>NC_133028.1:73120000-73442500 GCF_048771995.1 Taeniopygia guttata
GCATCCATAGTTCATGACTGCATGGAAAAACTCAGACTGCCCAGAGTCAATAGCTGAGCACTGACATCTTCCATGCTCAGGTTTGCTTTGGAGAAGAGTTTATGGACTAAAGTTCAGAGAAGCAGTCATTGTGCAAATGCTGCATGAATATCTCCTGCATCATTGAACTCTCCAGCAGATGTTTAAACTACTCAGTGAACTAATTAACTGAATTCATCTGCCATTTATTAATCTTTTCTAATTAATGTTCTTTCAAGTAATAAAATACAGAGCAAAGTCACCTTAGGGAAGTATAACAAAACAACTGGCTGATGGACAGCATCAGGAGTCAAAGAAAAAGGGTGTTAGAAAGTAAATCATCATCTCTGCTGTAAATCCAAATCTGGATGAAGTTGTTAATATCACATGGGTCGCATGTCAGCTCATCACAACCACACCTCTTCTGGTCATCACAAAGGCTTGGTTTGTGGCTTCATTTTGAAATAATTTAGAAGTTAATTGGAAATGAGTAATTATTCACTGCTACTAAAAATGTAGCCTTTTTGATATTTTCCTTCATGTACACTGATTTTCTCACAGATGGGAAGTAGCTTTTCATTTGTAGGATATATTTTTTTGTAACTTTAGGGTGACTCTGAATATTGCTCTAAATCAAGTTAGAGGAATCATACCGTGCTATTAAAAGATATTGTTGCACTGTTGCTAGTCTGTAGAGACAGATGATGAAAAGCACACTTCTACTCCTGCCCAGCAGGACCGAGAACTAAACTGGCCTCAGTCACAACTAGGGAAAATCTCAAAGCTGCATTTGGCCAGTTAATTTATTTCTTTTGTGAGACAGGAGTTAGAGAACAGGAATAGGAGCACGGAAGCTGAGAGCTTTACAAAGACAGGAAAATCACTTAACAATCACTGTCACAGACTAAACAAATTGGACTATGAGAAATTAAGTTATTTCAAGCTGCAATAAATATTTAGTTCGTGATATGGGTAGTGACAAACCAATATGAAAAATGAACAAACCTTTACAAGCTTCAGAAAAAAAACCTTTATGCCCCATTTTCCAAGCTCAGCTCCAGCCCAGGGGTGTACAGGCTCTAGGATAGACTTATTCAGGGGCTCCTGTTCTTTTGGGGAAATACCTACTCTTAGGTGAGTATATCCACTGCCTGCAGCTGCTCCAGGGAGCAGAGATTGCCTTGTCATTGCTTTTTTCCTTCTCCTCTCAGATGGATTGACTGGCCTCCTCTAGAAGAGGGCTAGACAAAAATCTGGATGCTCACTTTCTGACTTGGCTGGAAATACTTAGAAATTTTCTCACAAGATCCAAACACGTAGGAGGATTTATATCTAACCTCCAACTTCAGGGCTCCTTCTTCCTCCTGCCTCTGCCCTTTTCTACCCTTAGCAGCGTTTTCACAGAGGAACCATCACCTTTGCTATGAGCTCAGCTGTGTCCTTAGGTGGGTCCCTTTAGAGTTGGCTGAAACCAGCTGGGTTTGAACAGCCCTGACCTCTCATAGAGGCCAACCCTGCTGCCTCTTTGCCTTCCTCACTAAGAAAAAACAAAACAACTTTACCACATAAACCCAACACAGATAATGATGTTCCTTACTAAAACAGCATTTTGAGCAAGATTTTTCTAGAAAAATTTGATTCTAATGCAAATGTTGCAGGCTAGTGTAAATTTAGCAAACGGGACCAGGGAAATCCATAGGGTTTTACATTCAGGAGTTCTAGAAAATACTCAACAGCAGTAAGAATGCATTTCTTGAGTTAGTGTCTAAAATAATGCAGTAACACATTGAAAAATGATGGCACCTACCCTAGTTGCTCTTGAGCTCTGAGCCAATGTACACATAAACATATTTGTACTCTGCCTGCACAGGTAACCACCCCACTCCCCCATTTCTGGTGGGAAATACTGGGATAATGCAAAATGAAAGCTGTTTGCACCAAATTCTGCCTTTTTCAGGCTTCCAATGCAAAGCAATTCTTACTCCAGAGGTCACTCAGCTGCACAACACCTGAACTGTGTGCACTTGCTTAACCTTCATTAGGGAAGAATTTCAAGGGAATCTAACTGCACAGGCCTAAGTCAGATAAACCTTTTCTTTACATTCCCTAGTTTTAAGGTTTTATTATTCAACAATGTTTAGCCTGTATTTTAAAAATGCTCCCTTCATACCTCCAAGTCAGCACTTAATATGTTATGGGAAGCATTAGGGGTTTGCCTGTAACAGCAAAAGAATGAAAGTTGTGAAGCCAGGGGAAAAGAAAACACTCATTTTTTTTGTCACTGCTCTGAGTTGGTCACAGATTTCAGTGAGAAGCTCCACAAGTAAAATGATTCCCTGTGCTCACTCCTGTTGCAGGATTAGAACCTCATTTCTTGTCAGTGAAAATTCATGCATAAAAATGACACTGAGCCTCTGCCCTTTATCCTCTACAAAGGCATCTACGAAACTCTTTTATCCTGTTCAACCCATCAAACATATGCTCAGAAAACATTACTAAATCTGCCAACAAACCAAGTTCTCTAATAAAATATAAATTTAGTTACTTGAAAATAAGGGCTCACAAGCCTTCAAAGGAAAATCATTAGGCAGCCCTATGAAAAAATCACTAAGGTTACTGACACCAGAATTCCAACCAGAACTTAAAAATCACAAAATTCTTTACAGCAATTGTTTTGAAACATAAGTTATGGAATAACATGGTTACAACAGGAAGATAAACTACAGAAAAAATGCAGAGGTTCTGAAGTTACACCATCTTTAAAAATATGTGTTCTGAAAGTAGATTTACATTCACATGAAATAAACTGCAAAGCAGATACAATGCACCAGTCCATATTACTCAGTCTTATTCTTGCACTTTCTCTCTCACAACCATCTTTCATTTCACTGTTTAAACTCTCATGATTTTGGCAGCTCTCTGAAGAGGCGGCTGTGTTTGCCAGGAGGCTGGCACCGACTCACAAATGAGAGTAATTATTAATTAGAATCCACTCAGAAAAACTAATGGCATTCATTGAAGGGTAGGGCAGAGTAAAGTTTCTAGTCAGGTGTCCCTACCTGTGAAGGCAGATGGTTTTAATCTATTAGGGGGAGGAAATAAATAGACAAACAAAAAAATAACTGAGAAGCAAATTCTTCTCTCAATCTGATTATTAGTCACCTTCACATGTATCCTGTAAGCCTAGGCCTATTTATCCAGCTGATATTTATTTTCTCTCAATAAAGAGATTTTTAATACTAAGACACAAGCTTTGTTAATTCTAAGAACTATGTCAGTGCATTTGATATGTCTGTGCTTCACTAAATATTGTATTATGACAAGTGGAAGATGTTAAGTTAGAAAGCAGTTACTGATAGACAGGAGATTAGTTAAAAGAAGAAGAAAAACTTATATAAATGAAGTGAAATACCAGTTATCAAAGTATGGCTTACTGAGAGATAAGGATGTTAGTGGGTTTGGGCAGAAAAGATCAGTTGTGGAGTTTCTCAAGGCTCAGTCTTGTGAACCAATCCAATGTAAAATTTTCATTGGTAACTCAAGCACAAAAAGCCTCAGAAAGGCAATGAAAATTACTTTTTATTTAAAGTTACCAATGCACTGGAAGGCTGAATATCACCCAGAAAAAGCAGATGATATTCCCTGGATGAGTTTTAAAGTAGAAAGTGCAGCGTTGAAGAAATACTACTACAGCAAGAATAGGTGTCCTAAGCTTTGAGAGGAAACTATGAAGACAAGTACGTTGAGTTTCCTCAATCTGAAAGTTAATATTCTTGCTTTCTATATATATATCAATAGTGAAGCTGCCACAACAGGAATCAAACTGCACAAAGGGCAACATTGGCAGATGAATGAACTGTTAAACACAGATAGAAACATATATGTATATATGCTGGTAATTAGATGATTCTATTTACAAATAGAAGGATCAGAAAACGTTGCTGGCTTTCAGCTGGAGCTTTTCACTTTGGTTGTTGTTGTACTGTCACTGCCTACAAGAGAAGAAGACTAACTTCAAAACCTCTGTCCCTAATAATAAAATGCTTGCTCTCTTTCAGGTGAATATAAAGGACTTTTCTACTGTAACTACAACATTCAGACAGCATCTACACCAGCTAGTTTAAGGGGGTGCAAGTGTGTATACACGCTGAAAAAAACATTTATTCCTACATTTGGGCAAGGTTTGCCACATGAGGGCAAAGGATATGGCTAATCTAATACCAACAATGTCAGGGACTGTCATAAACATCCCCAAACTCAGAAATCCTGAGGTGTATTGTACTGGGGCTTGACTGTAAAGATCTTTTACCACAGTACTTGTGTGAATTTTAGGAAAGAGGAAGGGGCATTGCTATTCTCACTTTTTAGCCTCATCCTGCAGGGGATGCTTGCAACTACAGGACAGCAAGGCAAGTCAGAGTAATTTCCAAGGTCAGCCACTACTCTCACAGGCTAGAGGCAACCACAATTAATAGCAGTCATGGTGCTTCTGCCTTAAATGAGGTAGGCACACTAGAGCTAATCCTTAAAACCCAGAAAATGTTATAAATAAATATATATTAGAGAAAGAGGGTGTTAAAGAGACCTTCAGTAAGATGAATGTGACAGCATCATAGAACACAGCCTAGAGCTCTACCTTAAGACCAAACTACAGTAGGTTTAAAACTAAACTACATCCAGCATTTCGCAGCAGTTGGCTAAAATGACATACATTTCACAAAACTGGCCTTAAAAAGAAAAACTGCTTTTGAAAATGTTTTGCTGTTGTTATTCATGTTTACAGCTTATTTATAGAAAAAAAAAAAACAAACCCACACCCAAAATTTCCAAGATATGCCTATTTCTAGCCCATTATTCTTCTGGGGGGAAAAAAACCAACCAACTTTGATACTGCAGGAATACTTAACGACTCTCCAGGAAGGCTTCCCAAGCTGCCATTTCCAACAAAGAAACATGTTAACACCACACTTAAGCTACTGGCAGTTCCTATTCTTGCTTTTGGACACCATATAAAACTGTTATAACCACCCCCTCCACATCATCTCAATTCTTTGTTAGGGCACAAGACAGAGTATTAGCCCTTCAAAAATTACTGCCCAGCTTTAAATTTCATGGCTGTCACATGTAATATCTTGAATGCAAGGATTAGTAACGCTTCCCAGTGAATTTCAGAGACAATACCATACAATTTTTATCAAAAAAGATTTAATACAGCCTTTGGAATATTTCTTAATTTGTTTTGAAATAAAGGTAATAAATTTACTGGGATTTTCTCCCTTATTAGAGGAAAAATGAGGAGACTGTTTTTCTAAATTGGGTTCCAACACAAAATTAAAATGCTACTATGGTTTAATATTCAGCAGTAAACATCTTTGCTTCTACTTTTTCATTTTTCAGAGATGATTTACCATTCTCCCTAATGTGGCCATAAAAGATATTGAATTCTTCAGCTTGTGACAAGAACAATCACTTCTTCAGGCTTTCTCACTCCAGAAAGCTGGCACAGAGGCAGCTGGGGTAGGGCTTTAAAGAGGACTGACTGCACACACAAAGCTAGTTTAGGTAGCTGGTGAATTTTAAATCTGCCCCACAGCTGACTGCTCTAACAAGCAATGATGCATTAGTCCTTCCCACAAAGGGAAAATCCTTACATAGCTGGCAGAACAAGGCTTGCAGTTAGGTTACTCCAGGCTGGGGGTTGAAACCTGGTAGAAATAACTTTTGACAAGAGGGCAAAGGCAGTCTGTATTCAAATACAGCTCCTGCATTAAGAAGTGCCCACAACACTGCCTTTCACTCACAGACTCTGACCTCTGCTCATCTCAGACTTCAGGCCTGGGCAGCCTCATTCCTTCTGGAGATTTTCTATATACCTTTGGAAACCACTGCTGAGCACAGGGAATTGCCACTAGTTCTTCTTTCCCCTGGGTCATTTTTCATCTTTACTACATTGCTCTTCTAAGTCTCCATATTTTATACAGAATCTATACATCTTATTTTCTCCTCTTCCTTTAGAACTTACAAATGAAGTGTTGCAACACACACCACAGAGTACAAGAATAAGGGCTGCTCCTTCTGCTTTACTTCTTTAGAGAAGTTCTCAAAGCTCTCAAATCGAGATGCTTCCATTCTGTGATTCAAATGCAACATCAAGCATTAAGCAGATGGCTCTACACACTCAGAGTTTACGTGACAGCTGCATTTCCTGAGATGAAGGCAGCTTCTTCCCTTCACTACGCACTATTCCATGTCTCCTTCTTTTACAGGAAGAGTCTGAATCTGACTGCTTGATGAGTTCCAGGTATCTTTCTGGCTCTAACAATTAAGTCTTCTTTACACTGCATCTTAAATTTGTCAAGAGCCCCAGAAAGGGATTTAACATCTGCAGGCCACCCCAGCCCCATGTTCAGAGATTGGAGACAAAAATTTCTCACCTCATCACAAAGAAGAAATTAGACTTTGAAATCAGTTGCTACAGCTGATGATAAAAGAAATGCTCAAGCATGGAACAATGCTGTTTATACAGGTTTCATGAAATTTGGATTATCAGTTAAGCCACAAGTAGGGGTTGTTGTAGCAAATACCACAGCACATTGTGCAGTCAAGATGGCCATGACACACAGAGCATCACCACACAATTTCAGAAAGCTTTCACCCATACAGAGTAACACCTTATCAGATACCTGCCCACAAAGAATAACATCTTCTCACTCCAGAAAGCTGCAAGCATCCACCCTCCTTGTCCTTCAGGCCAGCTTTTATCCCCTGATGCTGATGCAGGGCACCTGAGAGCCCTCTGTGCCCTTTTTGGTTGCTCAGTGCCCTCAATGCTGCTCACCTGCTCTCACAGCTGTGGCCCATCAGCCACTCCCAGTTACCACAAACTGTGCCCACAGCAAGGTTCAGAGAGCATCTGAGCAATATCTATGGCTTAAAACAGCTGACAGAAATCAAACAGCAAGTAATTGTGGCACACAGCAGACAAAGTCCAACAGATCAAGACCAGATAAAACCATCTAGATTACAAGCCACATAAAAATTACCATGTCTCTTACTAAGCCATAAAATGAATACACCTGCTTTGGGCAAAAAAAAATCTACAGGGCAGTTATGACATTCCTTCCTTTTATCTTATTTACCTAATCTGAATGGGAAAATAAAACCCCCAAAACTATCTCACAATTGAGACTGTCATGTGGACATGGTAAAGAAAGCCACTTGTGCACTTAGGGTAGAATTATCAGCATAGAAACACAAAGCTTGGTTAAAGGCACTCATCACAAAATGCAGAATGTGAATTACTTTCACAGAAATACACAGCAATTAAAAAATCCAATGGTCAGGAGACATATGCATGCCTAAAAGGCAACTCCCAAAGCAGTGTTTTGAATTATATATCACTTTATCTATTAGAAAGTAACAGCTTTAGAAACACAAGGCCTTCTGCATTCCTCTTCCCCACGAATGACCCAGAAACAAATCAAGTCACTTCTGACTTACGTGCCTGGTACCAACAGCAGCCCAGGGTGGAATGGGGGATTTGGTGCCCAGAATTCCCAGCTGGTCAGCAGCAGCACAGGTCACACTTGAGATGGCCACAACACACACAGTGTCCCATGGAATTCCAGAAAACCCACACAGAGCAGCAGCATGGCACTTCAGAGGGCTGCAAGTGTGTGCTCCTCTTGTCCTCCAGCCCAGCTTTTATCCCCTGATGCTGATGCACGGCACCTGTGAGCCCTCTGTGCCCTTTTTGGTTGGTCAGTGCCCCTGGCACCCAATGCTGCTCACCTGCTCTCACAGCTGTGCCCAATTTAGGATAAGGCTCAGCTGCAGCCCCACCCCAATGACCACAAACTGCCTACAGGGAGTATAGGCTAGGTAGATTCCTAGGATTTTCAGGCACACATAAAAATGCCATGTCTTCAAACATATAGAGAAGCTCTCGTATGCTTATCTATAAACTTTTCAATTATTTATATATGACAGAGGGTTTGCAAGAACATCACTTTAGCAAACAGCAAAAACATTTTTGAAATAAGATTTTTGGGTTTTAACATTTCTGTGGTTTTGTACATATTCCACTGTTTTACTGTCTCTGAATGTTATAAGATTATCATTCCAAAAGTATAACAGAAAAGCACCTCAAATAATTTATAGTTAACAATGAACTATAATTATACTGAAATATATCATGGCAACCTGATAATTGAATCCTATAAAATATGATTCTTCCCATGGCAGTAAGAGGAACTGCTGAGAAAAAGAGTAACTGATAGGTGCTGTTCAAATGCATGAAACCTGGCTGAATATCAGTGAACACTACTGCAGTAGCTGTGGTCACCTTCACATGCTCTCAGAGCAGGGGTCTGAAAGGTTAGAAAAAGTACGTGAGATAGCTCTAGGCTGTGTTCAAGAGAATGACAGCCTAAACCATTTCAAATTTTCATCAGTATTGACCAATAATTGTAATTCCAAGCCAAATTGCCCATCCTAAAGAAAGTAAAATGCTATAATAATGTGCTGCTTTCAGACATAACAATGTGCAGCTGAATTCTGAATTTTTGGAAGCTAGTTCAGTTGGCATAAGTTTTTCACAGATACAGGGTAGCTTGAAAAGAGAAAAGAATCCCCTTGCTAGTCTTAAGTCTAGGGTAATTTCTGTCTTACTTTACTGCCAGAATCAGAGATTATCTACCTTTAACACAGTCACAGTACAGCAAAATCAAAATATTTTGATTTTCTCTCTGATGGACCTTCCCATCCTGACAGATAATGGTCAGATAATCAAAACAGAAGATACCCCAGCACTAGTCCCTACAGCAGTCCTACAAAATGTGATTGCAGAGAGATCCTGTTAATAGATACACGGTTTAGCTCTAAGCACAGATTTACATTTAGCCCTGTGCAGTAAAACCTTTAAACATATCTGTGTTTAAATATGCTCCTGAATCAAAGCCATAGCTAGCTATCAGAAAGCATCTGTTCTTTGACGCTGCCTCAACCTGGTTTAGCTCCCAAATTTTCTATTTAACACAGGAAATTTAATGCTATGCCAAGACTTGTTTTCTGGTGTTACTTGTCATCAGGATGCAGATGGATAATGCTGCTATTTGTAATTCATACAAGCAATATCCTGCCCATTGCATTTCTTAAACTCTATGTACTTTAAATTCGACTTTTACCTAGGCTGAGAGAGTTTTGTTCCTGTTTGGGGCTGGGGAAAATAAACCCTATAGACTGAAAAGTAAATAGTAATAGGAAAACAGACATTGGTACTACTAGCATGCTATCATGGCCTGTGTGCTAACAACACAGTCATCAAGGAATCATAAGGGTACCCAGGAGCTAGACAGGTTTGCAGGGGTTGGTTACATAAATAATGTCAACTACATGAAATTCTTTAATTTTACATTTAATTTTCAGTAGAAGACAAAGGTGATAAAAAGAACTCTGAGACCGTCATGATGGATTAAAGTACAGGGTCAGATTGACAGATGAGTTATAAATTGTCATTGATGGAGCTATGACAGTTTCCTCTGCTGAGAACTTGTCCCATACAAGATCATGATTATAAGAGCAAAAGAACTAGAAGAACTATTAGGTTTAGTTTTAAATTGCAGCAGCAAATGTTATGATATTTGTGGTGTGTATCAAGTAGCCATCCTCCATACATACCTTTTTATATCTTGAAAATTGTATGCATTATACGCAGATATGTATTGCCAGAAGCACTTTCTATTACCAGATACTACTGTAATGAAAGATAGGGATGGAACTGGGAAGGAGACATTCGTTATATTTCTTTCTTGAATTAGCTAATAAAAATTCTTTTAATAAAGCACTGAATACCAAGAAGGCTAAGCTTTTACATTAGCAGCACTGGTACTTTATATCAGGACCCGTTCAAGAAAAGGTATTACTTCTCTTCATAATTATTTCCTATTAATACTGCTAATATCATTGCACAGTATTTTAACAGAACTCTCTTTGATGAATTTTAAAAGTAGAAATGAAACTGTGGGCTAAAGTTGTTCTTTATAGCAAGCTCTCATTTGAAGTGGAAATGAGGGATTTTCGTTGACCTCGTTTCCTTTGTTCCTGTGGTGGTGGATAGCCACTTCTGAGCAGTGCATGAAATACAGCAGTTGCATTTGGCCCAAGACCACTGTCTCTGCACTGATATTATTCATTTGCACAATTAATTACAGAGAAGTGCTGGGATTTATAACAGAAATAAGGTGACAATGAAAGGCTAGAAGAATTAAGCCCTGTGGATCTTTCAAGTAGCAAGAAGTCAGGTCCCTGAGCTTACTCAATAAAGCCTTTCGAACATGCTTAAGCTACATTAAAGCCAGTTGCTAGCCATCATCCCTTTCTTTTGGAAGCTGTAATGTTTTAAAGTTGAAACCAAAATCTTAATTCTAACTTTTAGAAACCCTATGAGGAGGAAATACACAGCTGAAACAGCCCTGTATCCAAAGCAGCAAACATTTTGCTTGTCTTTTCCTGAAAATGGTGAGATCCATTAGGAGATTACGGAAATTCTAAATTCTAAAACATTTTTTGTAGGTCAGGAGACCAAAGGAGCACTGTAAGATTTGATTTAAGGATGTTTTTAAAGAACTTTAATTTTGTTTTCAAAAGAACTTTGCTAGAAGTTACAAATAGGAAAAAACATGCTGATCTCTGCAAATAGGTAAAATTATTGATGCCTTGAGATACCAGACTAAGTAGCAACACTCATGTTCCCATATTCTTCCTGTAAGTAATCCTTAATTAGTAATTAATAATTTGTGCAATAAATTAGTTTTAGCCACATCTCCTTGTGACCTAAATAATTATCTCTTTTTGTATTTCTACATTTTTCAAATATGTAGTTGCCATAAACAAGACCGGATATGAGATTATTCACATTACCTTAAGGTGTTTGATCCATGGAGTCCTGGAGATAAAACTGAAGTTGACCTATTTACATTAACAGTAAACAAATTACTTGTGAAAACTTCCAATTCAGATCAGTATTATTGCCCAAGTAATGAGTTTTAGTCCAAACTTAAGCTTAAATTTACCCTTGAGCTGCTATTTTAAATATATGTATATAATAATTTACTCTTCCATGCAATACTTTGTAGTAGTACAGCTCTGTGTTAGCCACTAAGTTTAAGACAGTCAATTGTTCCCAATATTGTTTAATTTAGGTAACTACAGTTTTTTGCTTTCTACCACAATGCTCATTATCCAATCCAAATGAGAACTGGGGGGAATACTTGTAATCATATATTAATATATCAATCAGAAACAGCACAATTGTCTTACATTACTTCTAACACATTTTTAAGACATCACTGTATGTCAGTGAGTTTATCAAGTTTATAATGCTTAACAAAAGTTTGTTATTGTCATGATTTGTACAGCATTGAAGTGTAATTTTTAAAGCGTATAATTTCTTTGTATTACAGAATTATTAATATTACCATATTACTAATAATTCCTCATTAGTCATTAGTTCTTTATGAAATAAGGGAGAAAGCAGGCCCCTATCATCAGGGTGTTAATGACTATGTTTAAGTAGAAAAATAAGATTTAATTAGTTACTTATTTTACTTTTTCACAGGGACAAAGAAAAAAAATTATATTACTGTTGAAAAAGTATGATTTAGAATTGGGAATTACCATAAATAAAGCTGACTGATATTAACTCAGGTCTCTTTTCTATAGGCCTTATAATAAAGTCATTAATTATATGATCCTAACCTACATTTTTAGGTTCACACAGTGAACAAGATGCCCAGAAAATAGTTGTGTATGTCAGCTTAGTCATAATATGATTAAGACCTTCCTCTTACTTTATCAAGTTATAAAATAAAAAAATGTGTGACTAGAAGCAATTAAAAGACCAAGCTAGTTAAAATTATTGGGTAGATAAAATTATTATTTGTGCTGTGAACAAAAAATGTTTATTTGACAAAACATATTTCTTGTAAGATCATTATCTTTATGGAGCATTTGGATAATAAATTCAGAGACTACCTTTTCTTTCTGATGTAGTTGAAACCTTTTGTTCTGAGCCACTCAGCAATTCATCATGCAGGTTTATAATTTCAGTTTTATACCAACACTGAAGCAGCAATCTGTTTTTCAGTGGGCTTTATTCCTACAGTTAAGGCAATGTAATGCCAGCATAGAAAATGCATTTTGTATCATCATCTGTCACAAGATTACTGTATGATTCAAAGGGAGTCACTTAAACCAGACTTTTGAGAGGAAAGATGTTCCTCATTTTCTTTGTGCTAATCTTGTCACAGCAAAGTTTTCATTTGCAAAAATGCAGCTCCAACTGAAACTAATAAAAGTTGGGCTGTGAAAAAAATAAAGCAAAAAACTATGAAAATCTGTATGTAGATAATTCAAAATGGGCAAAGACAATCTTAAGTCTGTCTTTTTCTAAAGTTTAGACTTCACAAATTGGTTTTATTTGAAAACAAATAAAATAGAAAATGCAAATATCCTCATGTTGAACCATTGGAAAACATTTAAACCAGTAAGAATGCCAGAAATCAATGGACAATTACATTCTATTTATTTTTCATGTTTTAAATGGTTTATGGCTAAGTCCTAGTGGGGAAAATCAGTCTCCAGTGATTTGCCTGAGGGTTAAAGGGAGCACAGGTGATAACTTTCAGAACCTTCTACCTTTTTTATTTACAAAGCTACTCTTTTCTGCTGTTACTATCCATCCCATATGAAAAGTAAAATGCCCAAATTGAACTGTTTATCATCCTATTGCATTTCATGCCTCAAGGATTAAGCAAACACTTAATAATTCTGAGGAACATTGAAAGCCCAAAGCTGGAAAAACTGTAAAAGATACTACTAAGTATAAGCTTGAAAACCTTCTTTAGTCATCCAGGTAAGAAAATCTTTTTGGGCACCTCTTTCCAAGGTGGCCTTCTGAAAGTAATCATTGTCTGACTCTGTTATTCCTCTGACCCCCTATAGATATAAATTGTCGGATGAAGAGGGAGCAGAACCCTTACTACAGCAAGAGTTCTGCTCCCTCCTCACTACCTGCAGAGGAAACCCTAGATTAATTGCCTAAGTAATTAACAGCAGCAGTGAAATTAACACCAACCAGCTTCCATTAGCCTTCATCTAGGAGTGAAGGGGTAACAGAGGAATTTTTTTCCTACACAGAATGACCAACATGTGATTTTCCACATTATTTTAGCATTAGAATTTGTTAAAATTATTCAACAATCATTTTGCATTTCTTTCTGTAAATAGTGCTTTTAGGGCATTCAGATATTTTATCTCAATGCAAGTCTTCTGTGCTGTTTTGTCTCTTATTTTCCTCAGGTTCTGAGAATTTTTCTCATTTTTTTCCCATTCTACTACAGCCTTAGTTCTTATATTTTAATGGGAGAGGACATAGAGGCCATGTCACTGATACCTGCTCACATGATTTAACAGGGATCAGAGAGGAATATCTCTCTCTCTGTAACATGTCCCTTTGAAAATAACAAAATCTGATCATCTTCACTAAATTACAGGACTTTTAACCAGTGGTTTTAACTATTTTGCTGTGCAGATTTGCTCCTTCAACAATGAATTGAGCTGATTTACAGCCCACTTACATCCTACCTGAAAGCACCACTTTTCAACAATCTTGTCAGCTTAAAGAAGTGTCACTTATAAAATTATCACTTTCTAACTTTGTTCTTACATGTTGGTGATAACTTTGAGACATCTCCCTTTTTTTTTTCAGCAAAAAAGAGGAAAATTTTTGTACACAAGGTGTGATTTTTAATTTTTTTTTTTTTTAATTACCCAGTAGTTACAGATGCTTCTTGCCTGGAAGCACCATCCATGGTCCAGTTCATGTCCTGTTGTCCCAGAAGTTCCAGCTCTCTGCTCTGAGCATTTCTGGTACTGCTTTTATGTATAGGGAATAGTATAAGTAAATGGTCAAGTGTCTCCCACTGCAAACCCTGAAAAAAAAGAAGCAGCAATGTGTTCTGGACTTGATGCCCACAGAGTGCTAAACAATGTTTTCTTGAAGTAGCCCTCAGTATCTGAGGCTACATTTTGGAATGCTCTTGCAAAACTGGTTTGTGGCATTTCTAATCTCTTCTTGCCAGTTGAGTCCTGTGGTTTTGTTCATTTTTCTTCCCACTCTGATACACAAGTGTTTATGAGACAAAACAGAGATAAAAGCATTTTTTTTAAAAAGGGTTTTCTCTGCATTAACAATAATCAGCCATTGTAAGTAATTAAATTTTCTTTCTCGTTTATGCCTGAAGATTTTTTTTTGTTGTACTTAACAGCAACACTTAAACTCTTCTTCCAGAGTAACACTCCTGAGAGATTTTGTTGACAGGTTTCTTTCTTTTGGTCCTTCTTTCATTCTCAGACTATGTGTCTGAGTGACCAACACCCAGCAATTAAAAGTGTCTGTATTACAGAATAACAAAGGTTGACCATTTGAGCCTGAATTTTCACTGCTCTATGATGCCCACTGTGAAAACCATGTGCCAATAAGCAGCACACAAGAAGTAAACCCAAACAGCAGGAATTCTTGCTTCTGTGTTAACTCATACAAAAGGCTGTTCCTCTATTTCATGTCTGTTGGTATTTATCACCACCCACTATTCAAAAATTGTGTTATAAAATGCCCATTTCCAACCAAGGCCAGTGGGGGAATTTAACAGCTTTGTTTCAGTTACTGTTTCACTAAAAATGACAGGATGAATTTAAAATAGATGCTTATATAATTATATTCCTTTTAAAATATGTTCTTAGTAGCAGGAACACTGATATTCAGCTACCTTAGCTGATACTATGGGATCTCCAGAAGGCAGAAGACAAGAGTAACACAAAGAGACCCTTTTGTGTTGCATAGGCTTTTCTGTGATGATTAAGCTGACTGATCACTGACAAGTAAATATGATACAGGAATTACGTTAACATTACACATACATACAGATATATATATATATGAAAATAAATAAAAGTGTGAAGAATTAAAGCAAATATCTTGTGCTGATACAGCAAAGACTTTTACTTCCCTTATCAGCTTCTTATGGAAGTGATTCACTTGTGCTGATAACTTTGGTAAGCTGACTCAGGCTCAGCTGTGCAGCCCAGCCAGCAGGAGGGAAGGAGGATGAATGGTAGTGCTGAAAACAGGAGAGGAAGAAAAAGTGAGCAGAGAAAGGAGGACAATAGGATTTTGTCTTTTACTGGAAGGGCTAACTTAGATCAGCTTTTATGTAGAATTAAAATTTAAAAAATGTATTACCCAAAAGGCATGAAGAACTTACCTTAAAGCCAAATAGATAACAATGTGTTTCACCAATTCATTTGTCAGCCTCTATCTTCAGAGAAAACAGCTGTTTCCTTAAGCTCTGCATTTTATTGTTAAAAAAACCTTTTTTGCCATAAGGCTTGCCAGGGGTTTAGAAACATTTTTGCAGTGAATTTACTGCAGGCTTTTATTCTGCTTACAGTGGTGGTGCTGAACTCTGGAATAATTAGGGCATCATCCCCTGGTAATGTTTCTTCTTCTGCTCTACAAAGGTTCAGAGGCACATCTTGAGGTCCATAACTTCATGTACAGCGTTGAATTGACCCTGTCTGGATGCCAGGCACCCTCCAAAGCCTCCATCACTTCTCTCTGCAGCTGGACAGAGAAGAAAAAATACAATAAAAGGTTTATGAGTTAAGGGCTGGGGATGAGATCATTCACCAAATACCATCATGGGTAAAACAGACTTGAACCATAAATATTAATTGAATTTATCACTAACAAAATCAGAGCAGGATAATGAGAAGTAAAATAAGACCTTGAAAAGACCTTCCCCCACCCTCCTTCTTTCCCAGCTCTACCTCCTTCCCCGGCGGTGCAGGGAGAGAGGGAATGAGGGCTGTGGTCAGTTTATCACACGCTGTTCCTGCTCCTGCTCCAGCATGGGGTCCCTCCCACGGGAGACAGCTCTGCATGAACTTCTCCATGACTTCTCCACGAGCTCCTCTCGGTTCATCCCTTGGGCAGCAGCGCTCTGGGAACTGCTGCAACGTGGGCCATTCTTCCAGGGGGTGCAGTCCTCCAGGGACAGCTGCTCCAGAATGGATCCCCTCTGGGGTCACAAGTCCTACCAGCAAACCTCTCCAGCGTGGCTTCCTCTCTCCACGATCTGGAGAGAGGACCCTGCCCCAGCACAGCCTCCCCCAGGGTCACAGCCTGGAGGAGCCCACTCTGGAGCAGGTGGATCTCTACATCCCAGCATCCCCAGGTGGATCTCTGCATCCCTGAACATTCCCAGGTGGATCTCTGCATCCCTGAGCATCCCCAGGTGGGTCTGTGCATCCCTGAGCATCCCCAGGTGGATCTCTGCATCCCTGAGCATCCCTGAGCATCCCCAGGTGGGTCTGTGCATCCCTGAGCATCTCCAGGGGCTGAGGGTGGGTCTGTGCATCCCTGAGCATCCCCAGGGGAATCTCTGCATCCCTGAGCATCCCCAGAGGCTTTGGGCACAGCTCCTCACCATGGCTGCACCCTGGGCTGCAGGAGATCCCAGCTCTGGGGCTGCAGCACCTCCTGTGCCTCCTCTGCACTGACCTTGCTGTCTGCAAGGCTGCTCCTCTCACATCTCCTCACTCTGATCTTCTCTGACTGCAGTTACAACTGTGCAGTAATGCTTTGCTTTTGGCTTTTATTGGTTTGTAACATTTATTCTTAGGTCTGTATCACAAGGGCATTATCAGCATTTCTAACTGGCCCATCTCTGGACTATCAGGGACTGACTCCTCTGGACCTGGAGGAAGCTTCCAGCAGCTTCTCACAGGAACCAGCCCTGCCAAGGGTTTTGAATAAAAATTATGTGCATATTAATTGGTGTGTATGATACATGAACAGGAAAGGTATGGTTTCTTGAGGTCCAGAAATACTTTCTGTGTGCGTGGAGCCGCATATATATTTAAATTTTGCGTTTAGTGGAAAACACAGAAGGAAAGACAGACTAGTGCCAGCATCCACCCATCCACTTTTTCTTTTTTTTTCCTGTGGCGAAAGCTTTCTCAGCAGGATGAGCCATTACTCTCATGCCCTCAGAGAGGCAAACTGAATCCCCTGCCCTCAGACTGCTTGTTTTCAAACATTGTGGTCATAGTAAAAGCAAGTGACTATCAGAAAAACTGATTGATTGATCAGTACATATTTATGGGAAGACTCATTTAACCTGGCACTGTGGGAGTGCTGTAAGGTAGCTGGATTGCACGTTTCAGAGTTTAGGGAGGTGTATAAACACAAAGTGAAATAAGCAGTTTGTGTGCTTGTGTCCACAGTAATTTCATTAGGAATAATTAGCAGTGCTTCAAAAACAGTAATCTTAAAATAACAGTTTTCAGTCGTGTAAGTCATTAATTTTCTACTAAGAAAGGAGTGTGAGGCAGAAAGCCTGAAACATTATTACATTCTTCCAACATTGTAGTTTCCATCATTTCTTTGAAACCCATACCTTTCATGTACAGCTCGTTAACACTGATCAAAGCACCTATCTTTCTAATAAAGTAAATTTTTCCTTGTAATCATTTGTAGATGTTTCACTTCGTGTAATATTTTGGGTGCTCTTTATTCTGAAATCTCATTTCTAATGTTAGGCTATGGTCAGAGAAGTGACATATTAGAAATATCTTGATTTACTTTATTTCTTCTCTCTGAATGATATCCACAGCAAGTCTCTCATTCTAGAAGTCCAAACGAGATTTTTCTGACTGCCAGTGCTGTACTTCAAAACTGGGGCTTGCAAAATCAGGTGTTTGTCTGACTGCAATATCTGCTGAAACAAAGCATTTCTTCATGCCATACGAGAGTAACTTTCAAAAGTAATTTCTAATCTTGCAATTAACACATTTAATGCACAAATCTCAGTAATGACTTAAGAGTTACACCTCTCACTAAGCAGAAGGGTGTATGGTGGCCTGAATTTTGGTATAGGAAAATCTGCTTTGCACACTGGGAAGACTGAAACTGAGCTGCTCAGCCCCTCTGCCTGGCTCTGGTCCATCTCTGATTCTCAGTGAAAATAAGTTCACAGTAAATTCTCAGTAAATTCACATAGTTTAGTGTGAGATTTCGGTGGGGTTTGAGGATATGAGCAATGTCCTGAGCTAACATCTCTAGTATTGAAAAGTCAAAAGTACTTTAACTGGCTGAGGTCAAAAGTGATGGCAGAATCAGCAAAGAGCACTCTGAAGGTTTAGTGGGTGATTATTGGAAAAAAAAATGAAGACAACTGAAAAATATCCAGTTAAATGAGGATTCCTGTTCTTCCAAAAAAGTCTTTGCTAAAGACTTTTTTTGTTACATTCTCTA
The DNA here is from genome assembly GCF_048771995.1 of Taeniopygia guttata. Classification (NCBI taxonomy): domain Eukaryota; kingdom Metazoa; phylum Chordata; class Aves; order Passeriformes; family Estrildidae; genus Taeniopygia; species Taeniopygia guttata. The sequence continues at coordinate 73,138,395 of NC_133028.1, forward strand.
GCAGATATCACTCTTGATCTCCTTGTCCCACAATTATTTTTTTTAATTTCAGTGGTACTGCTAGTATGTATGGCACTGCAGCTCTGCATTAGAAAAAATTAGTGTAGGTTTGATTCCTTCTCACTTCTAGTATTTAAAATTATTTAAACTTTCCTCACTAAGAGTCAGGAAAAAGCTCTCCATGCAGAGCCTGAGAGACAAAACAAATTTTGGGAGTGCAAAATGCAGTAAATACCCACTAAATGTAGAAGAACAATGCATTCATTTTGAAATGGCAGCATTTGATGATAGAGGGAACTACAAGTAATTTCTCCATGCATGCTGAAGAAGCTGTTGTTATTTTTTCAGCAATGTTCTTTATGTTATGCTTTACATATATTAACAGCAGCCCTAGTAGGGAGTCAACATTTTTATGCCTACTAATAAACTTCCCCATTCCAAATTATTATTCTGTTGTTAAAATACCTGCCATATAATTGATTGGCATCAGAGAGGTTTTTCTGCCACTTCTCTTTGGTTTTTTTTTGTAAACAATAGTGTTTATGTGTCATTTTAGGATGAAGCTGAAATCCTCTGCTTTGTCAGTGATAAAAACAGAGATTTCTTGGGCAGTTATTCCATATTTCCATGAACTTCACCTATAAAATTGTGCACTGGTGAAAAAGTTTGATAAAAAGAGACATTATGGTGTGCAGTGAGGTAGCTTATCTCATTCAAGAGTTTTTATATTTAAAATGGAGAATGTACAAAATGTCTATATACCAAACATATATACTTATATAGCTCAAGAATTTTGTCTTGTAAGCCTGGGGGTATGAATAAAACAAAGACAGATACACTAGTAGGATGCATTCAATAGCATTAATTATATAAGGGCTGACAATATTTCAGTCATATTCCCCTGTTTTACTATGCTAATAACCTAAATATTCATCACAAAGATTTTTCATGCGTGTTTTCTGCCTGAAGAAATGTGTTATTAATTATTACTGTTTGTTTGGGGGGAAAAATTGTCTTCTTTGAGGTTAAGTGGGATCCATGCCTTAAAAGCAAAATTTAATCTCTTTTTTAAATCAGGTTAAAACCAACCAACCAAAATGAAAACAAACAACAAAAAACAAATAACAAAAAACATCCCAATGAATGTTGGGACTTTGTAATTGAGTTGAACATAATCTTATATGTAGAAGTTCGTGATGGAAAATAGCAGGTGAACTAGACCAGCATAATTACTCCAGAAAAACATATAGGTTGGGCAAGCATATTTTTAGGTTTTTGAAGATCTACCTAGTGGTATTCAACCAGATATCATCCCAGCACTAGGAGATTCTTCCACCCCTTTAAGAATGCTCTCTTGAATCCTTTCTATAGACAGTTGGATGCCTTGGGAATTTTCCTCTTTCTTGTGCCATTCCTCTTACATTGGTGGCAATGGAGACAAGGAGTTTGCCAGACTTCCAAATTAGAGCTGTCATGGAATCTATACATCCAGACACTTGATTCATGCCTCTAGAAAGTGGTGGATTTGTCCTACAGTTGTATCATGACTTTTAGGGCAGACCTATCTGGTATTACAAACAATTACATTCACTGCAGTAAAGCCAATGTTATGCTGTATCACACAACTGCTACATCCAGACAAATATACAGAGATACAAAATACCAAATTTTAGAAAACAATCAGCCTCTCAGAGATACTGGCAGTGTAACATAATGTAAAAATGCCAATCTCACTGAGAACTTAGAAGGGCCTCCATGGTGTGTTAGATGAATCTGCCTTCCAGATTTCCCTGGAGTGGAAGCCTCTCCCTCTTGATGTATGACACAGACTAGGAGTTTTCAGTAGTTCCTACTCAACATGGAAATTACAGATGTGAGTTTTAACCTCAAAATAATAAAAGGAAGGGAGAAAAGTACTTGTATGCAGACCTCATGCACGAATCCTGCCAGGAAGAAGAAAAGAAAAGAAACTCTACTTCTGGGATCTGCTGAGCTTCCCTATTTTTATGGTGTATTTCCATCCAGAGACGCAGGAGGCCGTGTCAGAGCACTGGAGACCACTGTACTTCAGCATAAAGCACGCCAGACATATCCACATTTCCTTCTCATGCCATTTGTAGGAACAGCTGGGAAAAGGAGTGGACATAAATTTCATTACTACTCCAGCTGAGTCATAGTGAAATAAATAAAATTAGACACATTATTTCAATAATATTCATAAATGTGCAGACAAATGCGGAGAAACAAAATAATGGTGTTAGGATTTATTACCAGCCTTTCTGGTCAGCATATTGTGTACAATCACAGATTATCTCTTATTGTACATACAATCTCTTTAGAGCACTGTTTCTATTTCTTGCAAATGGGAGACAGCTCTTTCCATGTTATTATTTTATTCATATAGGGCCAAAAGTGCACTCAGGAAATGTCCATAAAGTCTCATTTCAATAGATTTTTCTTATTATGGGCTTTTTCTCCCTTTATTTCCTCACTTCGTATTTTCCTAATTGCATTTTCTCTGATCACATGCCTCTGATAATCAAGACATTAAGGACTCTGTGTTTAACTTGTGCCTTTTTTTTTTTTTTCTTGAAACATACCTCTTTCAAGATGCATTGGGCAATGTTAGTGTTCATCCCACTCCTGCATTACCTTTTATGACCCCTGACTCTCAGAGTTCCATCAAAGTCTGTCCACAGCCTTTATAAGAAGTCCAAGAAGAACCCCTTAGGAGAAGAAATCAGTTGTTTTTGGCAGAATCCTTTATGCCCTTCAATATTTTTTGAAGCAAAATTATTAGGCTCAACATGCTTTGGCATTCTGCCTATTTCAGTCCAGTCACAGCAAATATAAGCTACTTGTGGAGTCTTTATACAGGGTGTTTCCATGACCATGATGACCTATCAGACAATAAAAGCAGTCTTAAGAGACAGGAATTAAACAGCACCATGACATAAGCAAAAGCAATTGCAGCTCCCCGAGCTACCAAGTGTGTCTCAATAATCTAGAGACTTCAGGCTGTGGAAAAAAAACAGAAGTCAAAAAGCATCTGTCAATAATCTAAAAGAGCACCTCAAAAGAAAGCACAAACCAGTTCACACTATGAGAGAAGGGTTGAGTTAACATGCAGAAAAAGAATGAAAGAAAGAAAGAAAGAAAGAAAGAAAGAAAGAAAGAAAGAAAGAAAGAAAGAAAGAAAGAAAGAAAGAAAGAAAGAAAGAAAGAAAGAAAGAAAGAAAGAAAGAAAGAAAGAAAGAAAGAAAGAAAGAAAGAAAGAAAGAAAGAAAGAAGAAAGAAGGAAAGAAAGAAAGAAGGAAAGAAGGAAAGAAGGAAAGAAAGAAAGAAAGAAAGAAAGAAAGAAAGAAAGAAAGAAAGAAAGAAAGAAAGAAAGAAAGAAAGAAAGAAAGAAAGAAAGAAAGAAAGAAAGAAAGAAAAAGAAAGAAAGAAAGAAAGAGAAAGAAAGAAAGAAAGAAAGAGAAAGAAAGGGACTATGAGGACTGTGAGTGTACATTTACCCATTAAAAAGATGCAGTCATAAAACCAGTGTTTAATTCAAAACCTAGGCTCCAAGAGCAGTAAGCTACATATTAAAATAAAATGTTTTGGCAGTAAACTGATGAACTTTAAGAGTGCAGTGAACTACGTGCCCTGTATTAATCAAAAAAGCCTTTTAGTTAAACAAATATTCAAGGTGTGATTTAGAGACACAAAAACAAGAAAATGACCAGTATAGGCCAGAATTAATTATTTTTGAGTACTAAACTCGGGAGTTCATAACACTGAATATTGTTCCTAGACTTATTCAGTACCAATAGTACTAAATTAAAATACTAACTTAAGAAAGTTAAATAAAACTGATAAAAATAATTTTACTGGGAAAAGAGGCTTTCTATTAAAGACTTTATTTTGTAAAATTAGTTATTAAAGTTAGTATTTTCATTGTTTCCAACTTTCAAAGTAGCATCCCGACAACAAGACTTTGATTTCAGATTATCAGTTGTCTGGGTAGGTTGAAAAAAGGATGTTTACCATAACAATCACGTTTCCCAGAGAAGAAAAACCTCCACTTGCTTTTAGTTTATCAAAAGAGATTGTGACATTTAGTGTGTGTTTACTTTCTCATCTTGTTTCTGGATGCTTAAATATGTTGTTTCAGGGACCTTTCCACAGACATTCATCGATGGCCCCTGTTAATGAAAGGCTATCACAGGAGATTGGTTTGTCCCAATTTGGTCATTCCTATATTATTTGCATGTGCTGGCATTGAATGAAGGTGCCAATTGTGCCTGTTCTGGGTTAAGCCTTGCTTCTGGAAAGAAGTGGATATAGCACTGACATGTCTAAAGCAAAGTTCTGTCTTGCTCTCGCATCTTTTTTCCCACAATATTGTACTGCTTCAGTTAGATAAACAAACAGGATTGTTTTCCTCTGTTGGACAGGAATCCTGACATTATCTCTCTAAAATGCCAGAAGACATTTATTCTTAGAGACTTCTCTGTGCACAAATGTACTTAGCTGGTAGCTGTAAGAGAATAATTTACATGTGTTCAGAGGCAGTGAAGCATGTGGGTGAGCATTCATGTCAGCTGATAGACAAATATCTTCAATGCCTTCCTTTGATTTATCTGAAAGCATTTACAATTAATTGCTGCTCTTATTGCACTTGCCTGAAAAGTTTCTAGATTAGATGTCTGTTAATTGAGCAGAGGGGACTTTAATGTGACATAAACATATGACATATCAGATTGTAATTTAAGCATCAGTAAATTTGGGAATAGTCAGCAATTAGTAAGTTTATGTCTAATTACACAGTGGTGAGAAGCAGGTTGAAGAAAATTTTAAATTATTTCTTTATTAGCTTTATTCTTAATCTTCTGTGCCTCTAACAGGAATACTCTAACTTGATTCTCCATCTCAAATTTATATGACTCAGTCCTGACGTTACTTCTAGAGTATTCAAGAAAATTGATAGAATTAACTTTTTGTTTTTCTGGTAAGTCTCTGATAAGTTTTTTACCAAACATCACTTTTGGAGGAAGAGGATAAGAACCCTTCTGTAAAATATTTAGTGTTTGGAATTGGGAAAAATTAAGATATTTCCTAAGTATAAAGCATATATAAACAAGTGTTCTTCCTCCAGTCTCCCTGGTGAACTTTGTTTTCATGCTTTAGGAAAGGTACTCCACAATTTAGTGTTCCCACTGGAACAAAAAACCACACACTACTTGCTCTCTCTTCCATCTTTTCCCCCTCCCCAATGCAGCAATTAATTGGAGGAACAAAAGACAAAAATCACAGGTTAGGATAAAAACAACTTACTAGAAACAACGAGAAAAGAAAATGAACAATAACAGCAACAATATTAATAAAAACACTCTACAAAAGAGTGCAGAGTTCAACCTGACCGCAGCCACACTGCCCCGACCACTCCCTCCAAGCCAATATCGTTGATAATGTCCTGGCATTAGGGGATCCCAAAACATGCTGTAGTCCAAGGAAGAATAAGTATGCAGAAATAATACATTGGCTGTCTCTTGTAAATCATCTTTTATAATAAGCTCTAGATGTCAATCCAGGTAAATGGTTTCCAAGAGAGAAGTGGCTTTCAGTGCAGACACTCTCAGGTTTTATTGGGTCCTGCCATTTTCAAGTGTGCTCCAACTCCAAATCTTATTCTTCATACTGTATTCCCTTAAAAACATTGACAGTCATATTTTCATTCACATTTTTAGTTTCCTGGGTCTAAACAATTATAGTTCCTCATAAACTGAGATGACTGAATCCTAAAATGAGCTCTAATTTGAGTAATCTTTTCCTTTTACTAATTTAAAAGCCCAAACTGCAGTCTATCATCTTATGCAAATTACATCATGTATGGGAAAAAAAATGATTGGTATTAAGAGGCTGTGAGAGTGCTAGTGATTAATGAGTCAAATATCTGGCCACTTGCTTCCCACCTGAACCTGAGCAACTATAAACCCAACAGAATTTGTACTCTTTGGATTTGTTCCCTCACCACTTGATGGCCACAGCCTGCAGCCACCACCTCCAGAAGACTGCAGTCTTCTCCAGAAGACCAGGAGGAGTGACAGGATGTGGGTGGAATTTAAAGAGTGGAGGTATTTTTCTCTGCTTCTCTGCCACTCTCTTTCTCTCCCCAGCCTCCTTCTCCCTCTCTCTCTCTCTCTCCTTCACATTTACTGCTAAATAAAAATCCATTCTATTGACTTTGGTATATGGTCTCATTTGTGATTAAATTTGGGCAGTGGCATCTCTCTAATAATTTTAATAATTGGATCTCTACAGAGGCCCTTTTATTATTGCTTTAAGACAGTCACAAATTAGCTACACTTTCTACCAGAAAATAGCACCAAAATTCCAGTATACAATTGAAAATTATAGATAAACAAGTACAAACTTTTCATAACATTCTTGCTTTAGCAGTCATACACTACAAAATGCAAAACTATTAATGAAGTGAAAACTAAATTTATTAAAATAGTTTAATTTAAAATAGCTCCACATCGAAGCTGTACAAAGGAAAATCTCTTTTATCCCTTGCTTTGATGAATCTGGCCTGTGATCTTGTGCACTTCTAAAGATGATCAAATTGAGCAAAGAACCCCATGAATCCTAACACAGCACTCTGAGTGATGTTCTTAATGAACACAGCATGAGATATTTAGGCTACCTTGAGGACAACTGATTCCATCTAGCTACTTGTATCTTCAAACAGCAATTTAGTCAAGATACACTGGGTCAGCTACTGAAACACTTACACAGTAGTGGCTCCTATGGAGCAAATTATATCTGCACATTTTGCCATTACTGACAGTATTTCTGTCACTAGAAAGGGTTTGGTTTATTTGTTTTTAAATTATTTTACTATTTATTCTGTTTGCACTACTATTATTATCAGAGTTTTTTTTGGAAGAAAACGGATGGAAAATAAGGAGAAGTAAAGCAAAAATTCTATGCCATGTGAAAATAATATTTAGATATGGATCATGAATGGAAATAATCATTTAATAGTTTTCTCTTCTGTAATTTCTGCTGCCCATGGCATATAACTGCAAATCACTAGAACAGCATCCTCTACTTCTTGTGTAATCTGTGTATTTCTTTTTCCACGTAGCCAGTTTCACTGTCTCTTTATTTGAAACTTGACTCACCTGGACTAACACAGGTTCTGTACCTGTGTTGATGATTAATAGGTGTTATTAATTCATACCTAATTGGTTTTAATTGGGTTGATGATTAATAAGTATTCCCTCACTCAAAAAAGGAAATGTGTTGGTATGATAATATGATTATGCAAATGGCACTTCGCAATTTTTCTCTCTTGATTTTACAGTGAAATTAATGTTTTGACGTGAACTTTAGTTTCCAGTAAAATGTAGCAATAACATTTCAGAGGTACCAGGGAATCATAAAAAATACAGACAAGTTCTACCACTTGAAATTCCCTCTGAAGTTACTTCAAGTTTTGCCTGAGTTTTAAGTAAGCTTATGGCTCAGTAGAGTCCTGCAGTCAGCTGAAGATTGCTATCATATTAGGGCAAGTTTTGTGCTGGTATTGATTTTCATACATACAACTGAATTCCTTTTCTTGTGAAGCTATCATGGCACATTATGGGAATTCAATATTTAATTAACTCATTCAGTAAAATATCCTGTATATTTTTGTGCTGCAACCCTTCTTTTTTTGTAATGCCAACTTTTTCATCGGAGAGAAAAATATTTAGTCCTGCTTTTAATAAGTTCAGAAAAAGAGTTTTCCATTTTTCCAGGAGAGAGTTAAGCAAAATCCCTTGCAGAATCTGCATGGAGAACATGGTGTGAGATCTGTTCATTGAACTGTAAAAGAGTGCAACAGGTGATGTATTCTCTGGCACGCCACTTTCTGCAGAAGCACACACAGGCGGGTCAAGCTGTTTACAGCCACTGCTGTGGTGCAGTCAGGTTGGAAAGTCAGGGAGTAAGGATGGTCACCCACAAGATGCTGCTGGCAGAAGGATTTTGTTGAGACACAGCCATTAAAATATCTCAATTGCCAGGCTTGGTTCATCCTGAAAACTTAAAACACCTACAGACATTTCCTTTTAAGAGATATGCAAACATGCAATGAAAATGTAAACTTCCATTAGTTTAGAAGTGCTGCTAGAAATAAATAAATAATGACATGTGGTGTTGTACACACATTTTCAACTAATTTCCCAATTATTATATTTGAATTCTACTGATGGCTCTTGGCAGGCTTATAAAATATGGATGACAGAAGTGTTAAGATTGGAAAAGGCCTATAAAATCAGGGAATCTGTCAAACCAGCACCCCTGAGTTCACCACTAAAGCACATACCCTAGTGATACATGCACCTCTTTTTTTAAATGCTGCCAGGTATGATGATTCTACTACCACTTCCCTGGGCAGCCTGTTTAGATGCCTGACCATCCTTTCAGTGAAAATTTTTCCCCACACCTTCCAGTTTTGAGTAGCTATAAAGATATTTCTCAGGGCAGGATATAATGCTTATTAGCAAGAAAGAAAAATGCTGCTATCGCGTCTTGCTACTAAACTTCCTGTTAAAAGAGATCATAAACACTGGTACATTTCACTTTACTTAGTGTACTTCATTAATCTAATGCTTATCTAGGCATTTCATTTTCCAAAATAAGTGTAAGTCTTTCAGTGGATCAGTTACTTAAGAAAATATGCATACAGCTCTATTCCCCACAATTTTATCATGCTGCATATTTTCTGCTTTCAGCTTCAGTGACGCCATTTGAAGAGTTCAGAATATTCACCATGAGTCAGCCTTCATCAGCTGTTTAGTTGGGAAGTAATTATTATGAAATATTTACCAGTGTATGCAATGAAGAAACCTTAAAGGGGAATCAATCTACAGATGCCTATTTAGTCCTTTCAGAAATTCCTGAATGGGCATGGCAGCTACATTAGGATCAACATATCCAATGGTCTGAGCTACTCCTGGCATTCGTCCCTCTAGGTGGGTGAAAAGAGGCTGGCTAATAAATTTTATACATGGATATCAGCTCAGATTTTTATACAGCTTATAGTAAAAATACAGCAAACCCCGGATGGGGGAAGAAATTATGTCTGGCTCCATATCAGGAGGCTGAAGGATAGCTTTATTAAAACTATATTTTATTACATTAATATACTATTTAAAGAGATACTATCCTGTTCTACATACTTACTGCTGACTTACCTATCTAACAAACTCATGACTCTGTGCTGAGAGTCCAACACAGCTGGATCCCACTGGTCACTGACCCCAAACAACTTCACCAGAATCCAGCCCAGCCATCACTGCAGGTGAACAATCTCCAACCACATTCCACGTGGGGAAAGCAAAGGAGCAGAGATAAAGATTGTTTTCTCTTCTTCTCTCTGTGCTTCTCCTGAGAGACAGAACTGAGACTGTCACATTCAGCTTATTTCAAATTTGAAGATCAGTGCCTAGTTACTCTCACAGCCTCCCTCTGGTGTTTCTGACGCACTCCTTAGTGGTTCTCTCCTCAATGAAGTCTGGCTTTCCTGGGATAATGGAAGATTTGAAACACCCCCACAGCAGATATTAAGGCTACTTACCTCTTCTGATTTCTAAGAAAAACATCTGTAGGCTACCATTTCTTCACAGTGAGTGAGGATTTCAGCACCTTGTTCAAAGTCATTGAAAATTTTGGGCAAGCACAAATGGAATAGCTACTCCTACTGGACCAATGTCCAGTTTTTTCTAAGGAAAATTCCAGTGCTTTCTAAGGAAAAATATTGCAAACAGAAGTTAACTAACAAATTGCATCTTGGAAAGTTTAAGAAATACTCAGAATGACTCACAATGGTTATAAAAGGCCCTAATGACTGCTCTGGAACTCACATCATGGATAAGTTTAGTAATGAACATCTGACTTGACTATTTTTAGGTATTGTTCTAAAGTATGTAAAATATCTTTCCTACAGTTGACTGACTTAATTAATGAATGTTCAAACACAAGCTAGAAATCATTGAAGTAATGAAAGATAAAGAGCAATTTTTTGAAATGGTACTTAGAGTTGCTATTGGATTTGCTTTAGTTACAAAGCATAACTACATTATCAACAGAGATTTGGCCGTCTTCGTTAAGACTTCAATGACTTCTGTCATGAGAAGTAAATCCAAGATAAATATATTAGTCTTTGCAATTAAGTAGGTATTTTTATATTTGTGGAAATATATTTTCTCTTTTTATACTTGTGGGGACAAAAGACTAGAGAAGGTTAACAGGAGTTTGCATACCTGCTTGGAGAAAGTAGAGAAAAACACATGGGACATTATCTTGAAAGTGGTATTCACTGGGTTCCCAAAGAACAATAGCTGATTATCCTCCCTGGAAAATAAAGGAGCATGTACAATATTTTTGCAAACAGATTGAAGCCCCCTGTATCGGACCCAAGACATGCCAAATCTGCAATCCAGGGGCTCCTTCGCTGTGAATGTACATGGAAAATTCAAAGCAGTCACAGAGTAACAAGATTGTCAGATACTACTAATGCACCAAGACAGGTATTTATATATGTATAGGTAGGCATGCATGTGCCTGGTACCTGAGCTGAACAGCTGGCTGTAGTTTTCATAATTTCTAGTCACTTAAACAATCTACTCTTTAAAAAGGAAGGTCAAGAAAAATACATGGTGGAAATAAGAATGCATATGCATATTTTAGCATTAATAAATACTGAACTTTAGAGAATACATACACATGTCCTGGAAATAAGTACTAATGCATCAACACACAAGTTGTTAAATTTATAGCTTTAGGCTTTATCCCCTCCCCAGGACATCTTGTAGCTTTGGATACCCACAAGGCATGTCTGTATGTATGCATATATGCATATATGCACATATGCAGTCCATACCTGACTGCATTAGAGGAATGAATTACGTGGCTTTTATGTTATGCAAGAGCTCTTTCTACCAACTGCTTTATATACATATTTTGTATGTGCAATTATTACACAGACTGTTTTGCCGTTGTTAAATTGCTGAGGGCGGAAAATGATAAATGTTAATGAAAAATTCAATAACAGACACTACTGAATTTAAGGGGAATTCTGTCATACTCTTCATTTCAGCTCTATTTTTTTTATCATGGGAAGGTACAAAGAAGAGTAAAGATGTTTTGTTATTCTCCAATTCACACAAATTCTTTTTTATCTTCTATGCTGCAGGAATACTGGTACTCAGAGTTCAAAGAAACTAATCCTTATAACTTGCAAATACTTCTCTCCTACTGAACTCGATTGCAAAGCTCTGAGCCAAGTTGAAAGTGACCCAGCTGAGAAATAGATTACAAGAGGGAATGGGAGGAATTTTCTCATAAAAAAAGGACAGCAGTTGTGCATTAGAGCGCACATCACGTTATTTCCTTTGTGTACACCTTGTATTTTTAACAAGATGCAGAGAGGCAATTCACAGAGAAACTGTAGGAAGATACATTCATTTCTGGAAGGAATTTACAGAGCAGCTGTGCATGTCTTAAGCTTTTCTCTTTTTAAACTGCATGCATTTGGCTCTTTCAGGTACCCCACTGTGAGAGACGGGAAGGATTTGTTGCTCAAAACATTTTGGGTGCACCTGTGGGGAAAAGGGGCAGGTCAGGCCTTGCTCTGATGAGGCAATGCCATGCTCCACACCCCCAGAGCCTGTATCCCAGCCCTGCAGGGGCTGCCCATCCCTGGCACAGCACAGGCAATGCTCCACACCCACCTCTGGAGCCCCAGCCCAGCCCCACAGTGGCCAGATGACCCAAAATCCCAGCTGGAGGAATGGCCCAGGACAGCCAAAGGGCACTCAACCCAGGACACAGGGCAAGCACATGGCTTAACCCCACTTCCTCTTGGAATTTCTGTCAGCTGAACACTGCTGGAACTCAGGAGTGCTAGCTATATTAGTTATTTTCTATATGCTTTCTCTCTTTCCCTTTCATCTCCTTCTTCTAATTCTGTCTTCTTGTCGTTTCTAATAACTTAAAACCAGATGGGCTTGGAGTTATCTAAGTTGAATGGGCTAAGCCAAAGCTTTGTGAATTGTTTTATGTTGATTGCATGCTGCTCTGAACTTCTGCCAAAGCTCTCTGATTTTCCAAAGTTACCAGTAAATTTTTTTGTTGTTTTGACCTCTTGAGACTATCTTGTCAGTATTTCTCTGTGTGTCAGCCTCAGAGTATATAAAAAATCCATAAGCCCTTTTAGGAGAGTTTTTTTGTGCCTTACATTTTAATTGGCACAGTGAGAAGAGTGCTCCTGAGGTGACGTATTTTAGACAGAGGTAACTGCTAGTTGGGAAATAAAGGAAAAATTAATTTTTGGTCTAAAACAATAGTCTCCAGCAGAATGGCCCTGGAAACCCAGGTAAAAATTGACATGAACTCTTCTCCACTGATGGATTTGCTAAAAGCTTGTAAAGCTTATCCAGCCCCAAACACAGACATATGGGCTGACTTTTCCCTTTTTCCCTCAGTATGGATCCTGAGGTTTCCCCTGAAACCTGGTTGGTGGGAAGGATAAGGAGGGTAATTTGGGACATGTACATTTGTTTGGGTTATAACAATACCTGGACCTGTAAGATTACAGGCTCCGAAAGTCAAGGAAACCTAACTATTGAAAATTGGCCTATCCTTGAAGTTTGTATTTTTTCACCAGGAGTGCAATGCATTTGCAATATCAATAAGTAATAAAGAACCTAAATTGAACTCACCATGCTATTTTGGAGCTCATGTTACAAGTCCAGCAAGTATCAAAAATGGGTTTATTACATTGTCTAATGTTTGATATTTTATTGATAAATGAGCAAGGAGTATGTAAAAGGCAGGACCTCACTGAAGAAGAATACTGTATCAGGAAACAAGGAAATCACCAGCCAATCTGCTGGACTCCTTGGTCACTGCAGCTGAAAGACTGATTTCATTAATTCCTCCCCCAAATCCTCTTTTGCATCACAACTTGCCTGCAGTTTTAGACACTCGCAGGGTGGGGAGCGATGACTTGCATAGACTGAAATTTTTGTTGTAACTAGACTGACGATTATTGAAATAGCAATTGTATGTTATTTGACTTCTTGTATACTTTCCTCTTCTTTCACTTCTTCTCTGTCTCCTAGGTTAGGCCCTAGAAGCCCTTTCAAGAGGCTTGTGAAGCAAGTTTGGGGACCTTACAGCTATGTCTTTTAATCCTTTCAGCATTCTTTGTTGCCTGTTTGCAGAGCTTTCACAAGCAGTGAAAAACAGAATCCATAATTCTGTTTTCACCAGAGCTTGGCAAAGTCCTTAGCTGATTCCCTAGCCTTACATAAAACCTGCTGCTTCAAAACTGTTCAAATCAATTGGAAAAGTCCTTCTTGGTACCATGAGCTACATATCAGACTCTCTGTGGGGACATCAGAATGCAGATTACACCGCATTTCCTTTTTTCCTCTGACAATATCTAATTGCAGCCAGCCCTCTGAAAGCCGTGTGTCTGGCATCCCTAAAATAAACATTTCCTCATTTATTGACTAGTACTAATCCCTTAGTCTGTTACCTTTGGAAACCAATTACATTTCTCACATTTAAAGTCTTTATCCTCCACTTAGAAAGACTGCAGACATACTGGAAAGAGTTCAGAAAAACAAAGTCACAAGTATTGTCCAAGATCTGGAATATCCATTTTAGACTGGGTGATTATTTTGGTTAACATGGAGAAGGATACCGTATGAATTGCTCCTGGTCTGCAGGAACATAAATAAAGATAAAATTTTTCATAGTAGTAGGCACTGTAGTACAAAAAAGTTTAATGACCATGAGTTTGGCATTAAAAAGCTTACGTGTTTTTTAACAGAGAAGGCAAGAAAGCCTTGGAAATATTTGCCTAAAGAGCACATACATTCTCTAGTAACATGAACTTACGTCAAGAAATGGCCCATAACCTGTGAAGAGGTGCTGTCCTGTTGCAGGATTCAACTGATGAAATTCTATTACATGTATATGAAATCCAGCAAGGTTTTATGGGCTTTTTAAAAAAGTATGACAAAGTTTTAAAACTACCTGCATATTTTCCTACAGTTTTTATGCATAAACACATGAAAATCAATACATGTTTTATTTAGGTTTCACTTTTATCAATTTCACATTTTAGTAACAGTCTATGTGCAGTTTTGATCTATTCATAGAGGTTCAGGGTCAGTTCCAGCACTGGGGCAGAAAATGCACTCTCACAGACAGAGTCGGTTTTATGACCTGTCAGGAACGGTTAATGTTCCTCATTAATGCTCAGTAGTGCCAGCTTCATTGTCCTTTTTATTCATTTCTTTACCCAATACCATAGACACATAAAAACACCACAGTGGAGTTCTGTACTAGGTGATTTTCTTTTTGTTTCATGGCATTACATGGATTCTCTTTTCCCATTACAAACTTCAAATGAGAACACAAAATGTACAAATTGTCCATGAAATTATGTTAGAAAAAGTATATTTTGAGTCAATCAAACATTCTTTTTAAATAAAACTGAAACACTTTTTTTTAAAATTTGTTTGGATGCTGTTTACTCGAATTGGAAATAATTCAATTTTCAGAAGTAATTTAAAAATGGTACATGCCATGGAGTCAAAAATGCCAAAATGGAGTGTTATCATGCTGTAAAAAGACTTTATATTTTAGGCAGATTTTACATTCTCCCCCTCTTTGCGTCAATTAGACATTAATGGCATTTCCCACTGAATCTTTTTTTAGCAACAGATTCTACCTGGATTTCATATTACCACATGAATCTGGGTACATAGGATCACACCAAATATTTAAAAGCAAAATAACAAGGTGGAGTAGGGAGGAATTTTACAGAACCAAGGGTATGGGAGTGCAGATGTTTGCATCCACATAATTGTTCTAAGATACTCTTTCACAATATGCTTAGGCTTTTAAATAAAAATAAATTTTAAGTATTTTCAGACTAGGATCTAAATGAATGCGCGGACCGTGCCTCATTTGGCTCTCATTAATATCCTAAAGCATGCCCTCTGTAGCTTTTTCATGGTGCTGGGGTGCTGGAATCATAGAATATCAAGAGTTGGAAGGGACCTACAAGGTCCAACTCCTGCCAGCCCCCAACATTCCCATAATGTGCCTGAGTGCATTGTCCAAATGCTGCTGGAACTCTGTCAGGCTGGCACTGTGACACTGCCCTGGGGAGCCTGTGTCAGTGCCCAGCCCCTCTCTGGGTGAAGAAATTTTCCCATCATCTCACCTATAAAGACACCTGCACTGCCATGGCTGTCTCCCACTTCAATCACAACACACCTGAAATGAGGAAAAACACAATTTATTTTGAACAGCTACTCATTTCTGGTAACATTTTCCATACTGTTTTAATGAGAGGTTTTAGTGAGAGAGAAAGTAGGATGCTCTCAGGGCAGTGTGCTTGCATTAAACTTTATAACTCTGTATTTCATCTTTATACCACCCAGCACTTCCCTTTTTTCTCTGCTTTTGAAGAGGGGGCTACTTGCAATATAAGCATTATTCAAATATCACAGAATCACAGACTGTGCTGGGTTGGAAGGGACCCACAAGGAGAAAGAAGGCAAAAAATGAGGCCCTTGTGCTCAAGTTAAGCACAATTCTGGCCCACTGCTTGTAATAGTTTTCTGTCTTCCTACATAATATTCTCCATAATATTCTCCACTTTCATCACTTTCTTTTATACTGAAAACTAAGAAAAAGTAGTTTTGAACATTTTTCATCCATCTTGCAGCCTTCACATATGTGGTCCCTTTGTTACTTTTCAGTGGTCTCCTTCTATTCTCTCCAGATATTTCTAGAACCCTTTTGCAGCCTTGTTACATTTGATTTAGCTTTCTTTGCTTCACTCACTCTACCTCTGCTTTGTTTGCCAGCTAGATTCCATCTGGTCCTTTCAATCTATTCATGTTGTTGGATTTGGGGGGTTTTGTGGGGGGTTTTTTGTCTTCCCAGGGTGAAATGAATAATGCAAATTACTTTGCTGCTACCAAAGGAAAAGAGCTATGTAGCTTTAGGTTTAATTCTTTACTGCTACACTTGCCTCCCTGCAGTGAGTGGCGTCTTTTGATCGACTTTTATGTCTTTGCTTTAGCTTAACAGCTGAATGTATTGATGGAGCAATTTATTAAAACATATTTTGGTTTCATAGCTCAAACAACAGAATACAAAACTACAGTTTCCAGCAATCATGCCTCTGTTTTCTCAAGAAAATGGCTTGTTTTAGAGGGAGAAAAGGAATTGCATGTTAATGCAGACGTAGATAAAAGCTATTCAAATTCCTATACAGTCCTGCAGTCACATTTTCTTTCAAATACCGTAGCTGTAGCTAAGGCAATATATATGAAAGCAAAGACAACATTACACATGAGGTACAAATGCTAAATTGCTGTACATCCATTATACAGCACATCTGGCATGAATGCCAGATCTGTAAGCAGTACCTCTTATGATTAAAACATCTTGATACATTATGTTACTAATATTTTACCACAGAACATCATCTCTCAACTAAAAAAAAAAGAAATACAGATTACTTTGTGAACAGAAATAGGAAGTAGAACCTGGCTCCAAGTGTTATATACAGTTTCCTAAAGTGAAGTAAGATTAGAATATAGTTATCTAAAGTAGTAGGTGGTAAAGTGTCTAACTGAAGGCAAGGCATCTGCCCAAACATATTTTTATCTTACTTGGATTCTAACTCTGTCTTTGCCAAAACCTATTGTTACATTTTGAAATTCACTTTTGGGTGCTCACATTTATTTCAACTATAGTACATTCACACACTCTGTCCTCTGCCCTTTACTCATCATATCTGTCAGTGTTCCCATCCCCAGTCTCTTAAAATACTGAAAAAATATTAAAATGCCACCATCAAAACTTTCCAGAACTGGTGTATGAATGTGGGATTTCTGAATGGATGTAAAATCCCTTGTGCAAATGTTTACATAGAGATTGGAGTAATGCCTTAGAAAACTCTATCAGGCTACAAGAAGGAAATCCTTATTAAAGAGGAAGATAGAACTGTAGGAATGATCCTGACTTTGAAGAATAAATGATAGCTCTCCAAAATTACTGGTTACTGGACATATTACAAAGATATTTGGATCAATGCTTTGCAATGCAATTTGTTCAGGAATTTGTGTTTGTTTGGGGCTTTGCTGGTTTTTAAAGACACCAGCTAGTGCATGCTCTGTAACATTTTATTTCTATTTTGAAATGATTCACAGCAAGCTGTAGTGTTTTATACTAGACACAGGAATGTATGCAGGCTTTTTCCTTTAATAGTTCTGCAGCATATGATTGAGGCATTTGTGAGCACACAGCAATTGTTGGCTTGGGCTTCTATACCAGAATGAGATCATTTGCAAGTAATGTGGATTTCAGTCATGAACTGTGATCTCTTCAGGTAAGAATCCTTTGCAGACTTGACTTCTAGGTGTCACACTCAGAAGTGAATGCATAATACATCATCTGCCCACATGAGCTCATGCACTGCTGGAATCAATATTTAATTTTTAACACCGTTGAATTTAAATTTTTTAGCTGAGAAAGGGTAGCATAATTGAGATGTGTTTGACTAAAGTAATTATGTTATAAGTGTATAGGTAGGGTGCCAAAAAAGCTGACAAATAAGGTACCAGGGAATGAAACAGACATCTTACAGACACATATAACATCCACGTCAAAGGCTCCTGGCAATACTGCTTAAGACAAATTTTACAAGCATTATAGAAAAATGTCCTAGTAGACTTTAGAGAAGCCAGTGTTTAGTGATGTATTAGATCTTATTTGATTGATTTCTGTTAAGATTAGGAGCATACTGTGTTGCAAGAGGAAGACTGAAGTACATAAAATAATTTATACAGTCTCTATATTGAGGGCAGTTTCATTCATTGTAGAAATAAATCTCCTTCTCTGTTTGAAACTATCAATTAAAATGGTAGCCATTATTCATGAAAATAAATATATAGAGTGTTACTCGTGACAGGAGAATGTATCATGTATAAGTGGTCAATAAATCATGTTAGGGGAAAAATGATATGGAAAATTGTGGCACTTAAACTTTCAATTTTCATTAAAATTTTAACTTCAGCAAGTTGTTCAGCAGTGAGACAGTCTCTGCCACGAAAACCCATGTGAGCACTCCTTGCTGTTCATAAATTTGGAAAAACTACTACTCCTGGCTCTGCTGACTTCCAATATCTGTCACAGACCCTGGAAAGGGGCAGTGAAGGGTCATGCTCTCCTATACCCTTTACTCACCCCTCGCTCGGTTTTGGAACCTATAGCTTTTACTTACACTCAATTTGCCAAGAACATGGGGAAAATTTGCTGGAGAAGTCAATACCCTTAGTGAAATAGTACAATGGATAAAGTCTGTTTTATGGCTTATTTTACTACGTTTTCTTATTTTTCATACCTCCCTTGCTTCTTGCTTTGTTGAAATACATCCTTAATCTGCCATTAGTACCTAAATATGTTCCTGTTTAAATCAACAGGCCACCTACACTTAAGTGATCACACTCAGCACTCAAAACACTTAATTCCAATTGCTTTGCTTTGGCAAGATCTCCAACAGAGGTTAAATTTAGTGACAGCCAGCAGACTGGCCTCTCAGACCCTGCTAAAGCACCATATCTGCCATAAGCTGTATTTCTTATGCTTATTATATGTAACACCATAAAAAAATATTATGCTTATAAAATTAGCCTGGTACCTTGGAAACCTGGTTATAGAAAATGTTGCAGCTAGGATTAGCACCATAAAGTATTACCACCATAACAAGTGACATTGCTCCTCCTCTAAACACTGTCTCCTGTCCCATGGCACACAACGGGCAGGGCCATATATATATATATATATATATATATTTTTTTTTTTTTTTTTTTTCCCTGTCCTCAGTTCCTATGTTAGGGAAAGTAGGGAGCAATCAAGAAGATGGGAGGCTGCAGTGAGTGATGTCAGCTGCATTTCTGCTCTCTGCTTGCACCTGCACACTGGGAGGCATGGGTGACATGCACCATCCCCAGCTCCTCTGCTGCTAAACACTGCAGGAAGCAATTCCCAACAGGAGGTAAGAATCAGTCTTACAGATGAAGAAAAAGAAGCTGAGCAGAGTGAGAAGAGGACAAAACACCTTCCAGTTCCAGACTGAAAAGAAAGACCCACTTTAGAGAGTTGGGCCCTGCGTGTAAGAGTTAATAGTTTATGGCAGTAGGGATCTTTTGGTAGCTCCCTTTTGGCTACTTAGCAAGACTTAATCAATTTTCAAGTACAGCTTAATTTTATTCATTGCCTTAATGGTTTTTATTCAGCTTTAAATTTTCTGTCTGACATTAATCTTTCCTTAGAGTTTCATTTTTCAAAGGGTTTTTATTTAAGAGGAGCTTTTTAGTCTGTATTTTGTTACCTCTTAAAATTACCTTACAGGTAACAATTAAACTGCTGCTAAGCAGAATGGTATCAGGTTTTACATGCTCTACTGGCAATAGAGCATCCCCAAATCCTTCATTGCAATTTTAAGTAAAAACTATTGGCTTTTACTTACAAAATACTCACAGCACACTGTCATTAACAGTGTTTTGCACTGACCTGCTGCCTCAATGGATCTGGTCTGTTGGAAGAAATTAGACCACCAGTTATAGCAGTACAAGGACTATTTGTTCAGCTGCTACAGAAGCAAATAAAAGCCAAATCAATTTGGTTTGTGAAGGCTATATGTTCCATCTGACAGGCAGGATAGCTCTCTTCTCTAGAACAACTCACATGATCCTTCAAGTGTTCTTAAAACACTGCAGCAGGTTTCCTTTTCTAGGAAGAAAGGAGAGCTTCAGGAAAAAAAAAAATCTTCCCTGTGGATTTGTGAAACATTCACCATTAATGGTTTACATGTCTACACAAGTGCTTGTGCTTGAATACTCTGCATATCCAAAAAGCTTCACGTCTATAAATAAATGCATTTATATATGTAAACTCATATATTTACATCATCTTCTCTTTATCCTGTCTTAATTTAATTTCCCTCCTTTAGAGTGGCAAGATGAACACATATGATATTAAATTATGTACTGGCCAGCCTTAAGAACAAAACCAAAAACTTCCTGCAATTCAAAACCACTACATGTGTCAATTAATCAAGCCAAAAGCTACTCCAAATTGCTGCAGATCTTCTAATTTCCCAGAAATTCCCTGAATTCCCTTCAGCATTAGTCCTCACCGTTTCAGGTTATGAAAGGGCCTATTTTTGAAGTATTGATTCTTTTTAAAGTGATCTCATTTTCGTGGGGAATGTGAGTTACCTGTATGAAAATGTGGTAAATCAGCATAAATCGACAGCCCACACCACAGAGCAGAGGAGATGGACATTGGCTAAAGCAAATTTGGCACCCTAAAGGTTACTGGGCTGGGATTGTGTTTCTGATGGAGGCATGAAAGAGCTGACAGAGCTGGGACAAAAGAAAATCTCCTAAAATGAGGTTGCTTGCTGCCACCTCCCAGCTGGCTGAGGCTGGCAGGGCCTCAGGTGATTATTACTGAGCAATTTGAGTTGATTTGTTCTGGTTTAGAGTTTGTGGGTTTGGAAATAAAGCAAGCCCTGAGGAAGGGGATAGAAAGAGAAGATCTATGGTTAGGGACTTGATTTCTCCTTGTACGGCTGGTGAGCCTGCACAGTGACTTACAATTGGCAATAAAGTCCAGACAGTCCTTTACAAATCATGAGCTAGGTGAATCCTTTGCCATCAGAAGAACTCAATGCCTTTAAAGAAAAAACCTTTCAATGAATGTCTGTTGAAATTCAAATCTTAATTCATTCCAGCTACGCTTGGGCCTCTTTTAGAATCTCTTTCTGTGAACACTGAAGCAAGCAGTCATTGCTTGTAGAATATAAATTTAACTACACAGGTTCCATATTCATATCATATAAGGAGTATTTTTTCTATGCAGTGGGAAGCTAATTTAAATGGCAAGGGGTAGGAGGAGAAATGTTCTAGTAAAACCTTATCAGAGCTCTGCAAGAAGACCAGATGAGCATTCAGCATTCTATTATTCATATGTAAGAGAAGCATGGGTGTAACCATCCTATGTGACATTGAGGAAAGCAAAAAAAGATGTATAAATAACATATACATTCTGAAATTCTCCCTGCGGTTTTAAGGGTGACCTATAACTGTTTGCTTGTTTGGTTTCTGGAGTTATTTTTCTCCTTAAAAAGAAGATTTCAAAATTATTCTGGATTTTTGAAACCTGCTTCAATTAAAAGCCAATATTAGCCAGCAGTTGTACACAAACACAAGCAAGATTGTCAGTGTAGAGGCCTGTAAAGATGTTTAAAGTAATTCCCTATGCAATGCAGATGTGGAATTAGCCCCCCCAAAGGTAACTTCACAACAGCAAACAAAGTGGTGACTCAACTGAACACAGAAAATGTCAGAGGAGACACCACAGCTCCAGCCTGATTATTCCAAGGTAGATAAGACACAGAACTGCTCTCTACAGAGTGATGTCTATTTTCTTTAGATATTCATCAGACAAAGATGAATATTCATTCATCATCAAAGAAAAATCATACAAATAATAAAGAAAAGCAAAAAATTATAAGCCAGTAAACCTTCCTTTTGCCCCTCTTCTTGCTAACGTGGCAGAGCAGGCGATCCAGGTGTCCTGCGCGCTGTGTGGATACTCACCCCTGGAGTGAGAGACCCCAGTGTCTCAGGCTCTTTTCCTCCTGCCCAGGAGCACAGGCATTTCCGAGGCTGCCAGCAATGAGGAACTTGCCCAGGAGCACGAGGAGCAGTCCCCTGTCACAAAACCCTGCCGCAGCGGCTCAGGGGCCGTGCGCCGCGCAGGCGCTCTCTTACCTTCTGGGGATGTACTTCCAAAACCAGGGCTGCCTCACCTTGTGCACGCATGTTAACACATCAGGCTGGAATGCTCAGCTGGGGGACATCCATTTCCTTCCCCCTGCTCCCATCCAGGAGTGCCACATCGCTGGAAAAGGCAGCGATGCTTCGGCACAGCCGATGACATATGGGGGTGTCTGGAGGCTCCCTGGGTGGAGAACGAGGACTGTGCTGGCACTGCCAGCTCCTTCTCCAGCAGGAAGAATTGCAGCTGGCTGCTCCACTGTCATGCAGGAAGGAGCAGGAAAGGGCTGGGATTTGACATATGTATTCTGGGGCCTGAGTCTGAGAGTGCAGGAGCACTCTCACAGGCTGCCAATTCACGTGGAAGTAGGCAATGCCTCGTACGCCACAGGACACTGAGCTTTTATTTACACTAATGTTAGTTTTTATGTTTTAACATAACATTTATGCCTGTGCAATCACAGAGGAGATTTTCAAGCCTGAAATTTTTTGACTGCAGATGAATTACTGTAATTACATCTCACTAGAGCAATGACAAAATACTTTCTTAGCTAGGAAGAAAAAAAAGCTATAAAGAGAAAGTACCTGAAAATGAATCATACTTCTGAATAAATTCCCTGGACTCGGTCGAATTCTGAAACATCATGCACGGGCAATATTCATGACTAGGAAAAAGACAATAAACAAAGATACTCAGACAACCCTTTCTTTAACCAAGTAATTGCTAGTCTGGAAACATTCCTAACTGGGATGACCTCAATACAGCCATTCTAGAAAATAGCAGGGATGCTGCACCTCCTTTTTGCCCTTCTCTCTTTTAATTAAACAGTAAAACAGAAGTCACTTGTAAAATTTAATAGCAGCTAAAAGAAATACCTTGAGGGTGAGGTGCTGAGAGAAAATCATTCTTCCTATTTACTGTATTTTCATGGAGAAAAACAGCTGTAGGATTTGAAAGCATATTTGTTGGGGAAATAATTTGCTAAAGTAAGAAAACATGGTGGGGATTTTCAGCAAATTCCCTTGCTGATAAATGAACAGTTGTGCTTAAGCCCTTCTAATGAAGATGAGTTTACCATGGAATAAAGTCGTCAATGATGAGCAGAAAATAGGGCATTTGTAAATACAATGTAACTCAGAATGATAAAGCACATCCAATTTATGCAAAGATGTGCTTGCAGACCATGATAAATAATATCTGCATAATCAATTAGTGGAAGAAAGGCTGAATAAATTGTTTTCTGTCAATTTATGGAAAACAAGCATAGCACAAAAAAAAAGACAATTTGACATTAGCCTTTTAACTAGATTGACAAGCACTAAACCCAAACTTACTAATGATTCAAAGGACACAGTATTTATAACTATTTTCATGAGCCACAGAAAATTTGAATTAGGGCAAGAGAAAAACTCCTATTTTTTAAAGTAAAAGACAGAATACACAATTTAATTATATATATATATATATATATATATATATATATATATATATAAAACAAACCCCCCCACCCCTATATATTATATATTTGTTTATTCCTTGTATATAAGATTATTTGGTTAAATGACATACATGGATTGAGAGGCATGAGGGAGAAAGCAAGGGAAAATATTTTAGGCTCATCAATAACTAATAATAATGTGATACTGTATGTATTTGAATTACCTCTAGTAAATGGACATTTAATGGCTGGATGCTACATCCACTGGTCTTAACAGAAAAGTTTTATCAAGCTGGGTGAGCTAGCCTTTAAAGAAATTCTGAATCTGCTTTAAAACTGAATGGGAAAGGTTGCAAATTATACCATAATTCATTTACAGAGCCATTAGCTTTATAGTGCTAAATATCTCTATGATGCATGTAGTGGTTCTAGAAAGCTTCAGTAGCTGTTTAGGATACCAGGAATACAAAACAGAGTGATAAGCCATTTAATATCCAGATATTAGCCTTGAAAGACAATGTTGTTGAACAAAAACAATTCTCTAATCCCTCATCCTTCCATCAATCAAAATAAAAATTAAAATGCTAATATTTGGGAGCTGACAGTACATATAACTTTTGCCTGCAAGAACATTCAAATGATTGTTATAATGTGCATAAAACAATTCAATATCCAACTTGAAAAAACATTTAGCAGTTTTCAATGGTCTATGCAGCATATTAAAATTCACATAACCACCAGAATCACTCTCCATGTAAAACATTCAGTGATGCCTGTAGCACTACATGCTCTGTTAGTAAATAAACCACTGCTTTTATTTTGGTGTTATTTCAGCCTTATCAAAACCTCTCTTTTTATTTATTTATGAAAAAGGTGCAGCCAAGTTCCAGAAGGTTAAAGCTTGTTGTTTGTCCTATTTACGTGACACAGCCCTAATTCCATCAGCCAAGCAGATGAAAAAAGAAAATCAATAGTCAGCGGATATGATGCTGAACGGGAAGTTTGATGGTGAATGAAAAGAGAGAGTGTGAAATCTATCTCCTTAAAACTTGCTTCTGACTCTGGGATTCAGGTAGGTATTTGAACCTACACAGATGGCAGTATCTCTCCTTTGGGGAATACACTTCAAATTTCCATGAACTGTTCTAAAATTGGCATGTTTCGAGCAATCATATTGCTCATAATTTGATTGCTTGATTGGCCATAATTTGATTAATGGAAATAATTAATTGTTGGGGGGTCTAACATCTCCCCAGAGTTTCACTTCAGCCTGTAAGTCTTGAGGCTCTGGTTTATGCTTTGCCACTCGAGTGCACAAAGAGTTATTTTCTGCAGTCTTTACGCCTGTCCCAGGACATCAAGGCTTCACTGCACAAAGTTTTACCTGCTGAGATGTGGACCTCACATAAAGACTGATGTACTAAAACCCTGAAAAAACAGCTGTTGCTCTCTCTTCCCAACCCAGGCAGCAGTCACACACGAGAGACAGGGCTAGGGGGACCTAAGCAGAGACCTCAAAGCCAGTGGAGCACGCACCCCATGTTGGCAATAGTTACAGGAAAAAGAGTTTCAGCTCCAGTGACCTGGACTCTCCCAAGTGCTGCAGTTCTTGTGCAGCCTAATTTGGCATCAAGGCCAGGAAAAGAACATGGCTTATGCAGAAGGAGGGGATGGAGCCCCCAGAGAAGCACTGGTAAAAATTTCAGGAAGAGTGCCTGTTTTCAGCATTGTAAGCACTGAGCATTTGATAATACTGCTGCAGTGAACCTATACTTGAGGTGGAGGGCAAAGGCATGTGGATATTTCCAGGTGGAAAAGTCCCTTAATAAAAATGTGGGGTTTTTTATAATATACTACACAGATTTCCAGCACTCTGACCCCATCCACTTCCTGCCTACAACATAGATATCCAGGCAAAATGTTAAAAGAAATACTCCAGACTGAGGGTTTGACAGAGCCATTTGCTCTCCCAGATTTTGAAAGGAAAAGGTGAGAATAAAGTTGTCATTAGCAACTAAATATATATTTACCAACATTGGTAGATGGAATTTTATTTTTTTTGTTGAGATAAAGTGAATTTTACAAATGCTGATGACTGCATGCTTACACCAAATTGCTCTAAGAGTACAGCATGTGAGGAATGGGAATAGTTCTGACTTTAGGGTATCCACCTGTGAAATACCACATGCATGCATTTTGCTGGTTCCTGTGAGCTTCCTTTTGAACAAATCAACCACAAAAACACTCAGGAAATGAAAAAGTGGGAAGAAGTGCGAGACAGGGGATATATTTTGTGATGTGGTATAACACAGCAGTAGTATTCTAATTAACATTTTTTCTTAGCTAATAACAAAGCCTACAGCCGGCCCACTAAACATAGGATATGTGAGGAAATAAATGAAAATAAGTGGGGAAGCTAAACATTGATTTTCTTTTATGTAATTCTGGTAATGATCAGTACCTCATGACATGTTGCTCCTCTAAAAAGATGTGTGACCTAATAATTCACAGCCTTGTGCTGCCATAAAGATTATCTGAAGCTGACTACCTGTGAAAACTCATGCAAGGAAATTTTAGAAGCAGCATAAAAAAAAATTACTCAACAGCATGAAATAGCCAGAATAGCATGAGTCTTAAATAGCTTCATGTGCAAACATGATTTCTTGAGATCATGGGTATCTCCTAGCAGTAATTTTTGAAGTTACTCCCACAAAGAGGTATGATCATCTTAAAATAAAGGCTGCAAAAAGCCATGAAGTCTACCATCCACCTGTCAGCTGCAATGGCTGTAACTGTAATTAGCAATAGCCATATTTTAGAGTTTTCTAAGTTTCTTGTCCTACATGGAGAAGCAGTTTGGTAAGAAATGCTGAAATAGACCCGTGAATGCCCTTCACCTGAGTTGCCTTGTGTGTTTCTTACCAGCAGCCAAGGATCTGGGCCATTAAGTTCAAAGGATATAACATGTTCAAACTTCAGCATTCCATTTAATGTTAATTTATAGTTAAACTTTTATAGAACTAAAAAAGCTTTACTATCTTTATTAAAGCCACATTTATTATGTAGTGAAACTACAGCAAGGAGATTCTGGGTTCAATATTTCATTGATGATTTTTAAAAATTTATTTTAAAACAAAAATATTGGGGAAATTTAGTGAAGGCAGGGTCTCTGTGCCCTGCTTCAAGAGAGTACCCAAATACTTCAAATAGAAAATGATGACTTTTGCAAGCCACTGAATGAAGTCTGAGGTAAGCTTCCACACAGGCTCTTCTTGTCAGAGTCTAAATTAAGAAAACATCTTTCATAGTTTGAGAAAAAGCTGTATAAATAATCCTCTCCCTACCTTGTCATCTATTTTACCATCCTTGCTATTTTTCATGTTGACCTGCTCACACACATGATAACGAAGTCATTAGCTACTTTTTAATTTACTTCTCATGCCTTAGGAGGTCAAAGGTCTGGTCCATTAACGCAAAGTTCTTCTCCCTGCTGCAATTTGCATGAAGTTGAGGAAAAAATATTTAAAGTCAATATTTCAGCTAAGAAGATACGACAATTTTAAAAACAATTGTGAAAAAAAATAACCTCTGACACATCAAAGCAGGGATGTTTTCTGCAAGAGAAGAATCCATAATGCATGAAAAAACCTGAAGGGATGCTGGGGATGTAGAGCCACAAAGATTCTGATTCCTACGTGACTGTAGGAACAACCACGTGTTGTCTGACATGGGGACCAGTGTTATCAGCTGTATAGCTTTTCTCACCTATGGCAACTTTTCTTTATATAATAAGGCATTTCTTCATCATTTTTCTTTACTTTATAATCCCAAAAAAGCAAATAATATGCATAATTTGAACTTTATAAGCGAAACATTACAGAGCTCAATATATTTCACTATGTACTTGTAGACTTACTTTTTAACACACTGGGAAAATAAACAAGGTACAGAATGTTTTGGTCATCTGTAAAGCAGAACAGCATATATTCTCTAGGAAAATGAAAACTGAAAGAGAATACTCCCCCACTTTCAGCAACAGAGAGAGAATAAAAAAAGGTATTAGGGCAGGCAGAAGCCCCAAAAGTTATACACAAACCCAAAATTTATTTTCAAGACCATCATTTGAGACTAGGTATAAGAAAGACATTTTTAATGTGAAGGTGGTAAAACACTGGAACAGGTTGCCCAAAGAGGTGGTGAGTGTCCCCTCCCTGAAAACATCCAAGGGCAGGTTGGATGGAGCTTTGGGCAACCACTCTAATGGAAGGGTTAGGGATTTTGGACCAGAATATCTTTATATGTCTCTTTCAAACCAAACCATTCCATGATTCTATGACCTCCTCACTTTTCTTAATGCATGGAAATTTCTCCACAGGCTTAGGGAACACTACAAGAAGAAGGGACAAACTTACATGAGTAAGCTGAAGAATCCATAGCTGTTCCTAAAAATATTGTATATAGGCAGATGCTGCATCGCCACCATAAAGGAATCAGCCCAGTTCTACACATAAAATCTCAAAGCAGGGCAGAATTTATTAAGTGTAAAACTTATCTCTTTTTCTAAACAAGGGCCAGGGAGGGAAATGAATACCTCTTTTTCTTCCCTCAAAACTGCTTTTGAAACATTCTGCTAGATATGCAGAGTGTGAGAACTTCTGCAAAGAGCACGCCTAAGAGAGGCAGAAATATGACTGAGACAAATTATTTTAGAGAAAGAACCAGCCTTTTGCTGAAAATCTAGCAGAGTGCTCATGCCATCTAGTCACCAATATTAAATTACTAAAGCTCCCAGAAAGTTAAAAATGCCTTTTTTCCCTCAGAGTTGCCGCCCTCAACTTTCCAGTTAGTGTAATTCATAGAGAAGCAATGAAGGTCTGGAAAAAGTAATAATTTGAAAAAAGATAAAACTGACTGAAATGGGAGAACTTGAACACAACTTGAGATTGCATTTATGTGGCTAGATCCCCACAGACCTTTATACAGCTGTGTCCTTTTTATCATCCTTATTGAAAGAAAACTTTGGTAAGGTAAGGATTGGAATGGGCGGAGATACTCATTGGTTTCCTACAGACTCTTCTTCAGTTTTGTTTCACCATTTTTTTCCAGGGGATTCTTGTTTATGTAGCACCTGATGCTTTTCCCTGTCTCCCAAAAACCAAAATAGGGATCACTGATGCTTCCTCCTACCCTACCTCAGCTGTCTTTAGGCCCTGAAACTTCTGATTTCTCATAATGTCACAAGCAAAAACCGAACTTGCCCCATGAATTTTAATGATTGTTTAAAACTTTTTTTTTTTCTTTTAACTGCTAGCACTCCCAGGATTTTTGCTGTTTGATGTTGAGAAGTATGGACATGCAAAGAAAAGATCAAAGTACACTTCTGGTTAATAAAACTCAGCAAAAATTACTGCTCAAAATGCTGGCAAAATTAGACATCATCAAAGAATCATAGCTGTTTGAGGATTGAGGGGAAACATTAAAAATCAGGGTAGAAATATTTTTTCAAAAACAGAGGAAGGAAGAAAAATTTGGTTTTAGAAGGACAGCAGGGAAAGGTGTTACACATCTAATTATCTAATTTCATATTTTCATTATCACATCAGTTTTCAGATAAAGTATCGGAAAGCAGATTTGAAATTCCGTAGATCAATAATATTGGTAGTGATCAATGAGCAGGTTTTCTAAATGAAGGCACAAATTTACATTTGATGTCATAATAGTACATAGTTAAATTACTGATAAAATAGAGAAAAACTACAATCTCCTTTTCAAGAACAAGAACTTTAGGTATAAATTTTTATTTAAAATACTTTATTTGTGTTTTATTTAGAAAACTCTGCTGTGTAAGGTGTGGTTCCTCCTACGTGTTTAAACAGTCATTTTTAATTTGAGTGCGTTCTTACATCAAAACTAGATGATTACTTGGGTTACTCTTCCGTGTTTTTCCCTACTCCGACAAATCCAGTCCTCTAAATATAATCAAAAACATTTGGCTGCCTCTGCAATAATACAGAATGTTACAAAAAATTTCATTCACCCTTCCATGTGAGTAATCCAGATAGGACAGTGAGTTCAAGGTGAAAACACTGCTGATTTTATAAAGTTGTCCTGTTTCACTATTGACTGACTGTGCTCCCTCCACTTCTTCATGCAAACTGAACTCTACCTGGCTGGGCTGTTACTGGGCACTTGAACAGGTGTTTCATTACACTCGTCCCAAAAGATGTGAATTTTTTCTCTCAATAAGCAAGACACTGAAAAGCAAAATAGATTTCATCTGACAACTGGGAGCTTTATTAAACTAGCCCCACAGGAAAAGTAAAGAGATGCAGAACGGTGTGATCACAGTGTTATTGAAATTGTCCACTGCAGTCAGACTACAGAATCTGCACACAAGTGTAGGGTGGTGACACTGAGCTTCCCCTGCAGAGTACTGAGGCAAGGATTCAGTGACATTGAGTGCCTAGAGGTCTTAATCTCTTCAGAAGAGGAATGAGAAAGCCAGTGCCATTCACTCAGAGTGAGTGAAATTTAAACCCACACACAATCTCAGCCCTACCTCTCAAACTGCCTGTGTGCTCTGGCTGCTGTGTGGGAGCTGAACATAAAAATATGTCTTGTCCAGTGACAAACTCATTTCTTCTGACCTGGGAAAAAGCAACTTTTCAGAGTCTAGAACATGCCAGAAAACCAGTATTTCCCTAAGAAAAGG
This sequence comes from Taeniopygia guttata, assembly GCF_048771995.1. NCBI lineage: Eukaryota > Metazoa > Chordata > Aves > Passeriformes > Estrildidae > Taeniopygia > Taeniopygia guttata. The sequence goes on from NC_133028.1 coordinate 73,168,466, forward strand.
AGAGCTATAAGAACAAAGGAGGTACCAGGTAATACCACTACCTACTACTTTGCCATGTTACAAGGGGTTAACGTTTTCTAAATTGAGACAGCTGGTTTACATGGGCAGTGGAAGAGGTGATTATTTTTAGTCTTTCATTGCATTTTGAACATAGATTTCAATTGCTGTCTCTCAATTAAACTCATAGATGATAGATAGATAGATAGATAGATAGATAGATAGATAGATAGATAGATAGATAGATAGATAGATCTTTCTCCTTACCTCTTTCTTTTAATAGATTATGCAACACACTGTTCATGTGTGAATTTGTTAAGTTTCAATAACTGAGATTTAACCAACGGGGGAAAAAAAAAAAAAAACATCAAGAAAAACCAAAAGAAGCATAAGCAGACTCCCTAAAAATTCACAAAGCACCAACCGCCTTTCTGGGAGACATCATCGAGTTAAGGCCACCTTGCACTCTTGTTATCATCATAACAGGTTTAAAATATTTTTCAGTAAAGTTTCCAGAGCTTCTTGATATTTGGCTTTCCAGCCACAAGTTATGAAAACAAATTGCTTTCAAGCAATTGAATAACTTCTAATATCAGATTCTATGAGTAGAAAGAAACAAACAGCTTTGTACTGATTCCTGGGGAAGATTCTTATTCAATGGATATTTGGCAATTTGGATTACAATCCCCTTTTTTCCTGCTTTGCTCTCACAGGTACATCAGAGTATTTTTAACCAGTTATTTACTAGAAATATTTTAGAAACTGTGTTTTTGAACCTGATTCCTTTTCAAGTAACTAATGCAGATGCCCCATATCTCACCAAATACTTTTCATGAACCCCATTGTGTTTTTCTTTTCTTCCTTATAATTGAATTTAAAATTTCTTCCTTTTTGCTCTTTAATGTGTTCCATTTTTCTTCCTTCTTTTCAGTTTTTTCAATATACAGTGCATTTCACATCCTTTTCCATTTATTCCATCTCCTTTTCGTCTTTTTTGTCCTATTGTTTTTCCTCCTTCCTTTTCCTCCACTATTTCTCTTGGAGTTGACACTTCACTTCTTTCACTCCATCAGTCCTTCAATGGACAGGTTGATGTATTGATTTGAAAGGGTTCTCTAAAATATTTTCAGTACCACAGGAACATTCAGATGTACACAAGGCATGTTCATTTTCAATCCATTACGTTGTCATTGGAGCGCTGAAACCGCTGGAGTGCAGTGCCAATTCTCCATTTTGCTTCTCCAGAGGTTGGAAATTTGCCAGCTAGGCACAAATCACAAGTACCAGAGTCGTGCCCATCCAAACTGCAGCCTGTACTCTGCCCTGCTCACACCAGGCTCTGCTGCCAGATTGCTTGAAAGAATCTACAGGAAAGCACACAGCTGTGGCAGCTTCTATTTAAATGAATAATGCAGCATCAACATCTGTAGGATTTTTGAAATGCTAAACAGCCAGCTATGAAGCCTCTGACAAGGACACAGATGGTAATGGTGTTGTTCTTGCAATGGTTCCACCAGGAATGGTCAGAGTTTCATAATCAGACTGGACACTTAATGCCTGCAACAATCCTCTCCTTTAGCAGCACGAGCTCAGTGCCTCACAGAATGATAAATGCTCACTTTGTGGGCCGCATTTAATTCCAAGCTTTGTTAAGCTAAAAAAATCCAGTAATGAATATGGACATCTCAAGCATGAATACAGATGCCAACACCAGTTGATCGTACCCAGCAGGTGAATTTAAACTGACAATCCAAGCTAAGGTAGAATAATTAAAATAAATTTTCCATTCAACACAAAGAGCATAAGAAAGTCCTATGTTTACCTCAGGAAACTGCAAACAACTAAGTCAACATTTCCTAGATACAAAACAGTATCATTTCATGGGATAAAGTGTATTTTTCTGCTTTTTAAATAATATCAGTATGCATTGCCTACTGAAATAGAAAGAAATGAAATGTATCTCTGAATACAAGCAAATATATCTGTTCATCACCCACTGGTTTTAGGACATTAAAGGAGAGCACAGTGTCTTATAATTTATTCTTTGCCTTTTTTCCACCAATTTATTGAGACATTGAGCAAATTAAAAAAAAAAAAGAAAAAAAAAAAAGGCACTATTGCTCAAATTAGAATCTGTCCCTGAATTCAGAAACAAGCTAAATGAACTAACTGAAAAGTCAACATAAAGTTACCAGTACTGAGAGTCAGAGGAATTAAAAGGAGCTAATAAGGAAAGCCGTGACTATATAAAACAAGCTTTGAGAGAAGGCATGATGTCACCCATCAGCTCCTCTGGACAGCTGCAGGCTGAACTCTTGATCCCAGACACAACTTATCCTCTTAGCTGGGACAGGCTCCCCAGAAGGATGGAGGATTAGCTCCTTTATGTGTGGACACAGCGGAGACAAGTCCATTACAAATGTTAAAAACTGTACCCAAACCATAGGATGTAATTTGGAAAGCTTAAAATACAGGGGGAATGCTCAAGATGCAAACTCAGAAATTCCAGGAAGCCTGGCCAGACAAGCTAGGAAAAGGATGCATTGTTTTAACAAGGGTTCTTGATTAACCCTATACATTACTTTATAGATAAAAAAAGACCCCTCTCTGCCCAGTTTGCTTTAAATTTAGGAAAAGGTAAGAACTTTAGCAAAAGAAACCCAATAAGGAGCAGTTACCTTTCCTCTTTTAATGCTGGAAACAGGATATCCAGAGACAGCTGCTCGCCTCTGCAAGACGTGGAGCTCATAACCAGTGGACTCTTTAAGCAACCAGCATAATTTCTTGGGGAAGGGATGAAACATCCTTATTCCTGCGAATTCTCTGTGGCAAAATCTCAAGAGGATAAGGTCTTTCATCAGCCACATGGCTCTCCTCAGGAGCTGCTTAGCAGCTTTGTGAGCTCATGCTTTTGTCATGCCCAAACTCCTTACTTTTTCCTCCACATGCTGGTAAGATGTGCTTCTGCCACTTGCTGACAGAGATGTCAAGAAAAGTAGATTTCCCTTTTCCTTTTGGGTGCTTCTCTTTGAGCCTGGCTCCTTCAAGTCTCGGGGTCATTGGCAGAAGTCTGGCCTGGCTCTGAGACTGGCGGTGCTAGCTAAGCAGAGCCTGCAGACAACTCTGCCTTTATCCTTTCATCAGAGAAAGAATTCTGTTGTACCTAAAATCATATTAAAAAAATAAAATATAAAAAACTTCCATTAGAAACGCTTGGCAGGGTGAGCAAGGGGAAAGGAAAACTGAAGGAAACATAAACAAAAGCACTTTGTAAAGTCAACAAATCCTACAGGGGCCTGGAGTGGGAGACTCTGGGGGACCATCAAATGGGCAATAGTTTGGTGGTTGAATGTCCTCTTAATATCACAAGAGGTGCAAAACCGTGCACAAAATCCTCAGTTATAGTTTTAAGAGTGAGAAATTTGCTATAAAAAAGAGCCTCTCAGGTCATACAATTATTTTCCAGAGGGAAAAGAAAGTGCACTGTTCCTCCCATGGGAGAAAGAGAAGCATTCACAGCCAAAGGAGAGGCAGGCTGTGAGCCCTAGAGTTACAAAAGCTGTTGCAGCCAAGATTAAAACCCAGTAAGAATTCTGCCTAAACAGAGAGGCAAAACTCAGCACCTCTGTTCTGCAAACTGAGTGACGACTTCTACTAAACTAGCAGATAAGAACAAAACATCCACATAGGAATTGGAAATATACATGGTGTATGTGTGTGTAGCACTGGCCAAGACAAAGAAAAAAATTTAAAAATTAAAGGGAAAAAAAAATAGTCACCTCTAGGACTCATGTTCCTACACAGAGAAAAATGCGTACACCTTGATGCACAGAATGTTAGCATTTTGCACATGCAAGAATCTGAGCTCCAAACCAAAACACAGAGGGCCTCAGTAACCTGCCCAAGGTCAAAATCTAAAATCCATGTAAGGCTCTTTGATTGTGATTTGCCTTCTAATGTGGAGAAAACTCACATGCTGAGGGATGTGCTGACATACAAGAACTCCTTCTGCCTAATTTGCTATTCATATAAAACTTAAAGAATCTGATCTCAGTAGATATTTGTTCACATCACAAAGCTACCGGGTATTTTGAAGTAATCTGTTGGAGTCCAAAGACTCTGCAGAGGAAAGACCCAGAAACCCAGAACTGAAACAGAAGACCTGTTACAAATCAGGATCAAAGGATATGCTGACAGATGCATTCAGGAACCTGAAATAATGTTTCCATGCTCTGAGAATAGTTTGAATCCAGGCTATCTCCTGTTAATATTCATATGTAAGGCATCTATCAAAAAGTTAATAATGGAGTTATTACAGTAATAAAACCTCTGCTCTCTTGTGAAACTTTTACACTTGGTAAGGATTCTCTTTTTTTATTTTTTTTTTCTGCCTTAGGAATCTTCTTCATTTTGCCACATCTCCTTCTATTGCTAAATTTCTTAAAACCTCCTGATACCTACTTAAGCACACTATATTATAATATAAATATATAATATATAATATATATACTATATTATATATAATATCATATTTATATATTAATTATCGTATATAATGTACAATATAGTAATATAGAGTGTATGTATATATATTTATATATATACATATATACATATATACATATATAAATATATAAATATATAAATATATAATATACAATCTGCTGTGATGCACTCAGGCCAGCAAGGGCCTCAGTGCTACAAAGCCTCCTGCAAATACCTGAGCCAAACCTAGAAAAGGCCTTAGACACTCTTATTTCTAGTTATATAGTTAATTCCAGTTGAACAGCCAGTGGAAAAAGATTCAAAATTACACTTCCTTGGAAATACTTTACTGATGGTCAGCAGCCTCACTGCTGAAGCAGTGCCCCTCTGTAGGATGTGTCCTTAAACATGCAGGGAGTCCATACATGTTACCCATTTCCTGAGAACATAAAACCACAGGACCTTGTCTCTGATTTGTCTGCCAAGCTCTGCTTTCTGCTGCATATTTGCCACCCAAACTGGTTAAATAACACTCTGATGTAAGGAATACAGCCATTTTTCCATGGCACTTTAATGCTCAGCTGTCTGGTGACTGTGGTGTTCTGACCAGTGCCTTTACCTATATATACACACCTACCTACATATCCAAGTGTATTTCTATTTCCATGGGAGAAGCTGATCTATAACAGGCACTGATACTACTGATTACCAATGCAAAGCCTCAGAACAAAGGATCTGTTTGGAAAGATTATGATTTGTAGCCTTAAGATCTTAGCAGTGTTTCAGTGTGTTGAAGAACCTTACAGAGTGAGAACAAAATGTCTTATGAAAGTTTAAATTATGTAAAATACTGAGATGTATTATATGAGGCATTTTAAATAAGGGTAGAATAAAGGCTAAATACTTCTGAACTGTCTCAGAAAAATTAATCCTTCTAAATTCATGCACCATTACTAGAGCCTGATATTAAAATGCCTCCTGCCTTTAGGCTGATGTGGTTATAATTATTCACTTGTTTTAATTCATATTTTATGTACTGTATGTATTTTTATGCAGCACCAATTGTGGTGGCATCCAACAATTAAAAACAGGCATAAATTAATCTCTCATTTACAGGGGAAACATCTTCAATTAATGAACTAAAGGACCTTGTACAATTTTTAATTAAAGTTCTGAATAAGCCAATACATATATAAATCTTGTGAAATGTGAACTTTTCAGGAGGATCTTTTTAATGACGCCTTGGAGGCCATTTCATCCCTGTTGTAAAAACAAGAGCCTAAGCTTTCTGTCTCCTTAACTACTCCTGGGTGCCCCAGGAGCAGGCAATATCCTCCAGCACCATTGCAGCACTAGTGAGTGTATTGACTCCTAGCCTCAGAAGAGTTATGTTCCATTTTTAGCCCTCGCTCCCTGAATGACCCTGGGAAAGAAAACTGTGTGGTTCTTTTGTCTCACAGAGGTGCCACCGTGCCAAGCTGGGCAGTCAGGGGGAGCTGACTGTGGCATTACTGACTGTAATGTCTTTTCTATAAAAGTTATTGCAATCACCAGGCAGCACTTTTCCTTGGCAGCGTTCATTCTCTAACACAGTTCCCATCTTGGATCCAAAGCTGCTATTTTGGATATAGACCCACAGAACAAAGGAGTATTTGGGGCAAAACCCCCAGGCTTCTTTCTGGGGTGGTGTGACTATAAGAGCACCTTTCATATTAAGTAGGTTTTTACAGATCCTGAATAAGAAACAGGACTAGTGTGGTGACTACTGCCAAATAACCTAAAATGTCACTACACCCAGCAGCCCAGCAGGCTTTTTCTTGTAGTCTCTAATGTGATGGCAGCTGAAAGGAGACTGTAGAATATATAAATCTCCCAAGCAGTCATGCTCCCAGAAGGCACTCAAACAAGAACACATAATGAAAATGTTGAAGTTGAAACAACAGAATTAAGAGCTCGTGGCAAACATGCCCCAAAGGAGAGAGAAAAAATTAGAAATAGAGATACATCTCTAACACATAAATGTTACAGAAAACTTTCTTTTTTTTTTAGACACTATCAGCCCCAAGGCATCCTTTTGATAAGAGTTAAGAGACTGTGGCAAAGATCCGGCTCCCAAATAGCTGGGTGCTAAATGGACAACTGGTTGAAAATTAAAAATCAACATTGATTTTAATTTTAACTGACCACCACTTTTCTGCCATTAAGTAAGCACCTGCTGTACAGATAGAGACATCAACCTCTGATTATTTGACTGGTGAATATCAGAATTATCAATATTTAATGTGAATACTACTCTTGAGTAATTGCACTGCATAAGCTGTATTGCAGACCGAAGTCCAAGAATGTATTCGTAACTTAGTTACAGTGGAAATCTGTGACCATAATAAAATAATATGTAATATTGTGGGTTAAGATTCAAATATACAGTAATAAAAGCATATGTATAGAGTACTGATGTTTTTGAAAAACATATTTTTAAATCTCCTTGTGGACTTGGGCAAAGCTACTATCTTTCTTTAGATGTAGAATGGATTTCTATTGTTACCTTTTGTAGGCTAGGAATATTCATGTTGAAATGATTGAGAGCACTACTCATTAATATTTAGATTTGAAAGACACGTGAGAAGGTTATGTATACTAAACTCCTCAAAGCATCTAAGGCCACATTTAAAATTTTAGAAATAGAGCTAATGTTTGCAAACCTAAAGATAGATTTATCCTATACATCATGAAATATGTTCCTATTCTAAATCATGAGTAGGAAGACTAATCAAAGATTAACTATCTTTCTTGGGATAGCCAATTAGACTATTCTGAATAATTAATTTGTACACTGCTCCTTGATTACCCCTTGCACAAATGCATATGTGTATATATTTCTATAAAGACAGTTTTTGTACATAAGGGAGAAGTGTATTCTTTTAATCATAACCATCCTAAAACTCAAGGTCAAAAATAAATTGCACAGTAAGGAGCAGTGTATGTCTCTCTCCAGTGAAATTCTGTGTCTCTGCTCCATCAAAAGGAAACCACTACATGTAGGCAGAAGACTCCTGGAAATTAAATTAATTGTGCCATGCAGAAGAAATGAAACCAAGTAGCTCCATAGCACGACAAAGTGAAATGATGATAAAGGCAGATTTTACAGTGCTTCCATCTGTCACATACTTGTCATAGATCCATTGTCATATACTTGGCATCCTAAATTATATGATACCCTATAAATCTGCTTTTTACTTTAAAGTTACAAAGTGTTCTTCTAAAATCATTTCAAACCAAGATAGGGACATATGTATAAGTATGTGTACAACCTATGCTGAAGAGAAAGGCTATATTGCAAACTTAAGCACTGAGATACTGATTAATGTCAGAGATATTTCCATTTAGAATTCCTGACTATCTTACAGTGTTTAATTCCATTTTCACTTTATTTTCTAGAACCTCTTAAAACCTTACTCCCTGTTATCTTTCGCCCATTGTCCTGATAAACTAAGCTCCCTAGGTCCCAGACCTGGTTTATCTGATCTAAGATACCCTGCCCAATTAACTCTCATCTGTTTTGCAGGAGGATTTATTAGCTGAAGCATAATGACACACTGACTGCAATGCCTGGCCAGCTTAGAAAAGAGGCATAAAAAGTTGTGTCTCACTCCAAAAGCTTGTGTGGCACACACTTCCTTTCCCAAATTCTCACCACAATATTCTCTACCTTGGGTTCCCATTCCCCAGCGCTTCCACACATTTGAAACTCCATTATCTTTCCTGGATTCTATCTTAATTTCATGCATAATGAACAGAATAGAGGGCTATAATTTAATTTCAGTGGACAAGTAATCAGATTATAGATATCATTCCTGCAGTAAACGTCATTCTGAATTTGAATGGGAGGAAACTTCCACAGGCCAATGTTAGACATTGTTCTGGAAATTGGTTGGGGACAAGCTACTCACACAATGAGTAGCAATGTGGTAACATTTTCCCCATGGAAGGAAAAAATGGCATATTATCACTTAAAATAGGAACTTGGTATCTCCAGCAGCACAAGGCACAAGCAGTCCAAGGTAATACTTCCATCTTGGTCTCCCCTGTGCTGACGTTATCTGGATCTCTAGATGCTTCTTTTTATTTTAACTTTAAATTAAATAGGCACAGATGCAGTGCTTAGGGACCTGATCTTGTAAAAAGTTGAAAATCCTGAATCAAAGTAGAGCCAAAGAGGTCAAAACCCACTGAAAGCCCTTACATAGCAGGTTTTATTAACTCAAATAACTGTTTTTTCTTGTTTCTGTTCTGCAGGAGTCCCTGCTTGAAAATTACAAAGGACATTAAACACAACTGGGTATTTTTTTAAGGCTTTTCATAGGGTGTTTTTCTTCACAGAAGTTACTAGCTAGAGTTTGGCTGAATATGTCAGGTTTATCAGATGTATTACTGACTCCAGCAGGGAGGGTTAGATGCAAACCCTTATGAACAAACCCTGTAGATACAGAGACAAGTTTCTCGCCTCTAAAATGTTGCATATCTTGTGTTCATCAAGTCTTAAACATTTTTTCATTCTTTCTGAAAACTCGGCAGACAGGTTCTAAATAAAGAAAACGACACTTCACTGGAGTGTGGGTTCCTCCCTTCTGACAGATGATTTTTCTCATGCAAGGTAAACACTATCTAGAGGCTAAAACTGCATACCTGGACCACATATGAGAGGTATCTTTGAGTCTTCAAGAAGCCCTGCACGTTTTTGGAGGCATGATCTCTGTGGTGATCAAGCAGTATTGGTACTTTCACGCATCTTTAAGCTTTCTGCCAGGAAAGGAAAACTTAGATCACAGTTTGGGCTCCACAGTATGCCCAGGATTTCAGTATGAAAAACAGCAGCTGTTTTTTTCCTATATAACTTCCCAGTTGGCAGATTTTCGGCTTAGAGGTCCTACAATGTGGGCTTATGCCAACAGAAGCACAAAGAGTTGGTTACAGGATAAATTCCCCATCCTACAGATAAAAGAGTCTGTATTTCATCAGAAGGGATGTTCACAGACAGGGGATGACAGAGACAGGCTCTCATGCTTGGGAACACTGATAACTCTTTTGGAGGAGTCCACCTGGCCAACTGGGCACGGTGCACGCAGCCCCCAGCACCAACACCACCCTGAAGCTGCTCCCAGCTGCCTGAGCACGAACTCCCTGCAGAACTGGGCTCCTGCCCCAATTCCTACTGCTCTGGGCTCTCACCACCCTAAATCTAGTCCCTGTATAAATCCCAATCACATACTCAGGGCTACTTTTTAGTGGCAGATTTTGATTTTTTTGGGACGTTTTCATTCATTAAAAAAAAACATTTTTCTAGCTACTATAAGCTCTAACACTCATTACTGACAAAAACCAACCCCCAACATTCTTTCAGTTGCCTTCCTTGTGGTTCAAATCAGGACTCTGAAATGCAAATATTTCGAAGAATCACTGTTGTTTTCAGTGAGAACCTGTTTTTTCTGTATAAAGTAGTCATAAGAAAATCTCAGACTGTATTTCTCAGTGACTCAATAAATAACTCATGTCATGTTCAGTACTTTTGGGTAGTAATTAAAGATTAAAGACATTCAATAAGATTGCTATTGCTTTATTAAAACCAATAAAAATTATTCCGCATTAAAATATTTGCCTGTTGACTCTCAGAGTTTATTCTAGGTATATGATAGGAATTTTCCAGCTAATCTTACCTGAAGCAAGCAGGAAGATCTTTTTCCCTGGATGAAAGCTTCAGAAAAAAACACATTGTTTTAATGTTCTCACTGTTAAGAATTTTATTGTGTATTTATTCTTCAAACGTGTGGTCCCACATGCATTATTTAATTTCATTAGAGATAATGGACAAATGGATACAGACTATACTTTCCTACTGCTTGTGTTTCTTTGTTGGAATTGTGGAGTTATAATCTGTTTATTATCCAACAGAGGATTATAAACTGCATCAGCCTCTCCAAATGGCTTTTGAGTCCCTCTGTTGCCAGTTTCTTGGTCTGTAAAATACAGGTGCACTCTTAACACCTTCAAAACAGGAAAAAAACATTACCTCTGTCCTCCATGTCATGTGTCCCCTTGCTCCAATTTGTTTGATGAATTATCTGCAGTTATCCTTGCAGAATTCACTCTGTTGTCACATGCTGAGCAGCCACAGGCACAGGGAAGGAAAAGAGAGGGTGCCAAGGAGGGAAGAGAGATGTGGAATCCACACTTGCTGTGAGGGTGATGCATATGAAGCAGGATCCTGTCATGACCCAGGTTCAAAGGAACTGAGTGATGTCTTCAGGACTCTCAGACAATGTGTTCCTGGGGATTGGATAATAGAATGATTTGGGAGCTCAGTCTAGATAACTTAACAGAAAAAAAAAATGTCACATTAACCTTATTTTATAAGCTTAAAGGTCTATCCCTTTGCTTTCTAATTTCTGGGTTTGGAGCTGTGGATACAAGAACAAATGGCAAATTGTGTTTAAAAACACCTTCTCAAGTAAACGTTTGTAAATCTTTTCTGGACTAACAGTACTTAGGCCTATACTGCGCTTAGAAGCAGCAAGGGGAAATGATAATTTTGTAAAATAAAGCTTTGTAAAATTACCTTGGTGGACCACAATATTTTCACATAACAGATTGTTCCTAATGTGGATTTTTTTTCACCATTATGATTACATAATAAAATATTCTTCTAGCAGAGTTCCATTTGAGCTAGCTCTAGCACTGGCATCAATATAATTCTCCAGTAAAATGCTTAATTCCACTCTCCTGGATCCAAGTCAGAGGCAGTCTCACTGTTAAACCTGTCCTTGATTTCATTTTCTCCATTGCTTTTATTTTCATATTGAAGGAAGTTTAAGTAAATATAAGTTAGTCTTTTTATTCTGCATAACCATGCTGGCAAATTCAATAATATCTTAAATTTTCAGTGGCGTGATACTTTTCTACCAAATTTTTAATTATAGGTGCTTGTTGCAGTAAGGTAGAAAAATAATAAAGAATTAGAATCCAGTGCCTTGCTAGAAGTAAATGAAATTGGTACAAATGGTTTGACAATATCTTTATGTGCTTCCTTTCCATACAAATAATAATCTTCACATTCTGTATGTCAGCCAGCCAACTCCCTTTTATAATTTCAAGTCATTATTACTATTTTAAAAGTACTATCCGTGAAATAAAGAATATGGTGGAAGTTGTGCTGTACTTTTGCAGCACTGGGTAAAATGGATGTTTTCAAGGTTCAATTATTTGTGTGACTGTATCTCTGCAATATCTGCTTAAATAATATTGAGAAAGGTTAACTACTGCATTAGTGCTGATTTTTAAATAAATGTCATTTTGGGAAGCTGAATAGAGGGGAGCAATGTCAAGATGAAATTGCCAACAAAGAAATTTTCCTTTCACTGAAGTAAGCCCCACAGACATTGTAATGTAATTTCTTGTTAATGAAAGCATTAATAGAACTTTATCACAAGAGAACCCTCTGAATTTTAAACTATCATAGATCGTTGTTCAAACAGGGTATAACAAAACCATTTTATATCGATTACATATTTCATTTGCACAGCTGGATGCACTAATGAAAGATTCTGAGTATATTTCCCAGTAACTCAGAAACAGTAATTAAAATAATTAAAATTCTTTCCACAGCATAAAAATTCGACAAGTATACTGTCATTTTCAGATCCATCACAAAGACCTCAGTGATGTAGTGGGGATTTTACATGTACATGTCTGCTGAAATCAAAGGGTTGAGGCAGTGAAAATCCATTCAGTGAGAATATCCTTTGCCTCCCTTCTTGCTCATGTACGTAAGAGCTGAGCATGAAAGATGACCTAAAATGGTTTTTACAAGACTTCCTGCATTACTGTTAAGCAAAGAGCAGCCCAGGCTCACACTGCAAGGCAGCCCCTAGCTCCACACACTCATCTCAGCACTGCCAGGAGGATTCCCTTCTGCAGCCCTGAAGTTTATAAGGTTTCCTTGTGAGGAACTCAGGCGCCGTGCCCAGTTTGTATATAAATATTAGATATTTATTCTAAGTGCACACAACCATATTTGGCATGCAGGTGGAAAATCCTGCATGGTGGCTCGTTCACCAGCAGCAGCAGCCAGCAGCTCTGCTGCTCTGCCCCATCCCTCAGATCCAGGCAGAGGGCAGCTGCAGACCCCATCACATCACTCAGCAGGTCCCATCCGGCCCTGGGGCTGCACATTATGTGGCCCCACTCCTCTGTCTGATCTGTGAACAGTCTCTCATTTCCTACTGGGGATGTAAACTGATAATGAGATTGCTTTGGTGCTCACAAAAGCTATTTGCTGGCTTTTGCAGGTGCCTGAAAGCGAAAGGGATGTAAACACTAGAGGTGAGAACAGAATTGCTGCATAAGTTACAAGACAAACAAAAACTGCAGATTCAAGAGACAGTGTAAACCAGTCACAGTCAAATAGCAATTTTGCTCTGTCCTGATACATATCATGTCGAGTATTTATTTAAAATACAGTTCAGGTGGACAGGCATTAAGAAAGTGGCATCATATTTTCACCTGATACTTGAGAACAGCAGATAAACACCAGAAATGCCTTGCAAACATTCAAAGAGCACACGTGATCTTTTTGTGTGCACAGTATGCCAAGAGATCTGCTCTGCACCAGCCACAAAGCCAGAGATCTGTTAAATGCACCATCAGGAAATGCAGCATCACTCCTGCTTTCAGATGTTGTGACAGTCCATACTCGTTTCTCTAATTCTCACCCAACACTTGGGCTATAGCATAATTTCTAGTTGTCAGGCATGGTTTAATTCTATTTTAAATTTTGCCAAAGTGTAGTCTTGAGAAGCTATAAACAGCAGGGGCCAGATTTTAATAAGTGTCTCTGTTACCGTCACTTCAGCAACACGACTCCCATTGCTGTAATCACAGGGGGCCTTCAACATGCCTTCAGGGACACACAGTTGAAGCCAAGAAAAATGTCACAGTTATTAACAGATTACAAAGAAAGAAAAGTAAGGAAGCTGTTTTAGCATTGCTAGAAAAGTACTCTTCTAATTAGAGCATTAGAACGTTGTTATATTTCTCTCTTCAGTACCAAGTGGTGGTGACATCTATATTTATAGAGGGGTTAAATGACAAGACATTGACCTTTATTAAAATTTGTAAAGTGAGGATTCTCTTACAGTGTCCAAGAAGTCCCAAGACTTTTTTCAGCTGTTGTGCACACCCTCCCTTGTCTCCTTGCCCATGTCACAGCCCCCTTCCTTAAGCTGTAAGTGCACCCCTATCCAGTGACATCCAGCAAGGCACCAGCACTTTATCCTCTTCCTTTCCTCTGTCCTAAGCTCTTTACCATCTTTGCCAACTATATCCAGCTGGGCTTGACCACCTAATTATGAAACACATGCAGCACTTGTCAGGTTTTAACTGGCAGTAACCAGGGGAATCTTTTTTTTCCAGAAGCCCCTAAAAAACACAATAGAAGCCACAAACCAAAAAAACAGGAAAATTAAAATTAGCTGCTTGAAAGCTCAGTGGGTGTGGCTACATCACTAATTTAGTTTGTTGTAGGGTTTCTTTTGGGAGAGAGGCTGTCTTGTGTCCCTACCTGGTGTCCTCTGTTATTCTTTAGCAGGAGAACGATCATTCCAAGCCCTTGCCCTCCTGGTGCATACAAATAACATGGAGCACCCAGGTCTGTCTCCAATGATGCCCAGTAAATCTCAGAAAGGAAACCAGAGTGAAATGAATGCTGAGAAAGTGCAGCGTGGATGCAGGTTTAAGGGACATAACAACTAAAATAAAATCTAACCCCACACCTCTTAGTAAAGCAGATGGATGCACTGAGAAAAATCCACTTTCGCCTATTTCTTACAGACTTATTAAATTACTCCAGAAAATTGTGTTGAAGTGGGAGAACAAAGTAGAAATAGGAAGTTAAACACAGTAATAGATTCTTTCTCATTTTTGTTAATAGTTCTATAAAGAACAAAACTAATAGCCATGTCATGGAGTGGGGAACAGGATGTAGCTCAGGGAGGAGGAATACAGCCACCTGAGTGAATCAACCAAATGTGCCTCAGGTTGGGCGGCTGCCCTAATCCAATGCAAAAGCACACAGCCCTTTGGGGAGGAAATACTGAAAAATGGAACTCTCTGAGCACCCCTATAATTTAATTTTCACTGATCTCTCAGTGGTGTCTAAACCAAATATTTATTACTTTACTCTAGGAATTGAATTTGGTCCTGTTACTAGTAACCAAATTGATCCGTTTTTCTTAACACAAAGCATAATAATAGTTTAAAGTCTTTCACTGTTTTCTTGGTGGAGCAACTGTTGAGAGCAGTCACTGACTTCCAAACTCCTCTTGGAATATCAACCTGCAAATTTTGGTTATAAAACCACAGGGCTTTATTGCCTATCCAGCCAGGTAGGAAGGCTATCCAGTGCTCTGTCCACTGTCCCTCGTTATTTATTTCCCCTTCTCTGCATGCACACTCCGGTGCACACCTTCCCTCTGAGTGCCATCAGTCTGCAGAGCTCCAGGAGGAGCCACTCCTTTCTTTCCATCTTCCCTCTGGCCCTAGGGGTGCCCCCATGTGCAAAATGGCATTTACACTGGAGGGTGTGCAAGGTGCAGAAAGCTAAAGAGACCTGTGGAAATCTGGAAGAGTTCCTGGGAGACATAATCTGTGGATTCAGCCTATTGTTCCAAATCTTGCCCCCAATAATTTGGACTTTATTTTCAACATGCAAATAAAAGGTTTTATGAAATTTTATGTCTCTACCAATCGTGATTTCAAGGGTCTCTCACATATGAAAAGAAAATTAAAACAAAATTGAATTCACAGCTATTTTTATGTAAATAAAGATGGACTTTTATAGAAACACAAGCATTTTCAATACCTTAGACTCATTCTTCTGTATCAGAAGGTCAAAAGATTATCTAGGACTTCTCTTTTAGCAATACATGTTAATTGTTCTAAATTTTAAAATTATGAAAACATTTGTGTCCACCTCCAAATTTCAGTAAAAGTGTAGGAAAGTTTTATTTAAATTTGTAATGAAAATATCACCATAATGAGAATATGTGTTAAATATATATATCTACAGCAGTACAGAAATTTCTGACCTACAGGAATTTAGATAAACTTAAATAGTGGGAGTAGAGTAACCTCCTAAATTATTAGTCAGTTATCTGCCACTAGTCCTAGATTAAACAGAACTTGCAAAACAAAGATGCAAAAGAAAAAAATAATTCATAAAAGTAACAGGAAAGTGACCTTAGGAGCAAGTAGAAAGGAAATTGAGTTCATGCAAATTTCCATAAAGGAAGGACTCAGAATATTACACTGATTTAAAAATTAGAGTAAGGTACTGTAAAATCATACACAAGAGTGAACTTTATGCAGGTCCTGACGGAGAGTCAATATTGTAAAATACAGTGCAAGAGAAAAGGAATTTCTGAACTGCCTGGAAAAGATAAGTTTTGCTCCCAGCCCCTCTGAGCACTGGTTACCTGACTGATGTGTATTTTGGGCAGCACACTTCCCTCAGTCAGTCAGGGCCAGGAGACTTGGGAGAGAGGGAGGATTTTTCATCTATCTTACACTATATGTGAAAGAGAAGGACAGTGATGTGGCATTTATTTCAGTTCCTCACATCACAGATCATACACAGAAATATAACTCATCAATGTCGTTCCACAAAAGGCAAGACATTTTAGCAGCAAATGCTGTCCTTTCTGATTACAGCACTAGTTTAATTAATGTAATATGTACAGGACAGTATCAGGATAAGTAAACAAGCTGCTACACTTAACAAGACCGTGCTTTGAAAGTGAAATATGCTTCTAGCATGCTAATGATTTTTTGTTATTCTAAAAATAATGATGACACGTTGAAAAATAGTTTTCTGTGTGCAGTTTTGCTTTGCCTTCTTTATATAATTATCCTTACAAGTTCATCTAAGTTATTATTTAAGTAATTACATGGAACACGCCTTTCTGGAAGAGAGTAGCTACAATCTAGGGCTGCGTAGATCAAATTAGATCTCAGCTGCATACATCATCCAGGAAATTTCAGCATTTGCGCAACACATTTATTCAGGTGGAATTTAATTAAACCGAACAAATTAAAGCTGACTACTGACTCATTTCAGAGCATTGGAGCAGAGACACAGACAGTGACACTGGAAGAAATTTGCAACCATCTAGGACATTGTGGTCTCTCAGTAGCCCTCAATTAGCAATTAATAATTCTGTGAAATTTAAATTTGATTTGCACTGCGCAAAAACCAATTTGAGAAGGAAGACCTGTTAAGATATGCATTTCAGCAAGGCTCTCAAAATGTGCAAGCACTTAAGTACACACATTTTGAGCCCTACAAGCAAACTGTTACCACACTGCTTACTGTGTATATGTACATATATACTTCATCCAAACTCCCGTAATGCTGCAGTAACTGAAGAGAAGAAATAGCTTAAATATTCCACCTTTCCTAGAGAAATAGATTACACAAAATAGCCTTGATATGTTCCCATAGGTTCAAGCATTTAAACATTTTCAAAACAAAATCTGCCTCAAAAATACACATTTTGAAAGCAAAGGGAAACATAAATCACTTTGATTGTTAAAGCAAGTGAAAAATAATGGATGAAACTAAAAAGAAGTATCAAATAGCATAGAAAATTTCAACAGAGTAAAGTGGTGCTCAGTTAATGTTCAAAACATTTAAATAGCTGAGGATGATTTTCCCATTTTCCCATGAAAGAAAGACAAATCCCAGCCCTCTATAGAAACAACTGCAGGAAGAAAAACTGGTAAGCAAATTTATAATCAAAATCACAGCAGAAGGAAATAATCAGAGTTGGCATCACCAAAAGCATATGTAAAAAAGAAATATTCTGATCTGTTTTTGCAATTCAGGAGCACTTAACCAAGGCAGATGATAAACAGGTAAGTCCCAGCATTAAATTTTTCCCACATCCCAACAGAGCCATCTTCTGTGTGATTTTATCATCTCGTGCAGAAGGGCTGGACTAGATGGCCTTTGAAGGTCCCTTCCAACCATTCTATGATTCTACCTCATGAAGCCAAAAAATACTCAATAAATGAAGAACAGCCTTGGGTTATCCAGACAAACTGTATACCAAATTCTTTCATTTCAGTTGTAATTTAATTGTGCAGAGGCCAAATAAAGTCAGAGTTGAAGAAGTGGGCAATATGCAAAATTTTCCATGTACTTTGTTGACTGGAAGGTAATAGAATTATCACTTTCTTTTGCATGAATATTATTTGATACAACATTAGTTTTATTAGATTCATGGTTTGTTCATCAGCCAAGTGTCATTTTCTTTAATGCATTTGCTGTGTGTAAGTTCTCCTGGAACAGTTCAGAAAACTAATTTTAAGGCTATTTTGGGTGAAATGTTTTGTTTATGTGTTCTCAGATCTGATAGTGGGTGCTTGCTGGACTGTTTCACTTATTATTTTGGTTGACAATCCTTTTGCAAATAATAACAAATCCTCCTCCCATTACACGCTCTCACTGGCATGTCCAGGAGTAATACTTAGATGCATAATTGCTCCATTTCAAACAATTAAAACATCTGAGACCCGTGAACATTTGTGCACCTAACCAGGAGATGTCAGGAGATTCATGACATGTGATTACTAGCCCACTACGGAGCACAACTGTTCCAAATTTGCCCCTAAGAAATCTACTTCTACTTATCAATTTGATTTAAAACCTTTGCTTATTTTTGAACCAGCTATACAAACTAGCTTGGAAATTATTTTTACTGCTGCATCAAAGTACAAAAAGCAGTCAGGGCAGATGCAGGTGCTGCAGGCATGATGTTTGCCTGGGATAAATCAACAGATTTCACACAAAGCCAGGGTCACTTTGACAACTGCAAAGATTTGGCCCAAGTTATTGATCAGACAGTTAATAGACCTTAAACTTAAGAATTAGGCAGGGTCTCCACTTTACTTTTAGTATTAGCACCATAAAGGCATACAAAAACAAGGCTTCAATTTTCTCAGATATCACTAAGCAGAAAAAGGGGCAGAATTGTACCTGTGCTTAGACATAAAAAGGAGAATACACTGGATCACTTGATTTGGTAATTGGGTCAGAGTTAAGAGCACAAGAATGCTTTGTAAATGAAACATACACATCAAATTATTTACTAAGACAAGAGTGTATTAAGGCCATCAATAACCGTAGAAGAGATTTAAGAGTTAAAACATTGGCAAAGGGTCATCAATAAAGACTGCAGAGATTATGGAAACACAAGCTGTGCAAAAGCTACAAATCTAAACTACTGAGTCCCTTCCTAGATTCTAGAAATGTCCTTTTTCAACTGTGTTTTCTCCCCCACAAAAACACATAATTTACTATACAGGGAAAATGTACTTATTTAAAAGTAAATACTGTGAAAATAATAGAAATCTAAATTTGCAGGACACTATACAACTTTTTTGCTTAAATGCTTACACTTTAAAGTCCTAATTTTACAAACATTTCACAGAGCTTGTTGCCAGGTACCTTACAGCACAGTTAACTGAGCTACAAGGAATAAATGATGCCTGAGTGTAAATATTTGCAAAATTATCCCTAAAAGAGACAATGTGACAGGTTTGGAATCCAGTGTTAAACATCACCTAATTAAACACTGAAAAAAAATTTGTAACTAATAATTCCAAGTAATGAAAGAGAAGAAGATTGTGTTCAAGATAAATTATATAACATACAAAAATAAAACATTAACTTGAGTTATTCAGCACACAACAAGTGACTGAGAGTAAAAATACCAATCAAGGCAAGCATTCAGGATTCAAACCCAAAAGAATTTAAATTAAAGGACATTAACATTATTTTGATAAAGGTTTTCTTATTTGGCCTGTTCAAGATATCTACCATTTTCCCCACTACATGCTATGTCTACAATTCAGCACCTAGAAAGATTTTATTGCGATTTTTTTTCCAGTATTGACTCCCATTATTATTTTTAGGGAAAGAGTGCAAACACAAGTGTCTAACTGTTTAGACTTTCCATGGGTCAGATAAGGAATTTTTCCTTGTATCAAATACATTAACATCCTTGAAAGATAAACAGATTCGTTCAAGTGTTCTTACAAGGTGATATAGTTTAGTATTTATTCCCAAAAGTTTAAACATGTTTCATATTTAAGTTCTTCCCCAAAGTTTGAAGATTAGAAATGCCATCACTAACACAGTGACTGGTAATCCTTTCATTTCTAAGGCCATTGACAAATTCAGATTTATCTAGATATATTTCACAATCTACTACCATCTACATAGGTTTTTTTGGAACACTACTTTTTTCAGTAGATTATCTTGAAAAAACTGAAAGTCATACAGCCAGCCTATTATATTCCCTGTGTTTTTAGGGGATTGCATTTAGAGATGCAGCAAGGAAATAATTTCTCCTTTCTTTATTAAAAAGTCAAATTTTTTTCTATTGAAAAACTGTGGTTATTTCCCTTTCTCTTCCCAGTATAACAGTCTAGTCTTGTCACTTGTGTGTTCTTCCCTGCAACAGTAGAAAGAAAAAAATAGGAAAGTGTAACTATAATTCCACAAAAACCAGCTTACAAGACCCTCTAGGAGGCCAGATGTTTCTAAAATTTCTAAGAATTAGATTTCAAGTTCATGGTTTTCTCCTAATGCTTGTAAAAGACAGAGCTTTGAGAGCCTGCAAAGCTCAGACCTTTTCTCATTACTTCTGTAGAACAACTGTGGCTGCAGTACAAGACCTTCCAACTTTACAGACAAACACCTTATCCTTTTTCAAAGGACCGGTTCTATAGGAGTGAAGCAGCAGTAAATTGTGGCATTATCTCCTGGGATGACCCTGCCAAGCTGCAGTGCTAAGTGGCATTCTCTTGGATAGCTGGAGAGACACAATGCACACCTCAACATCTTCAGAAACTGGAAAAATGGTTACAGGACACCGTAGAGATTATTTTACCTTGAAATACATCTGCTATAGATCATATTTCTCCAACTCTTTGAAGGCTATATGGGGGAAAAGAGACATCCACTGAAAAGGAAAATTGATATGTTGAATTTTCAACACTGAGCAGCTATTCCCAGCTGCTAAGAGCTCCAGAGGTTGATGTAGCTTGTATGCAAGAGAGAGGAATATTTTGGCAGCTCCTTATCGTGGCAGCAAATCTTCTGCCCTTTTACATCTGTATCTTGGAGGTAAGAGAGAGATTGAGGTGGTACCCCAGAAAATATTAATTAGTAAATTATCAGTGTAAGTCTGCTTTCTTGCTGCTGCTATCAACAGCTATGAGGAGTTCTTTTCTCCTCATAGAAATTTATTAAAATTCATTTTCTCTAAATAATTTTTGATGAGTGAGATAGCCATAAACATAAACAATTTCATTGTTCAATATGATCAATACGACTTTTAAGTCGCTTTAGCACTGACAGAAAGTTGTTTGATTTTTAGTTTCTACTGAGGAAAAAAATCTCTCTCTGTAGACTATGAGTCTTCAGCATAACATGGCTACCATTTTTATGAACAGCAAATCTAGAACAGGAAATCTGGCTGAATATTTCCTTCACCAAGTATTGCATGATCTCAAGACAGTAAAGGTTAAAAGATGGAATAGCACTTACTTTTAGAAAAAGCTACTGTGCCTTGATTTCATTGACATGTCAGTCACTGATTCTTTTTGTAGCTCCAGACAATTAATTTATTCTGTTTTACTCATTGTCTCTGTTGTGAACTGAGTCCTTAATAACCAATTCAGGTGCTGGTTATTGTAGGACTCTCTGAAAAGGGGGCCAGAAACAGGTTTGTTTTCATCAAATAAATAGGATAGGCTGATATTTTTATACATTTAAATGCATAACAATTCTCACTGCTCTTTACAAAGATTCAAGCGGGGAAAAAAAGTGTTCTAATGTTCTGTCCTTTCAAAAGTATACTCAGACCAGTCCATAATATATTTAATTGAATAAATCACCAATCAGGAATACATATTAAGAAACCCTACATAATTCCACTAGAAATATTTCATTGTGTGTTTTGCCATTTTTCAGGTAAACCTCTGAATTTATTCACCCTCTGTAATCATAACTCCTCTGTTTATTCAGTCCTTTACATTTTCAGACTTAGCAACTTTTTCACTGACCATATAAGATGTGATATCAGTTTTGTTTGCTTTAATTTCATGGTCAAATGAAAATTTCACTGGCCTTGCTAACTAGCACTTGGACAGAAAAAAAAAAAAAAAAAAAAAGAAAAAAAAAAGGAACAGAGGAGCATTTACTTGCAATTTAAAAGTTGTTACCTGCAATCTTTGATTAAATCAATCTGAGCCAGGGTCTACACTGTTGGGGAGATCTGAAGTGCTGGTCCATAATCAAACACTCTTCATTTATGTTTAAAGGAGTGGACAGTAAAACACAGGAAAAAGAGAAAAAGTGTCTAAAATGGCATGGACACAGACTGGGCCTGCATTTATTGCTAAGAGTTAGGTTGATCAAAGCTCACAGACAGATATGGCAAATAGAAGCATTTTCCTGCTCTCTGATCCAAAATAATGTGGAATACAATAAATGAATTTAAATGTTCACCCTCTTGTCCCCTGGAAGGGTTCCTAGCCCTCTGACTTAGACCCTTGGAAATCACAACCAATATATTGGTTTTCAGGCAGCACGGTAATACCACTGAGGAAAAACATTCAAACAAGGGACAAGTGCACAGTCTAAATAGGAAAGGTTTTCTGTTCAGGTGTTTTGATTCCTTTGCCCAGTGTGCCTACAAAGAAAGCCTTATAAAGTGCATTGCAAACCCCAGCTCTTCTTCCCCAAAAATTCACCTGTTTTGGGTATGCCAGTGCAGACACTCGAAGGGACACAACTGAGCAAGAGCAAGCTGTGGCAAAGACACAAGGCAGGTAACCTGTTGTCCCAGCATTTTTGAGAGAAAGAGGACGTGAGTGATGAGATTTGAGCTACTCCAGTCTAGGCCCCAGATTTGGGCCTGGTGAGGCCTGCAAGCCTCTGACGCAGTTAGAAATTCAGAGTTTGTGGTGCAGATAGAAATAGTCTTAAGGTGTGACGGGGACCACTGGGCTGTCTGGGTGTTAATTAGTATAGATTTTATAGTGTAAGGTTCAGGCCACCTTAAGGAAAAGGTAAACAATGTTAGCTTGCCAACCAGAGTGCCTTTGTTTCTGTAAACTATGTAGAAGCTCATATAAACTACCATCTTATCTCGAATAAAGGGAGAACGTTTGATTAACCACATTGGTTCAGATCTGCGTTTGTCCTGTCCAGATTCCCGTTTTTCTGAGATTCCCTGGCTTTTACCTGTGGTTACAAACACAGCTTTACAGGGATGCAGAAACACCACCAAGATCTCTCCTGCAGCAGACTGCATCCCTGTCCCTTCAGATATGACTGAAATAGGATAGTACAATTCCCAAAGAGGAATATATCTCATGGACTGTAAAGAGTCATAAAACTGATGCTGCCATACATTGTATTGTCCAGAAGGCAGGATGTAAATCACAAGCTTCAGAAAGTACCTGTGCAGTGTGGTGTAAAAGCTGGCAGTGACCCAGCTACACATAAACAACATTAAAATCAACAGCAGCTTCAGCACCATTTGGGATCACAGCCTTCAGTCAAGGCTGAGGTCCCTCATATTGTCACAAACCTGGGGCTAAATTAAACTACCAAGTTATTCACAATAAATTGTAACATTAGATATCTACCAGAAATGCTGATTTTACCTTATATTCACCATATTCCTGCTTCCAGATTTTCTTCCTTTTATACTTTCAGGTTCTTTGGAGTAAATGCATAGCAGGCTTAATTCTGCAGTTTCTCATCAAATTTGAGCTCTTCCTTCTCTGGAAGTCTATCAGTGAGGCATGGCAGTGTAAAGAAAAAAAATGTAAATCCATTAATACCAAATTTTTGGTGAATATGACCTCAAAATGTTTAAAAGTAGTGGCTTGATCAACAAGTAAATGCCAGCTGAGAATTTCACAAGGAAAAATTCCATTTCATTAACAAATAATATAGAGAAGTAACCAGCATCTTTTACTGAATGTAAAGCAGTAAATTCCAAATATCTGTTATTTATGTATTTATCTGGATTTTCACATTACCACATATAATGTAACATTATACCATAACAGCCTGGAACCCAGATATTTAAAGTCTACACGAACAGAAGATGGAGAACATAAGACCAACAAATGAATATTTTTCTTGCTTGTCCTGCCAGCCTTGTTAGATCCACAGGCAGGATCTAACAGCCAGTGACTCCCAGGCTGCTATTTAAGCCCAGAATATGGAAAGATGGATCCAAATTTTCCTGTGGCAAGCCAGCAGAAGCCCACATCCCATGTATATCACCAACCTGCTGTCAAAATTACATTTCCTACTGGTCTGCAGAGGTGTGGATATTATTGCCATGTCTCTCAGAAATTGTGCAAACAATCCTTTGCACCCCACAGATGTGAGAGGGGTTCAACTTTGCTTTGATTGTATCTTTGAACAAATTTTCTGATTACCAAAAACACAAAAAGACAGCACAGGAGGCTTTGCATTCGCACTGATTCTAGCACCCCTACACAGCAGCATGCTCAAATAGTACAGCAAGAACTTTTTTTGAACAAATTCAATCTTTGCTGATTTCTCCTTCCTCTTCCTTTCAGAAGCCCTTAAAGTTAACAATGATGGAGACAACTAAACCAAATAAAAATATTATTTCAGTTTTATTAAAGGACAGGAAATATAGCTGTTCCTTTTTGGAATAAAGTAGACATCCTAAGCTTCTTGTGCTGTGAAGCAAAAGCATGAAAATCCTTGCTCACAACTACATCTCCTTATGGAGACAAACATACCCACCACAGACATCTACCTTTTGGAGCTGGCTCTGCATCTTTTGTCTTTTAAGCCTATCCAAAACTGCTAATGCAGGGAAAGGAGTGCATGTCAGGGAGAAGTTTCATTTACATCTGTTCCTGCCCAGCACTGAGTCCAACAGAGACAATATGTCACCAATTTACATTTGACAAGCTCTCTGGCTTTTCCATTTCTGCCTGCAAGTGATTTGGACTATTACACAGGGTTAGAAAGCTGTAACTGAGTTTCCTCCAGCCACAGGATGAAAGGTTGCTTTGGATGGTGATTTACATTGAGATTAATCACAATCATGGCCATGGCAAATAGTCATCCTTCTGTGTTCTGGTAATTTAATTTTACTGCACAGAACAAATCGAAGACAACTGAGTTTGTCTTCTTGGTGCTCGTTGGACATGTCCTTATTGCTGCTATGGCACATTGGCTGCCCGAGTCAAATAATTATATGGGGTCTTTTTATGGTTATTTTTTTTTAGCATAGCTAGGTGGTAAGCCTTGTGTCATCATAATAGGTCAATTGTTAAAGTGAAAAATAAAATAAATAAAAGTGGACAGTTTGGAGTAGGAGCCTGAACATCTGACGGGCCATGGGGTGCCTGGATGCAAAGCTGTGTTTTAACACGGGATACGTGTGTGGGCAGCTGCACCATTCAGCTGTGGATCCAGGTTCAGGCTGAAACACCTCGGGCTGGTTTGAATGCCTCTTTCCAAAGTCCACTGGGTTCCAGCCTGCTGGGTGTCGGCTGGGCCCATTTTTTAACAAAAGCAAATGCAAATGAGAAGCTACCCAGAAATAGAACTGCATAGCAATCTCCTATATAAATTTATAGTGCAATGGAAACAGATGGTACATTCAGCACTGTCACAGAAAGCCATTTGGGTTTTGGTATCTATTTCTTTTTTTATTTTTGATGGTATATTTACTCCTGAGTTGTTTCAACACCTGTATAAATTAGAAATCTACCCCAAGTGAGAGCTGTGTAAACAAACCTTGGTAACAGATGCAGCTTTGTCTGGCCTGATGTGATTTTCTGACCAGTGATGTAAATTGTACAGCACACCACTTTTTGATGGCCATCAACAATGTTACCTTGGTTTCTACTTCCAGAAAGAGGGATTAATTTATGAGGGATAATTAGAAACTATTTCCAAAAGCATGAAAGCCTCCTTCAGTTTTTATGGGGCAAGTTTTGTGTTAAAGATGAGGCAACAGATCGTTTATTTTGATGCTGTATTTCACATGGTATTTGTGTTCCACATTTTCTACAATATTTACAGGAAAGGCCAGTATGGTGATCTTAATTCAGGACACACAGCTCAGAGAAGATTAATTTAGACCAGGCTTGGGGCAACACGTAGCTTATGCAATTTACTCTCACCATTTCCACTGAATCTTTGCTGATTAATTCAGCTGCAGAAAATAAAAAAAAAAAGTGACCACAGTTGTTTTAAGGGAGGAGCATGATCAAGTTGGCAGGGTTGTACACTGATATTGTACAGCTCTGAAGTAACCCACTCTAGTGACTTCAGCCAGTGAGAAACTCTCCAGTGAGAAGTTTTCATCAGAAACTGCTCATTCATGGGGACACTCAACCACTAAAATCCACCAAATATCTCATGCCCAGGAGAGAATTCATGGCCATGATGAAAAAAAGCAATGCAAAAGCCCAGCTGTCTATTGCTGGTACACAAAGAAGCTGATTTATTTTGAAGAATGAACCTCATTTGTCCATTTTCCAGTGTCCTCCACTCACTGTTTTCTCTCACATTCTGAAAACCTTATTCTACCTTGCATGTAGTGATTACTTCCCAGAACAAACTACTATTTGAATTCCAATCTCAGAAAAATAACAAAATTGCCAAGCTAGAAAGTATTTAATCTGCTTGGTCATCTTTTTCCTACCCTCAAGCCCACTGTACTGAATCTTTTAAACAGAAAATTCACTCAGAATAATAAAATCATTTTCCTTCAAGCAGAGTTTCTCTTTGGACAAAATGGGTAAATAAATATGCATCTTTTCTGAGAAAGCACTGAATACCAGTTTTTACAGTATTTCTCAGTGTTCACTTTACTGCAAATATCTACACTGGATAGATGAATACAAGGTTTTTTTATCATGAAACAGTTTCCCTGTATCCATCAAAGGTAAATTAAGACTAATGTGAAGTATTGTAACAGTTCTCACATCAGCTCATACATGTAATAACTTTGTCAACTCAAAGAAAGGTCCATTGGGTTGTGAATGACATCCTGAAAGGCAAATCCTGAAAACTAGGGGTGGTGAGGAAAGAAAAGGGGAAAAGTAGAGAAAGAGAACAAGAACTCATGTTCTGTGTTCCTGAAAGACAAGAAGAAAATTATTGAGTTCAATGTAGGGCATGAAGGAGAGAAAATATCTGAATTGATAGCATAGTTAAAAGTCAAGAAGTGTTTGTCTCTGGGATGTAAAACGTATTATTTACATTTTATAGCACTCTCCTAAAATGGGGAGCAGGCATTCTTGTTTTGTCTGATCTACTTGTAATGGGATGTCTCCACAGCAGGACCTGTGGGACCTGGCCCAGTCTGATCAGATCACAACCTCAGTCTTTCCATTCTCCAGCAATTATCAATGAACCTTATTTTTTCTGTATTTATGATAGCACGGTCTTCTGGACTGCTGCTGTTAGTAATAATGAAATTAAGAGCAGTACATTTCAATTAGGTTACTGATGGGAGCCAGAATGGAGAGCTCCATGGCAGCCTTGGGAAGACACGAAATCCCACTGGAAATTCATTGCACAAGCACTGTTTGAGACAAAAATAGCAAACTAACAAGTATTTACTTGCCAGTGCAGGACGTGATTAAAATTAGATTTCCATTGAGAAACAAATTAGTACATTATGTTATTTTCACGTATCAAAAAAATAGATGGCTGTAAAAAGACTTTGCTTATATACTGTTTATATCTGTTTAACTGATATTTACAGATAAACAAAATAGATAAGAATCTGGAATATATCAATGCAAATCATATGTTTGTCTTCATCCATTGAACATTTTTTTTTTGTGAATTTGTTGATAACATGTTATTTTAATAATGAAAACCAAGTAAAAACTTCACCCAAATGAGCAAACTCCTTTCCTACTTACTATGCAAATAGAAACAAACTATATTTTCCAATTCTAATTAAACCTCTACCTGTTCCTCAATCAGGTAAATTGCTAATAGCTTCTTGCTATATTATTTTTGGGACTGAGCAGAATTATTCTTGTTGCTATAATTAAGACTTCTAAAATTAATATTTAAATTTTATAAATGCTGGACCACGACATCCTGAGAAATAATAAATACAAGTCTGATTGCAGAGCTGAAGTGAGCTGTTATGTGCATTTGACTTTCCTTTATCCTGCAGTCTGCACGCCTGCTCACTTGAATGCTATTAAGTTCTGAAGCTGATTACATGGGTTGGATTGTGACTCAGACAGCCAACCCTTCAGGCACCTAAAAATAATGTTCTGTTGCTTTTGTTAAGGGAAAAAAATGCCTGTACCACTTCAAGCAACCTGAGCTAGACCTGAGAGTGAAAGCCCAGCCTGGTCCATCCAATTCAAAACCCTCACATCAAAACTAAAGTGCTGCTTTTTCATTGCTGAAGGCAGGGAACAGAAGCTTTGTGATCTCAGCTGAGGATTCAGCTGGGATGGATGGCAGTATCTTGTCAGTCTGTCTGCAGGTCTGGGCTTCGGGTCTAAGGCTCTCTGGGCTTTGATACCAGCAGAGAATTTGACACAGGGAACACAAGAAATGAGTAAAGCAATTGCTCAAAAATGGCAAATGAATCCATCACCGGTTATTATCTGCAGTGAGGCTGTGTTTGGGAATGGGAGAGAGAATTCAGTGTGCATATAAAACCCAGAATGATAAGATTCCTAGAAAAACAAAAATACAAATTACTTTAAGGAATTTTACAAGTCCAGTTCAAAGCAGAGAGAAGGTATCCATTCCCTTTCATGCCACTGGTTAAAGATCTTCAAGAAAAGACTGAACTTCTTCAGATGTTTTAAAGGATCAATGTTGTAATATTTTTTTTACTTTTTTTTTTCCCTCCTTGGAAATCGTGTTCTGAATCAGAGTTTTGACTCCTCTACATTCACCTAAACATTAAGAGCAGGTAGAAAGAATGGTATAAATATAAAGAATGTACAGAATGATAGAACAGGAAGAGGAAATAAAGAATTCTGTTATGGCACGAAAATAAAAAATGAACCACTTTAAGAGTCTGATTTTCAAAACTGTCTACCCTCACCCCAGTAATGTGAAACAACATCACTACCATTTGTTAGTAAAAACATTATTACAACTTAGTGGGAAAAGGCTGCTTATCCTGCAGTGACTGAGTTACTGGAAGGCCTGAATTGGCCTCCAGAAGCTTCCCTCTATTGATTTATACAAGAACCTAGGACAACTACACTGCTAATTAGGATCTTCAATTAAGTAGTCAGCATTTGGTGGGATAATGCCAACCAAAGCAATTACTCTCACTTTTTTGTACAAATAGAATGCTACATCACGTCTGGAAGATTCATCAGCTATGGTACAGATCTTGAGCTGAGTAAAAATAGGTGTTTACCACTTTCTGTGTTGTCTTCCTTTAAGGACCTTTTGGGGAGCTAAAAGGGTATTTGCAGTCCCAAATCAATACAACCAGACAAGGACATTTGCAAATAGTCCCCAAATGCATCTGCTCATGTCCTGCCCTTTCCTTCATTAAAGATCTGCAATCTCCTGCTCTATGAAAGCTCTTCTTTTGCTCTACCATTTCAACTGCTTATTAGTAATTTTACCATTAATTAGTAATTTTATTAGTAACTTTAGTAAGTTTTCTTAGAAGATGGGCACAGAAAATGAACGGTCATTAGGTTCCCTACCAGATATTTCTAAAATTTCACAAATCCTAATTTCATCTTCCTTCCAATTGCCCTTTCCATTTCCTATGCTTATACTCAGAAGTTAAAAATATAACATATAACTGCTAGTAGTTTACATGTTGCTACAGTCGTTGCACAGCAGTTCCACAGATGCCTAATTAGGCATCAAGCACCAATCTGAACTATAGCTCACCAATTGTTTTAGAGAACATTTCAAAAGAGCAGAGAATTCAGCCAACTCTTACTTTATGTGATTTAGCTTGTCAATAAGAGAGGGGGTTATGATATTTTCACCCTAATTATCCTAATTTTAAAATTCCTCTTTCAAATAAGAACAGCATTGCAGAATGGATTTCACGGTTTTAATTATTCCAAAATCAGGCACTGCTTATAAAAATTAACAACTGCCTGTAATTATGGGTGCATAGGGGTTTCTCTGCTTAATGCAAAATGCCCTGTTCAAAGTCAAGGTATTTTAGTGGGGCAAGGACATAGAATGTCACAGTTTATGCTGAACAGAAAGCTTTGCTCTTCTGATAGAGAGTTACATAATTTTCTTTTCAAATTACAGTTTAATTTATTTTACCGTCTTTTAAAAAATGTCAATCTATTCTAAAAGCCATGAAGAAATATGTAAAGATATACAGTGTGTTTTCTAGAAGTGCAAACAGGATTATTTTAATTATAGTCTTGTTATTGTTGAGAAAATAACAACACTCTCTATGTGTGGTGAGGTGATTCTGGTGACCATATTCTGTTATTTTCAGAATCAATTACAAGCACCCATAATATTTACATCTGGTAAATAGGCATCTAATGAATTAATTACGTTTTCAAACTGAGAAAGAGGAGATTATCCTGAAAGTGATCAGAAACTTTTTTTTTTTTTTTTTTTTTTTTTTTACTTCCCAAACAGGAATCTTTTTTGCTCTAAATATAACAGTGCTGGCATTCAGAATGATCAATGAGTTTGGAGTAGTTTGTTAAAACAAAATTTGAAAATCAGTCACTTAACATTCAGTTTTCCACTAAATTAGGAAAAAACTGTTGTCAAATATATGAATTATTTGTGAATGGAGCTGTATTTGATCTTGACTTGTTCATATTTTTGGTGTTCATCTTTGTCTATGTAGATTCATCTTTCCTAGCATGGTAACATGCATTCATATACAGATCTATTCCCCTTTCTTTCTTAAATAATAGCCATGCAACAACAGTATACAAAAAAATGCTTTTTCCTACAAGTTTTTTTCTTCATTTGTCAGTTGACAGCTTGCAGACTGTACACTTGGGTGTGTGCACACCCATGTATATTCACATGCAGGTGCAATGTGTGCAGACATATTTCTAACTCCCATCAAGGGATGGAGATTTCCTCTTGCAGCTTTGGTTCAATAAAGAGAAACAAGTTTTTTTGCAGCCAGGAATCAATGATGGTTTGGAACCATTCAACCTGTGCTTTTTTCCTCTTGATTAGTGTGAATAGCAGCACTGCCAGTGAATGAAATTTTGGTTGTATTAAGTAGAACTGACAAAAGTCCATTAGAAAAAATGCACTTTGCTATGTTTTCCTATAATTCTACTTCTTAAAAGAAAAAGTATCATATTTCTTTTGTCAGTTGGCAGCCAGAAGCTGAAATTCATCCCGAATGTCTCTGTACTTGCTGAAAGAGTATTTCATTGTAAAGATGCTGCTGCCATCTATTGGGTGACATTACTAAAGAATTGTGTCTTTCCTGTATTCAGCAAGGACAAATAAATTGTGTCATTCACCTTTTTTCCTCTGGAGTTTTATTAGCAAGTAGGTTACAGCAACCTGTATTTGGTTTGTAACATATGTCTTATGGAAAAAGCTTGGTCCTGTCTTTGTCACCATGGCTAAATTTCATGAAGAGAGACATCCTGGAATAGCAGTGAACTTTAGTTTAAAAATGTGGCACTGGAACAATGGAAAAATTAAAAATCAACAACAAACCTACCATTTAATATTGCCTCACATCTCAGAATGATCTTACACAGACGTTTTCATGCTCAGTGTCACCAGTGTAACTGCATCACTTGCTGTGTTTGTCTTAGTAAAAGACCTAATTTCCATGTAACTGGCAATCTTGTGCAATACAAAGATATGTCTGTGATATACAGAGACTTCACAGCAGTTTGTTGTTTTTTT
Organism: Taeniopygia guttata; assembly: GCF_048771995.1. NCBI lineage: Eukaryota > Metazoa > Chordata > Aves > Passeriformes > Estrildidae > Taeniopygia > Taeniopygia guttata. The sequence goes on from NC_133028.1 coordinate 73,199,961, forward strand.
TTTTTTTTCTAAGCAACTTAGTGAGGCTTCAAAGAAGTATTTTGCCCCTCTAAGACTGATTTTATTTTTTCCTATAAAATTTTAATTGAAGTTCTGAATCCTTTTGCAACATCCCTGCATGTATATCTTTGGTACATAAAACACATTTTAATGAACAAGCATCAGAAGGATAAATACTAAAAACACATCCTTTAGCTTTGCAATGTGTAGTTCAGTCCATAGTGGGACCACGTGAAGCACACATGGTGAAGTAAATGCAGGAAGTGGATGGAGTGCCCCCTGTGCTCTGCCAGAACAGAGGCCTTGGAAGCACTGCTCTGCTACAGAAAGCACAAACACATTCTATTGACAAGAAAAAACAATGGCAAAAGAATGAACAAATCTCCTGCTCTGATTTCATCTATTGCCACAGCTTTCTGACACTGACTAATTGTGTTTCTCTTCTCTCTTAGCTTTCAGAAGAGCAAGAAGGCATTTTACCTTTCGTGGCCCAGAAGAAAATTAGCAGAAAGCATCACATACATTGCTGCTGCATACACCACCAGTAACCAGCTTGAGTTTTTATTGCTAAAATGGACTGGTGAAAGGCCAGCAGCCAAAACCAGCAGGGAGAAAATTCCTCTCTATTTCTAAACAGAACATATATCACTCAGAACACCGAAGCAGCAGCAAGCTGGGACCTCACCATGCTCACTGTACAGGCCCTGCTGAATTGCACTTTGCAACCTCTTTGATTTTTGTATTACTGAGTTTAAGCCCAGGAAAATTTAGCTAACTGTGTGCTGAGGTTGAGAAAAGCCATCACAGACAGTACAAAATTATTTTCTGCCATTCTTGGAAAAGAACCATTTCTTCAGGCTAGTGTTCTCCTAGGTAAGTATAAATGCCTTCCATTACCATTAAGAGCACAGAAAGGACAGCTATTAAATATTAGACTAGAACTCAGGAGATCTTGCATCTAATTATACTTCTGCTAAAGCATTTCTACATGACCTTGGGCCAGACACACAAAAATCTATCTGTGCTTCAGGCTACCACTGGTAAATGGAGATAATGATATATTTGCCCCTTACAGCAGCGTTCTGAGGTTAAACTCAGGTTACTGTAATATTAACATTTGTTTTTCGGTATTGAAATATAAAAGCACTTAAAGGCCTATTTCAATATGATTAGAGGGGATTCTTTCTTTTTGTGTGCTTACCTTTCCCACTAACACATCATTTGAAGAAAAAAAGAAAAAAAAGGGTGTTATTTTGGAAACAGTCTCTGTTAAGCAGCAGCAGGAGGATTTGTCTGTGGAAGAGCACCCACAAAAAAGGAATGTGCAGTAAGAAGGGAAGAAAGCTCCACTGCTGTTCTGAGGAAGATTGCAGAGCCCTCCAAAAGAAGGGCTGATAATGTGAGCTCAGGGTATTCTAACAACCAGAATTTCTCCATTATTAAAGGGGAAGTGTCTGCAGATGGTAACAGTGTGAAATTACAGCCTCAGCTCCAATTGCAAAGGGGATGTGAAAAAGTGGCACCAGCATAAGATCAAAATCATGTTGAGAGGTTGGGGGGTTTTTGCTCGTTTTTTGTTGGTTTGTTGCATTGGGTGGTTTTGGTTTTTTGGGGTTTTTTTTTGTTTTGTTTGTTTGGTTGGTTTTTTGTGTGGGTTTTTTGTTGGTTTAATTTGGTTCAGTGGGTTTTTTGTTCATTTTTGGGTTTTGGCTTTTTTGGTGGAGTTGTTTTTCCTTTTGGACAGACAGAAATTGAATTTACAGAAATACAATTTAGATTTGCTTTAATACTAATTTATAGCAGCAGTACAATTTGAGTTACACTGTACTATGGTTTCAATATTTCTACTGCCCCAACCAACTGACCTTTTTATTCAGGTAGGGAGATGTTTTGCATTAGGATTCTTATCATTTCTGCAGTATATCTATAGCTTAGTAATGCTTTGCAGTTCCCTGGAGGGGCACTAGCCAAGTTCTTACCTTAATAAACTCTTGGTCTTTGGTTGCACTAAACCTTATTTTTCAATCCAAGTCTTAACTTGGCCAAGTATCTTCTAGGTATACAATAAATACGCCGTAAGAATATGTTAAAAAGAAAGGAAAAGTCAGCATTTTACTTTATCCAAGCTGGTTTTCTATCTAAACCAATGCCAAATATCTAACAGGCATGGAATGTTTCTCTTGCAGCAATAAAAACTGTAAAGAAGAGGTCAAACATTTTCTTCCCTTTAAACCCAAGGGCTGCAAAAGCAAGGAATGCTGTAGCTGAGGTTGCCTTTTAGCTGTCCTACAAAATGCTCCTTGCAACCTAATGTCTAAAAAAACAAATTCTAGCTTTAAAAATGGTATTTTGAATGCTTTGTTTAGTGCTGTAGAGGCCATATTGACACAGGGTTGTAGATAAGGTTGCAGATACCTGCTCAATCTCATTTCTGCAGCAGTTAAATCTGAGTATGGATACCAAGTGATTTTGAAACACATTTTTTTTCTGGATTGGAATTTTGGTTTTATTTTTCTTGGAATGTGTCTATTAATTTAACACATTCAATTAAAATTACTAGAAATGTAAAAAATTTTTTCTCTGTTAAAGTGGCATCACTATACCATTCACCCCAGGTATGACAGCTTATCAATGCAGTGAAAAACAGTTCTTTTTCAATCTCTGACCTGAAAGGAGTACATGAGGAAATAGGACACAGGAATGTGACGAGCAAGAGGAATATGGTGCTGGGAGAGTATTTGTGGCTTAGTTTTCAAGAAAGAGAAAAAATTAACTTCTGATTAGATAGCAATAATGAAAAATATATGTGTGTGTGTGTGTGTGTGTGTGTGTGTGTGTGTGTGTGTGTGTGTGTATGTGTAAAATGCCTTCTCTCTGTTGTACAGCTATTATTTGGTTCAGGGAATTAATTTAAATCACATTTTTACTCTAGTGGCTACTTCAAATGTCTCCTTTTACCTTACTCTGCTTCAGAGGTTTGAAGTCTGGTTTTCTAAAGATCTAAAGGCCAATAGCTAGAACTAAGTCAAAACCACTTGTATCCTGAATACATGAAAGTCAAAATACTGACTTTGCTAAAACACTGTGTGCCAAGCTTCGTAGGCAGTTGTTTAGATCTGAGGACCTAACATCAACCACTTCCCTCCTTGGAGAAGCAGGGAACTTCTCATGAAAAGAGATAAAAAAGAGAAGATTCCTTCACAGCCTGATGTACAGAAGTTTTATTTTCTGACTGCTTGGATAAGCAGCAGGGAGGCAATATGGAGCCAAAGCTATGCTTTCCCATAGATCCCAGGGTGGAGGGCAGTTTTTGTAATTGGGAACTCTGTATTTGTAGAAAGAGGCTGTTATATTGCATTTTTTACTCAAAGAAATGCAGCCTGTATCTCAAACAGAAAGACAAGAGTCCTACCTGTCCAGAAAACCAGATGTAGCTGAGAGCTCACTAGCAGGACACGGCATGCCTGAAAATTCAGGTCCTGTTGTCTCCAGTCAGATATTTAAAATCATTGGAAACCTCATAGTTCCAGCCTCAGTCATGTTAAGCCTCCTTTAAGAAAAGGAACAGCAATATAGTAATGGATAAAAAAAGAATTGTGCATGTTTAACAATAGAACTCAAGATGATGAACCTCAACAATCCTGTGATCTTTGTCTTATGCAATACACTACAAAACGTAACAAATTTGTGGAAAACATGGCAAAGATTTAGTGTAACTAAAGAGCACACCACATAGCTCTGACATCAGGAATGGTGCTGCCGGAGATCAGCTTTAATTCTCCATTATAATAATTAATAAATTTCAGTGGTTGAATGTATTCGTGTAACAGAAAGTTTGGGAATAATTCTGAGGAGAGAGAAGTGTTTTAATAATTCACAGTGACATAGATGCACTCATGACATTTTTTTACCTCATCTTCTTAGTGTATTCCTCTCTATTTTACTTCATTTCTTCTCTCTCTCTTGCCTGTATTTTTCCAGGCTCCTCCTTTTCTTTCCAGGCTTCCAAACTTTTAAGTCTCAGTAATCTGTACTGAACACAAATACAACAGGGGCTTAATAACTTCTAAAATAAACAACAATGACCTTCTTCCCCCAGTTCCCTTTCTCCAGGAAAAAAAAGAGATTGAGAGGGTTCATCTAATGGTACCAACTCTTTTTATCTACTTTTTATTTCAGCCTGTAAAGTAGTACTATGGATGGAAGGAGATAACTTATATGACAGCGGGTTTCTGGTATAAAAGGCTTTTGTTTTCTTTTGTAGCAACCCCTCAGAGAAACAATAAGTGAAGCAAAGAGATAGATATTCTACAGTATTAGGTCTCTAAAGTGCAACCTAAAAAATTTACTTGTACAGTTGAGTACTACAGTCTTCTTTAAAAAAACAGAAACTAGAGGCAGATTCTAGTTTATAATGTCACTGAAAATAGAATTTCTTTTCTAGCTTTTACATTTCTGGGGTTTTATTCAAATGTCTCTGACTCCTAGTTTCATTTTAGATGTGCACTGCATTTCTCGCCTTTCTCCTTTTCCCTCCCTTGACAAGCACTAATTATTTGTATGCCACACATTCCTGAAGGGCATGCACTTCTTCACAGGCGAACAGAGACAAATATTTAAAGCTGGGGTGAAAACAGGAAAACATTTATTAGCCCCCAAAGTCAAGGCTTTGCAGGGCAGAGTTAGTAGTGCAGTCATGCCTGTAATAAGCAGAGATCATGGCAAAAGGAGGAGCAGAGGGCAGCAAGCTTCTTCCAACATCCCCAGCTCCACTCCCCGAGTGGAAACCCGTTAGAACAACTTTCTAGCCATTCCTGTAGGTGCCAAATGCTCCCTAATAAACATAAATAGGTCTAATAAAGGAGAGGCTTAGCTATAAATATTGGAAGATTTGCAGCCATATTTTCTGTCAGCTCAGTCTGATGTCACTTCAGAAAATTCTCTGATTCCACTGTATAGAGTAGACATCTCCATAATTTAAGCTGTAGTTATCTTTTACAGAACCAGCTTGAGACAGTGGAATTAACTAAACTGAGAATTAAACCATGAGAAAGATGAAATAAAGTTGGAATAATATTCTTTCAGATTAAAATGAAAAATTATTTTTCCTGTCTGTTTATGGTGTTGGCACCTGAGACATTGGTTTTACAACAAAGAAAGGAAGTGGTAATTTGTGACTGTATTGCAAGAAAATCAAAACTTTTTTTATATTTGAGCCCTTATGAGTTAGTAAATTGAAGCAAAATCTTCACATCCATCAGGCCCAAATCCTGAAGGACTCATAATATTTGGGAACTGCAGATGATCAGTGTGCTCCCAATTTGGGGGCTTTCTCTCCTCCTTTGGGTCCAGGTGTCCCTAACTCCAGGTGAGGCATCCAGCTGAAGATGCACAGGAGCAGCACCGAGATTCTGCAAAGCTGATTCAAAAGCCACATTCACTGAATGAGCTGAACCTTCACTACAATAATAACAAAATATTTGCTGTTTATCTTACGTCTGTGTTCTGTTAATTTTTCCACATCAGCTGTCTATAAAGATCCTGTACAGCCTACAATAAATAAAGCTGTAGATAGCAATGCAACTGTAAGGATCTATAGGTTTGCAGATTGTTTAAACCACAGCAACAGCTCCTTATGTTCACTACAATAACATTCAATTAGCTCTAATAAGTGTAAGTTTTAATGTTTAACCCAATGCCTCTCTAAGGATATGCTTGCAGGGGGGTGCAGCTATTAGCTGGTAAAATATAACACCAGCTGATCAGGACAAATTATTTTCAAAACATAGCTGCCATAAAAAGCTAGAATGAAAGATAAATTGACAGAACAACTGCTGCTATATTCTATTTCCAGCATTGTAAATGAGATATTATGCCATAATTTATTTTAATGAGTAACAATTAAGAAATGGTTTCTCAAGTTGCACGTAATTTCTTTCAGTTATTAGTTATTAGTTGTTCGGGCATAAATGTGTTTTAATATTGGCTTATCTGAGCTCTATTAGGTGATTAAAGCCTTTCAGTATATCAAATTTTTTTTAATTTTAGAGTTGAGCATTGCAGAGACAAAACTTAGAGAAATGTTCCTTAAATATTACCAAAAAAATATGTAGAGCAATATGAGAAAGATGTCAGAGAAAATATGAATATATCATGTCCTGATATGCTTAACACTGAGATTTGTTTTATTTAACTGCAGGTACACTTTAATGGCCTCTGTCTTAATGAAATATTTCAGTTTTCCTGGCTGTAGAGTGACTTACTGTACTATATATTCTTTCACTTTGTTAGAATAAAGAAAAGTTCTTGTGGGAGGCTACGCTAACCAGCCAAGACATCGCTTGTATTGTTGAAAAATAAGTTCACATCTCAGAGGAGCATAAAGACCTAGAGAAACTGGCACCTCTTTAAATGAAAAGGCATTCTACTTATCTCCCAAAAGCAGCCTATTTTGTGCTAAGAATGGCTCAGAACAGCCTCTCTGCTATCAGCTCTCTGATATAACCCAACATTTGTTGTGCTCGCTCTCGCCCGAGCTCTGGGGGTCACAGGGGGAGGAAGCCAATGCTGAACAATTCTCTCAGGAGGCAAACACCAACCTGACCTGACGCAGAGCTCTGTAAGCCCAGCACATCAACCTCCTGGGAATCAGCGCCTGCTTACAAACTCATCCACGGAAATGTTTTTAACCAGGATATCATGATTTATCTCAGCATAGAGAATTTTCTTTTTTTAAACTCACGGTATTCTGGCAGGTTATATTTATGTTCTTAAGGCCTCTGTGCATCCAGAAACTTAAAAATAAACCTTTGAAGAGTATTTTGGTAGTTAAACTGTAGGTCATAAAAGTTAGATTAAATTTTTTCAAAAATATGTAGATATTTCTAACCACTGTGATATGTTGCTTTTGCTATATTTTAAAATGTATTTCCTATTCCAGTTACGTTTAGCTGTCTCAAAATAACATCTCACTATAATTATTAATTTTGTACTTCAATGACCTTTCAGACCAGTAAGTAACGTACTGTGATTTATGAACGAATCTTAATTACAAAGAGTCTTTGTGGCAGCTGAAAATAAATAAATAAATGCCAATTAGGATCACATTTCAGTGTCCTGTAGACCTGAATTTCAGTAGAAACCAACAATTTTGCTTGCTTGAGCTATGCAGAGAGGCTTGGTACTTGGGCAGTTTTTGACTATTAAAAGAATTGAAGAAAAAAGAAGAAGCTATTTAATTTTACTGTTTCTAAACAAATTAAGTTTTGTCTGGGTAAGAGTGCTGCGATCAGCACAAAGGTTTCCTGCATGCCATTTCTCAGGATGTCAGGGATGCATTTGTGAGGATTCTCTACTTGTTTTTCCATTGCAATGAGGCAAAGCCTGTTTTGTGGAGATACAAGGTTGACTAAATCCTTCTTAAGGCAGCAGCACAGAGAACATGAGCAATGCAACACAAGGAGTATTAGAGTCTGCATAACAAATTTATTGAAGCCCTTATTTTCCCGTACGTTTAAAATCTTTTCTTTTCCTGCTGAAGATTATATTCATCCTGAAACATTACCCTTCAAGTGTTAAAATGACAAGTGCTGATGAAGGTAAAGCTGATCAGCTGCCAGCCTCCCACTGCTGAACATTATAAAGTTTCTGTTGTTCAAACAGCTCAGTTAATTATCCAAATGTGAAGGATATCAGAAGGGGACCTGCTGAGCTTTACAGCTGACTTCCAGGGAATTATCCATAATAGAGCCGTTATAAGAAAATTATGACAGTCACAACATGCAGGGACCTCTGCTTACCTCCCTTGAGGATTTGTGCAGGACCTTATATCAAACAGAGTTAGGACTTTCCTCAGAATCAAAGGGAAGCTACACTTTGCAAGGGAAAAGCTGTCCAATCAACTTCATGGTGTTTTATCACACAAACCCAGAGAGGATTCTAGACTCATGCATATTAATTGCCCGCTGCAAAAAAAAAAAAAAAAAAAAAAAAAAAAAAAAAAAAAAAAAAAAAATTTACTGGCATTCCTCTGCTGCCAGGGACTACTTGCTTAAATTTAGGTTCTCAAAACTACTATCATGCCTTGCCCACAGTTCAAAATGTAGTCCTTGCTGCTTCTGTGGGAGGTTTTTGAGAAACCACAAGGTTCCTTTACAACCAGCACTCATACTGGGTCTTTATGTGACAACAGGTTTGGCTTTTTAAGCTGTTACAGTCAACATTTCATAAACCTGGGACATCTCACAGCAAAATAATTCAAAATAATTGAGGACACTTTACTGGCTACTAAGGAATGTGATAGAATGAGCAGTACTGAGGTGGATTGAGTAAAACAGGGAACCTGCTCAAATCAGAAAAGCCAGAACTTGAACAAATCTGCAAAGCTCTGGCTGATATTGCAGCAGCTAAAGTTCTGTGACATCTTTATTTGATGGCCACAGTCACTTGGGCTAGACAAAAAGACATCAAACTCTTTTTTACCCTCCATAATTTGTGCACACACCACGGTGCTGCCCTAGCACAACGCTACTTAGAAGTTGTTACTTTCTGCTGTTCCCAGTAATCACTCTCCAACACAAATGCAAATAATTTAATTCACCGGTGTGGGCATGCCCTGCCTGGGGAAAATCGCATGGACTTGTGTGCAAACTATGAAAGAGAAAAGAGAAAACTGAAGGCACTGAGGAAGGTTTTACTGAGGAGTTTATCTTTGAAAATGAACTGAATTAGTTTATTCAAATTAAATAATTAATTTTCCATCAGAAAAAGTGGGAAACATTAATACTATCATATCCTACACCAAAGTTCACCATTATAATGATATAAGTTTTTTGAGAGGCCTATCACCATTGCATCTAGAGACTATCAATTAATCATCTCTAGACATTCTTAATTTTGAATCTCTCTTTGAAATATTGTTTAACTTTGCAGTATATCTTCTTAGCAGGTGCACCTAACAGCTTCTGTGAAATAATGTGCAGCAGAATGAGCAATTTGGGGTGTGATAATATCAGTGAAAATTACGCCCTGCAATTATTACATAAAGTCATAAATAGGATAGTATAATAATGAAATAGCAATGGAAACCACATTTCCATAATTAAGATAATCCACATTCTGTAGTGCCACAGGTTAATTTGCAAAATTAATTTGATCTGATAAATGGTCATCAAATTTTCATGATATTAACCGAAACCAAAATCAGTGAAATGTTTCTTTGATATAACCATTCAATTCTTTCTCTCTCTCTCTTTCTCTCTTTTCTACCACAGACTTCAGCATCAAGAATGGAAAATCCAAAGATGCTTTTCAGATTTTATGCTACAAGCTCCAGAAAAAAAAAGATTTTGAGAGTATTTTTCACTATCTGTGTAAACTAGTGTTCTGTTATTGGGAATACCTCAGTTATTTTGACAACATCTAATTATAATTTATGTCTCTTTAACCATCAGTTTACCTTAAGGAAATATGATTACCTGTTTGTTCCCTGAGCCCTAGACCTGAACTGCTCCTCCTCTGATTTAGAATTGCCTTGTCAAACTTCTTAAAGTCAGTTGCAAAAGCAAACATCTTGAGATATGTGTACATTAAGGTACCAAACACTGCCAAACACTGAATATAATTTGCAACGTGAAATTCCTCAGGTGTCACTGTAGGCTGAGGCCAAAGTTCCAGGCAGCATTCTGAAAAATGAAAATGGCTCACAGCAGGAAGCTTTTGGTTTTTGAAAGTGACAATTACACCTGCTTTTACTAGGAAAACTATTTAGCTAAATAAAAATTAAATTCATCTTAAATGAAAAGAACATGCTTTAAATATCTGGACTATAAAGTCACAGATGAAACCTCTCCATTCCAGGTTCCCTCCAGATCAGGGTCTTGGCAGCCCATTAGACTTAGAGGATTAATTGATTCTTCCATTCAATACTTGAGTAAAAACCCCCAAACAAAAGTACATCCACCCCCAGCCTACTCTTGATATTAAGAAGGGGGATGTGTGTGCATGGATGTCAGGACAACTGATTTTAATAAAATTCCATGTATTGTTGCCTAAACGTAAGCCATTAACAGAAAAAATGCATGTTACATAAAATACTCCTATTATTTTAAAATTTATTTTCACTTCAAACTCTTAGCAAGGAGGAAAATAGAATTCCATTAATTTCTTGAATCCTTGTATTTCTAATGAATAGCCCAGCTATACAAGTACTCATTCACTCAGAACAAGAGGCATTAATTTCCTTTGTCACAAATAGAGCAAAATTTTCCAATGGCTCATGAAAGTGTTTTAACCACTAAGCTATTGGTTACACACAGATCAGAACACTAGGAAGTATTGTCTTAAAAGGTGGAACACAGGATGTCTCTGCATAATAAAGCTGCTTTGTAGTTCTGAGAGAAAAAAGAAAATTTTGACTCCGCTACCTGCAGTGTGGCAGATTGCACATTCCCTAAGCAGTGTCTCTTACTAAGATCACTGAAGACCAGAAAAACAAAGCAAAAGAAAAAAAATCACAGCAAATATTGCCTTTAATCTAGACAAGCCCTGGCAAAGATCAGCCTTCCATGTCCTATGAAATTATGATGCCATTTTATTTTAAGAGAAGCCCCTCTTGACTTCCATATGATAAGCATACCTTAGTCCTTTACTCTCCTCAACTGGCTGATTTTACATAACTCAAGAGGAGTGTTATTTCTGGGAAGACAAAATTAACCCTATTCTAACAGGAAGATCTGCAAAGTCATTAACATTTTCACTGAATGCACCTTTTTTCCCCTGTTTTTTCTAGAAGTATCATTCTTTGTTGTAATCTTTCCCCTTCACACTGCAATGTCTGGTTTAAAGAATCAGTGTAAGCAAACAATGTCTCCTGAAGCAAGAGACAAGGCTTTCATGAGAAATAATTGTTTGACTGGTATATTTCCCAAGAGACTACAAAAATTATTTCCAAACTACACCATCCAGGAGTATACAAAATCCAGTCATTTCTCATTAAACAAGGTCTCTTGAGGGCCAGCTCCCAGGGATGCTTCTGTGCTATCTAGATACTTTTATACACTAAATTCTCAAACCCCAAATTGATTTTAATCAACTTTTTTCCCCAACTCATTCCACATGCACTCACTCTCTATTTTTATTTATTTATATTTTAAAGTCCAGTGATTTTGAGATATTGTCTTTCATATCTATAACCTCAAGGGCATTTAAAGTTCTGATGACATTGAGATCACTAGATCGCAGATAACTCTCAACTTTTATCTTATTTATCATCCTTGTCTTGTTTTCCAGCAATATGAGGAGCAAGTACAAAATAGCCTATACTTTTACCAAATAGGCTGCAAAATCTTTCAGAATGGACTCCTGTCCTCCAGGAAGAGGTACCCCTTATCAAGTCCATAATTTCCAGCCAGTCAATATAAACTAATTGGATTTCCAATGATTGATGATCTATCCTTCTTATAGGCTTTCCTTATCTTTCTTTTCTTTTTAAATCTTGCCTGGGAGGTCTATACCAATTTTCAGTCATTTTTAGGTTTTAATTTGCCTATCTTTCTTCTTCATCTAAACTGTCCCTACTCAGGTGTTCAAACTACACATGCCATTTATTTCTTCTGTCAAGGAAGCTTCTTTGTCCATATTGCCATATGTCTTTATGTCCTGCTCTGTCTATGCCTTTTACTATATGTATTTATCAAGGCATTTCAATCTTTCTTCTTAGGACATATTTACAAAATGGGTATTAAGAAAGAGATATATTTGTGCAACTAATTAAGCTCCTACTGAGAGATCTGTTTTTATAAGAAAGCTGGCAGCTCTGCCTGCATGGCATAAGTACTCTGAAAACGCATGCAGTCCTGAGGAAATTAGGTATTTCAATGAGTGCGCCTTTCCTGGATAGTGCCAGACATTTTGCTATTCAGAGATCTGCAGAAGCTGCAGATATTCACCTCACCTGAAAAATCTGACCCTTGCTTAATATTAGGCAGTCATATACAAAAATCATTGTTTCAAAGAGTCTGTGCTACACTATCCATGTGTGCCTGATGGGATTAAGAACACTTATGAATCCCCTGTAAAGTTATATTTACAATTTTTACAGAATGTTGAAGAGTCTTTCTACAAGAAAGCAGTGCTGTTTATTTAGCCAAACACCTACACAAATAAAGAAGCACCATTGCAACCAGGAATGATTCAACTGTAATCAGACACAGACTAAGCTGGGAAGCTTTGACCCTCCTGTGTGTTTACACTCTTTGGTGCTAGCTCTGTTCTAATGGTATGAAGCAGGATTAGGTCAAAGATAAAGATTTCTCACTATCACAACTCTATTTCATTCAGAAGGTCAAAAGATAATGGAAAACAGAAATCTAGTCTGTGCTGCTGTACATGCATCAAGCAGCCTGGGGCAGTCAGTGCTGCTCAGCACTGTAACTTTGCTTTAGTGCAGTGTCTGTGCTACACTCAGGGATTTCCACTTGTAGAGCTCAAGCAGACCAGAAACCTGAATTTCTGAGACTACAGACTTACCCTTACACAATTTTTCTGAATGTCATGAAAAGGTTTAGGGTTACTTACCTAAACCACTTATGCAGCACAGCACAAGAATACCTTGATTTGTTTAGTGGAAGGCTTTGATTCTTTTTGCATCCATCACCTTGGAAACAAAATGTGAGTATGTGGTTGTTCCCTTTACAGCGTGAGAAGTGCTGGATTTACAGCCTTGACAGCTGATGTGCTGCTCAGAGCCTCTGACATGCACAGTTCAGCAGTAAAAGGTTGGAGCTTTCTTTTACTTTCTGCCAAGATGCCTCAATCCTGATTGGGAAAGAAACTGCAGGTAAGGACACACATATAGCTCCCACCTTCCCAAAATTTCCTCCTAAATAGTGTTATCTGTCATTCTTCTTGTAGTTTTTGTGACTCAGGGAGAAGACAGACTCCTAGTCCATACTTATTAAAATGGTCAAAACAGAAGTTTAAAGAGTTTCAGTATAAAGACTTTTTTAAAATTAATATATTTTCTATATATTAAATGAAGCAAAAGAAATCTTCTTATGCTGGCTAGTTATAATGTTATTCATGATGTCATTCATGGTCCTGCTTTCACCAGGTAATATGATGCTAATGGAGAAAAACACCTACTAATTTTCCACATTGTCAAATTACATTATATTCAAACTGTTAACTAAAATTTAAGGAATGCTGAGCCTATACTCAGGCCTCAAAGTTAAAACTCACTTTCTTTTTACATAATTGCTTTAATTGCAGATAATATTCAAAGGGAAGATGGCTTCAGTGTTTGCTGCTTTATATGCTGTGCAATAGACACTGAAGAGATAAATACGTGGATGGAGAAAGGGAAGGAGTCATCTCAATGATTATTTTGTGCTGCGTGGGTATTCTTACTAAATCTCTTGAGATGCCTCACCTTGGAGCTTTTCCTGGAGGTTTGTCACTTCTTCCTTCTGTTGATGTAGTAAGGCACACAAAGCACAGCCACATTCCTCTTTTGCCAGCCATTGATACATTTTCAATTTCCATTACTTTTGATTGCTATATAAAAATTTGATTCCGACTCAACTTTTCGGAGCAGCTGCAAAAGAGTGCAGAATAATAATCAGCATCCCCTTGAGCATAAACACAGACTCATTTGGGCACATGCAGTCATCAACTGCAGAACACTTGTAGCCAGGCTGGATTCTTTTTACTGATATATATGTGAGGCTGGTGTACTAATAGAGGATGTCCTAGTAATCCAGCTGCTCTAGAATAAAACAACAAAAAATAGAATAGACTAGATATAGTCCAAAATTTTTGAGCGACTTGAAAATATATTCAGTTTACTTAGCAAACCAGAAATCTGTTATATGTAGAAAATGACTTGTCTAAGTACTCACTGAAGTACCCAGACCAGCAGCCCCTTTCCCAGTGCTCTGCTGTGGCTTTTTCCCCTATCAGAAAAATAAAATTAATGCAAAACTACTTGTTACTAAATGGGTTATATTTGCAGACATCAATCCATGCAGTTCTGGAGTCCTGGCAACAAGTTAATGAGGTTTGAGCATTCAGCCACTGAGATAAAAGTGACCCAGAGAAACAACAGAGCTGTCAGGCTGTCATTTCTAGCTGGCAGCATAATGAAACCTACAACAGAGGGCAGTTAAGAATAAATGCATAATAATAATCTGGTTGGAAATAACACTCTAACAATCATTTTCCTTATTTAGGGATAACCCTTCTTAACTCAGTAAATTGTTTTGTATTTATTTATTTGACAGATATGCAACAAGGGCAGTAACCACATGGAATAAATGTGCACTTATTTAGTGATTTTTCTTTTTTCAAGGCACAGACACTATTTAATTTTAAAAATGATTCTCCAGGAGAAAAATTAAATCCATGTAACTAAAGTATTACTGCAAAAATACCTCTCAAGGGGTTGAGCAGCATTTAAATATATACTGCTTGAATTCTGATGTCAGTGCTCCCAATTGTAAGATCACAAAAACTGAAAACATATTATTGCTGAATATTAAATACACTGTTTGGATATACTCAGGACACACAAAAAGTGTGGATGCTCATTATAGATACCTCCATCAGAAATTAATTTCTCCTCCACAATCTGAGTCAAGGAGAATAAATGAACCTAAATTTCTCTTCTCCCCAAAAAGAAAATTTCCCTCTATTTCCTCAGGTGTGCTCAGCACTCACTATGGGTATGCTCTAGGGTTTCTGGTGCACGCAGCCTGTCTGGAACAAAAGAAAACAAATGGAAGCTGTTACAGAATTCATCCAGTGGTTTCCTCCTGTAAAAAGGTATTACAGATTGCAGTTGCTCACCACAGACCGTGAGTAACATCCTGCCTTACACTGGGTCACAAAGGCACTAATAGAGGGAACTTTGCATCAGCTACACAGATAGCAACTGTGTCAGATACCAAAAATAAAAATATGGAGCTCCAGCTTGAAAAGGGTTTGCACAATAAGACAACATAAAACTGGCCTGTGTCATCTTTT
This sequence comes from Taeniopygia guttata, assembly GCF_048771995.1. Lineage (NCBI taxonomy): Eukaryota > Metazoa > Chordata > Aves > Passeriformes > Estrildidae > Taeniopygia > Taeniopygia guttata. The sequence continues at coordinate 73,214,982 of NC_133028.1, forward strand.
CTCTCTTAGAAGTCTATTGTTTATCAATTGTTTGTCAATTGGAAATTTAAGTTTAACCTTGCCGAAGATGTATCTACACTATAAATGTTTAGAAATATAGGGAACCTCTTAATTCTAGGCCAGAGCATTTGGGTGATGCTCCTATACAAATTCTAGGAACATCAAAATTTTAATTTGCTTTTCCTAGTTATTGCCACCTCTCTTGCATATTCTGTGTGTGACTGTTTTCCTCTGTCATCTATTAACTTAAATTTTTTAAGTTTTATTGCATCTTTTCTATGCTATATTATGTGTTAAATTCTCCTTTTAAATAAAGCTGGAATTACATTTTTGCTCAAGATCAGGAAATAGTGAATTTTCATGGCTGGAACTAGGCAGTAAAAACTTATTCATCACTATCATAAATATGGCATGTGTAAGAGAATAGAAAATGCTCCAAGATGTATTTATTTTTTTCTTTCTGTTGAACAATATTGCTAATCCAACATGAAAAATCGTGCCATTTAGGATTTCCACAGCAGCAGATGATACAATTTCAGGGGGGAATACAGATACTTTTAAAGTCTGTACCTATCTCCTCCTCATTGACCCAAATATGTTAAGTGTCACTTAACACTCTGGGTCAGTGACCTTGTGGAGGCATCATAGAAGGAGTTAAAAAAGTGAATAACTGTTCTTCTGCTATAATCTTGGCACAAAAAGGAGGATTAATTTTACTTTAAAGGCCTTTTACCCCGTTTTTACAAAATCATTCTTGGAACACTAGTGTCAATTCTAGTTTTAAAATATCTTAGTGCTGGAAAGGTAAAGGAAAAAAGTAATTGCATTTATCTGTGATCTGAGTGCTGGAAATTTGCATGAGTTATGAATGACAGCTTGAGAAATCCCAATCAATTAAAAAAGGGAACTTTGGAGATCATTTAATGAACTAGAGTAAGCGGAAACTTCAAAAACGTCAACGGAAAAGTTCCCATTTTCAGCTCAGTACGCAAGATAAGACTTTGAGAGTCGTAAGTACCTAATACCATTTCAGGAATTTAGTAGAGGGTAAAGATTAAAGCTTACTGTCTCCACAGGGTGCTGAGCTCCTGATTCATGTGTTTTATAACATCAAGTCTGGATTATTGTAATACCCTGTTTGTACGCCTCTTTGATACAGCGGTTTGTCGCTCACGAGCTCCAACATGCACAGCTTAAAACAGCTCGGATCCTCAGTGGAACTGAACTGTATCAGCATCCTACCAGACCTGATTGCCTCTTTGTCAGATTTAAAACCACTTTTAAATGTGCGTGTTACACACTTTTTTCACCTTTTCTTTCTTTTTTCAGGCTAACCTAATGATTTCTCATTTTCTCTGCTTGCTGCATATTATGGTGACAACTGCACTACTGGCTACAGATGCTGAGAGCAGCTGTGCCCTCAACATAACAAGAAATACAGTGAGAGAAAACATTCAGACTAGGATAGATATTAGAAACTCCACAGAACAGATTTCTTAATGCATGTATTTGTTGTTCTCTTGTTTCATGTTTCAGAGTGTGTCTGGCTGTGGAGAAGGGACACTGAAAACTTGAGAACCACAAGACAATTTAGCCTTTTTTAAAAATACTTTTCACATTTGAAAAGTGTCATTGGAGAATGATGGATAATATTTTATGAATATATACAAATTAGCTATTCCAGTAATATATTCTAATGAATCAAGGCAGTAATACAAATGATTGCTGAGAAATCATGGATATGGGAAGAGGCAGTAAGTGATGGGAGAAAAATAATTCCAGTGGATAATAGTGATAGCTTTAAGATACAAGAAGAAGGTGTCATGAATGGTGCACCACCACAGAGGGTAAATCTTTTAAAATGTATTCACTGCATCTACTTGCACAAAGAAATATTGAAAGTAGAAAGCATAATGATCAAATATTTAGTCTTAATTTCAAGAGAATTCAGCACTCCAAAGACAACTGTAAATTTCATTGCGTCTCCTAGTTAAGTAAAGAGATGTTACTTGAATACTTGAATGGAGTACCAATACAAAACCTATTGAAACTCCAGCTCTGGAAAGAAGTATGCACAACAGAAATGTGTACAAAAACTGAATGAAATATTACATCAAAGTTTTACTATTTTAAACAAATAACTTCAGTATTCCAGTGGACTGAAAGATTTAAATATCAAACCCTGGACCCTATTGTGTAAGGGATCTTAACTCTGTTCTAGAGAGATAAGAGAAATATGTAGGTAAGTAAGAAAAATTGCCATGTCACAGAATGCAATGTCAATTATCTGGATGTATCTGAAGGCAAAAACAAAAATTGCACACATAAACTATTCAGGTTGGTCTACAGGAATTTAGTTGAGTTTTTGCAGAAAATGGAGGGGAGTTACTCTGAGCATTACAAAAATCTTACAAAATGACAAAAGTCTTGCTTGTTGCAACAGGCAAAAAAGTAGAAACTGCAATGTCTCAAAACATCTTGTATTTATTATAGGAATCCATTGGATTAATGGATAATCCCATTTGGCTAAAACAGAAATAAACACAAATCTTTCATACCTTGATTCCCACCACCATTCCTGTGAAGCATGATGCCATCCCAACTAATTACAGATGCAGGGATATGGCCCAATATTATGTTAATAATTTCAAAGCTTTTTCTAGTATGAATTCTTAGCTTTATTTTTGTCTTATATAGTTTTACATTTTCTGTGCTTTTATCCTGATTGCATATTTCCCTAGTTACACTGAAAAAGCATATTAATAAAAAAAAATGCTTTGTAAGAATTTAGTCTTGGGTTCTTTCTTTCCAGATTAGTTTCTCCTCTAAAGCACTACTTCAGTATAACAATCTCAGATTTACATCAGGTTTGCTGAATTTTCAGATTCACTGAATATAGTAGTGTAGATAAGAATCTTCCCCATTCTGATTTTTGTAGACAGTCCCTTTTTTTTCTACTCCTTATTCCTTGTTTTTATAAAAACATAGGTTTCCTCAGAAGTTTGTGGGTTTTTTCCTTCTCTCTCTCTTATTTATTTGTTTGTTTGTTTTATTTAATTATTTGGCTAGGTCAACTGCTTTCTTTGCTGTGGCAGTGAATACATTTCAAAATGGGTTTCATTGATGTGTCTGCTGGATCTGCTGCTTACACCATTTGTTCCCTGCCTGCGCTGCACTGGAAAAGCTCTGAGTTATGGTGATAAGGACAGGAGAACAGAACAGCACAGCCTCGGAGAAGCAGATAAAGGGTGTAGCTTAGGCAAACTGAAGTCATGAAAAACAAGCAGGGTGCCAGCTCAGCTCTGCTAGGCTGACAAAGCAGAAGCCAGGCAAAGCAATGATGCTGCACTTACCCAAAAGCAGGGATCAAAGAACAGCCACCTGAAAAGGATACTGGACTTAGGCAAACACAAAAGAACAATGAGACTGCTATTAATTAAAAACAAATAAACCCCATAAACTAGGCATTTCAAATAATTACTTAGGTTTTTTTTTTTGTTATTTTTCACATAACTTCTCAACTTAAAAAAAAAAGGGTGAAGGAATCAAGAGCGCTGCCTGCCTGCTCTTTTTGACTCACTTCTTAAAGAAAACAGGAGGCTTAGTACTGAAAATTCCAATAAAGGAAGGAATTGCCAGGAAGCATTGTGTAAGCTGCCCAAACCCCAGAGAGAGGCAGACATGTCCCTGTCCCCAGCATTTCCTGGTTTCATTGTTTTTCAGCTGATTTTCTATCTTGCATGGTTTTATCAGACACTCATCTTCCTCACAGTGCCCAAGGGGGCAACAGAGCAGAGCCTGCTCACAGAACAAATGCCTACACAAGAGAGGTGACACCTTGCATTAAGATCCTTTGGGGTTCTGGCTGTTGTGTCCATCCAGTGTCACCCTCTGCCATTGAATTCAGGATTCACTTTTGACAGCAAGATCATTTACTAATCTCTGAGTTTGAAGTCAGTTCTCTGCTTTAGTATCATTTCAGCTGCCAGCACTCTAAATAATGCAAATATTAGAATGAACTGCTGTAGTAAAAGAAAGCCAGGAAGACAGAACATTCCTCATGCTTTTGGTAATGTTTTTTTGCACTTGTGATGGGGCCTGGAATGCAAAGGGAGGAGCTAAGGCTGCCAGTCACAATCCACTGCTCTCTCAAGCAGCAAACCCAGAGAAGTGAAGAGCTAAGTTATTGGCCAGATGTGATGCCAGCTAGATCCTTAGAGCAGATATTCAGGCATATTTTCTTACAGCATATCTTATTTCCTTTCTTCAGATAGTCACTCTTCTACACTGACTGCTGTGTTCAACCTGAGAGCCTGGAAATACCCAGACACTTCAGCACAGACAAAACTCCCCAGGCTTGGTAACACCACCATGCCCCTCTTAAAATCTCTGTGGTCATGAAATTGAGCTCTTTAATTATCCTCTTTTACACTCACACTGACAATTTCCGTTTGCACTTAAAATTTAGAGATTTGTCCACAAGTATTTCTACTTTTGTACAACTCAGATTAATTTTTCCTCCCTAATTCAAAATGAACAGAAGCAGATGGAGTCCAAGGTAATTTTCCCTTTGGGAATGGCAGATACGTAAAATTGAATCTCTGGCATTTGATCTTATAAATGCTCCCAGATGGAAAATGCCTTCCTAACATTTTTTTTTTTTTTTAACTTAAATGTCATGATGAAAATCAGAGAATGCAAAGACTGTAATAATACAGAGAGCATTAAAACTGATTGACACCAGACATAATAATATTAAGAAAATTAGAGAAAAAATGTATTTATGTACACGAATTTTAAAAAAATCAATAAATATTAGGCCTATTTACTTAAATTACAATATTCAACAGAGTTGCTAGTTGCCACTTATAATAAAGATAAATCAGACTATAAATTATCCTTAAAGTGGGTAGACACTCTCATTCAGAACATCCTTTAGATATTATCATTGTTCACTGTGGTCAGCGTTAGAAATCAAACAGTGTTGTGTGAAACATTTTTCTGTTAAAGAATAAATTTTAAAACTTTTATTTTATTTCAATTTAGAGATTTATTATTTTTTTAGATTTTATTTTAGTTAAGAGAACATTCTGATAGAGACCTTTTGTTTAGTTTAGTTTTCATTCCGTATAAAACCCAAATATTTTTGCTATAACACACAATTACAATTTACAGAGAAAGAACACGAACTGTGATGCATTAATGACATTTTTTCTCTTGCATTTTGTTTCCAGAAATCACACCTGAAGCACGCCATCAAAATTATGTGATATTGATGCTACTCAAGGAACAGATAACAAAACACCCTAATGTCAAAAGTAATTTCATTTTTCCACCAAGAAGAATGAGGCCATCTCTAAACATATTAAAATATTATTCACTTTGACAATCAAACTAGTTCTGAGACGTGAACTATTGCTATATTAGAGAAGGGAAGCAATCAGTATTTTTCATCTTCTAAGAATCTCTATAATACAAAAAATCCATCATTGTCTAATGGAATCATTAAGTACCTGGAAGGCAAATGTCTTTTCCTACTTCCAGTGTGAAATCTAGTTTGAAACAAGCACTTAGAGTTAACTCACTTCTCTAACATCCAGGAAAGTTTGACCAGTAATGAATGAATATTATCCGTATCTTTTTTTGAAATTACATAAATTTTTCATTACTATTCCATAGTGCATTGTTGTACCATTAAAGAGCTCTAAAGGGATATACGTGTGAGGCTTCACTAATACTCAACAGTGCTACAAATGATAATATTTCCAAAGATTTTAACTTAAAGCAGTTAGTTTTTCAAAGTTGTTAACTGTTATTACTCACTTGCTTTAATATTTTTTCTGCTAATCTATTAAATTTATCACAGTGTGTTACACTAATGGCAAATTTGTGCTATGTATGCTAACTGCATTCTATAGAGGCATTTTTAAATGTTTTTAATGTCAGTTTTAAATCGAGCAATATGGCTGTTAAGGATATAATTTCACGCATTTCATTATGAAAACCTTATTTTAACTGCATGGTAATCATACCTTGTGGATTTAATGAAACACATGCTAATAAAAAAAAAAAAAATTAGGAATGTTGAGTAAACCTTTAAAATTAATTTCATGTGTACAAATCAAGAGCTTGAGTACTTGGCTTTACTGTGATGCTGGAGATACAACACAGGAACCATAGCACACATACATCTCCAGAGAGATGCCCACCAGAGAGAAATCCAAACTCTCCACATCGTCCACCAGAGAGAAATGTCTTAGTTCAAGGCCCCTTAGTTGCATATTTTATCTTCATGGCATCGTCTTCCCATCAGCACTACTAAAGCAGCCAATTCATTGCCATTAGAAGTACATTCCATAGTACTTCAAGAGCTCTCTGAGCATCACAAGTGAATTTGACTGGTGCTATCAAATCACAGCCTTGACACAGCTTTCTTTTCCTGACAACTCAAGCTGCTTTTGAAAGGACATAAATAGATGTGTGCTTCAACATCTTACTGAAAGCCACTGAGCTATCTAGACACCTTTTTCTTTACTTAGGTTTTTAAAGGCTTTGTAACATCATCATATTTTAAAACAGATTTAAATTAACCATTTTAATGGTGTATTGAATCATAGTTTCCTGTAATTTTAAATTATTATGTTCTTTGTTTGATGCCTATCTTTTTGCAAATGTGCTCTGGTTAGTGTGACTTTACAAAATGCAAAATTAATGATCAGTTTTCTTATTTAAGACCAGTAGCTAACATCCCTTTTCTGTGTGAAAATAGAAATACGAAAGCAAAGCATTCAGACAAAACTCTTAGTTTCTATGGTAATATCATGAAGCGTGGTAGGAAATGTTATTTTAGAGCATCCTCCCATTTCCTATTCAAATGGTTAGTACCAAGTATCTTCCAGTATATTTAGTCAATAGCAAATCAATGTTTTTGTTTCTCTCCTGCCAGGCATACTACAGACAAGGAGGAGTCATACTGCTGAACTATATTGCTGTGGGAGATGGGATTAAAATAATCAATATGACTTTTAACACATCCTTTTCATTTTGAAGAAAACGGTAAAATCCCACTTCTTGGATTGTCTCCTGCACTAGCAGGATGTTGTAATCATTATTTCCCACAGCAACTGACTGAACTAACGCAGGGATTAATACACTAAAACAGATGTGGGGTTCATCTTCTCTGACAACCTTTTTCGGACTGCCTGATCATACAAGCCCCACCAAAATGCACAAGAAAACTCCTATTTCAGCAGAAGGAGGCTGGTTAGAGAGCCTCTAGCTTTCATGCTGCTAGTGAAGAGGCTGTGTATGGTTACAATGCCAGAGCTATACTGGGTGACCCACTGTGAGGCTGCCAGCCCTGTAACTTCCAGTTATACTTATAGACTTCAGGGATTTCAATTCCCAGGTGGAATCAAGTGTTCCAATGACATGTGTTCCTCTGGAACTGTACCTTAAACAGCAAACATTGCAATGGAGGTCTTCCTTACTCGTCAAATCAATTTGGTTTCCATGAAACATTATACCTTATATCTCAGGAAAGGCTCAGATAGCCCTTGACCTCTCAAATTCGTCAACTGACCTCTCAATTCATCAATTCATGTTGTTGTATCAGCGTTTATCACAACAAATGATAAAAATGACTGCAGTTTTGCACTAGTCCCCTTCAATTGAGTGCACTGGCCACAGTCCCCAGTATGCTGAATTTTCATAGTTTCATCTGTGGACAAAAACACCCAGTGTGTATTTCCTAAGGCAGAATCCATTCCTTCCAGCTCTCGCACTTTCTGCAAAGGCAGTGTGTTACAGCTGGACAGTGACAGTGCTGCCTAATCCAGCATCATCCCCCTTCACTGCTGCACAAGCCACTGGCCAGCTGCCCACTGCTGCTAACTCTATCAAGGAAAGGGGCTCCCATTTATCAGGGCAAACAGGCATCAATGCTCACTCTGCTAAAATGTGTGTGAGTAATACATTCAACCATATACACAGAGAGAAAGACACTAAGGAAGCAGCAAGGAGTGCAACTTAAAATAATACATATTGATGTAGTATCACCTTGATTACCAAGTACTCATTATATATTAGCATCTTAATTACTAAGTACCAAAGAAAATTTTTCAAAGCAGGTCTCATGCATCCAGAGCACGACTAGGAAAACTTGATGTTCAGAAACCTAGAACAAATTATTCTTGTCAAAATAGGACAATAAATAATAAAAATTCCCAAATCAGTTGAATTTTTAAAGCATGTTCTGTTGTGTATGGCTATTCTTATATTACCAATCCATTCTCCTCTCTTCTAAAAATCTTAAATAATCCCATTGAATTAATGCAATTGGATTAAATAGTTCACGTTGGACTGAGATCTTAAATTTGTAAAAAGAAACAGTGGAATTGCTTTCCCTCAAGTCTTCTACCAACTTACTTGATTTTTATCTTGTAAAGATTCACCAGTAATTGTTCCTGAAAGACTTAGAGAAACAGAGGTAGGAAAAAGATAAAAAAGAGCTATCAGGTAAAGTTTGACAGAATTTCAGACTGTGAACTTGTTAAGTGAAGGGAGAAATATTTAAAAATTATGAGACAACCTGTGATTTTCTGTAAGAATATTTGCAGTGCTCTGCTGGTCCATGTTAGTATCTTATGATGTCCTTAAAAACACTGGAGTCAACTGTTCATCACAGCATTTTTATCTATTAAATCCTTCTAGGTTTCTTAGTAAATGAAGTGATTTGCAGGTTTTCTCTAAAATTTAAGGGATGAAACCTGCCAGTGTTAAAACATCTTTTGTTTTATTTGTGAGGAAGATCTGTCACAGGGACAGACAGTCTGTAAAAAAAAGCAAAGCATCAAAGTGTTTCATTCTACAGCATTTTTTTTTTCTTAGCCTCCTATTTACATTTTCTAAATTGTTTCTGCTTTTATTTGTAACATCCAGGGGAGCCCTATCAGCTCTTGGCTCCGTCAGAATAAGCCTCAGACTTTAGCAATCCAGAATAGCAAGTTTCATTTCCTCATTCTCTTCAGAAAAATTACTATACACACAATCACTTACATAGTTCTTTCTTTTTTTTTTGAAAGCTGACATTCTACTCAAAGCACTGAACTTCGTAAAAGGAGATATTAGCATCAGTTCTGAGGAGGTCTCATTTTTTTTTCCATTTATATATACACATATAAACACAGATGGAATAAGACTATGAAGCTATCTTCACTTAAATATTTGATGTATGCTATGACTGGAGTAATTATGGGATAGAAAGGCATCAAAAAACGAGAACATTCTTTCATAGGGATTTTGAGAAGATTACTGTAAAGAAATTGAATTTGTGTTTTAAGTTGTACCTGATAAATACTTAGTTCCTGTGGTTTTCCCATGAAAATAGCTGTAAAATTTAAACAAATTATTTTGATTTATCTTTTTCTAGAATGCATGACAAAAGAGACATATACATAATTTGGGTAGCTATATCCTATATTCCATTGAGCAGGATGCTGTTTAGTACTGTTATATAACAAATAGAACTTCAGAAATCACACTGGTTTACGTGACAGTTTGAATAAAAAAAGAGATTAGCTCATATCCTAGGATGTGACCATGTACTACTCTTAATGGGCCTCACAAATACAGAAGCTCAGCTCTCATGAGGAAAAGCTGAAACATTTCACCAGCCAAGCAATTTAAATTCCAACCATTTACCAGAAGACATAAAGGTCAGATATGTACCAGTATCTCTAGGCACATAGATACCTTATCTCCATCTCTGAAGGAAAAAAATTATTAAAGGGAGATGGTACATGAGACTCAGAAATTAAATGCAGGCACTTCTGCTGGAAATAGCATCAGGTGAAATCTCACCCATGGGATGAAAAGTCCTCCCAAAATCAAGTTCTAAAAGATTCTGTGGATTAAAGGAGAATACTCAACATCAGCCCCAAAGCATGACTATTCTTATTGAGGATTTTATATTCTTACATACCGAGCCTGTGAAGTGTTACTCTCACATGAATATTTTGTGATAACACAACTAATGGAAGTACAACTAGTAGCAAGTCAATAGTGGGGGAGTAAAGATGCTGAGAATTCATCAGAAAGAGTGACTCTGACTGTGGATGCTTGGATATTTGGGATTCCAGTGTCTTTTCCTTTAAAAAAATCTGCAGTGCTATCTTACTTTGAATAATGGAAACCAAATGAAAGCTACGCAGTTAATTTGTTTTATTTTAGCCTCCCTCCAAAGCTTTGTTTCGCCAATCTGCTCAGTTCACACTACTGGTTTGAGCTGATCTCCCTCATAAATGAACCTCTTTGGAGATATAACTCTATTTATAAGTAGAAAACAAATCAAGCAGGCAGACAGAGCAGTCTCTGTGAACACTGAGCTGAGACAATTTTTTTATCTAGGAAGGAAAAAAATAACTCTTATAAATTCTTTGTTAAAATGCCTGGAGTTCAAAATGCAATTGCTAAATTATGCGTGTGTGGCTACTAAGCCTGGCATGGATTTAGCTTGGCAGTACTGGGAAATCAGCAGGGGTAGAACACTAAGGTGGGAGAATGAGGTAGCACATAACAGCTATGTTGAACAGCAAAGACATTTGCAGAAACAAAATAAAAATCAGGATTCTGTTGCTCATTCAGATTCTACCATGTAGTTGAAAGACAATAGTTTCACTCTCAGTCCCATGAGAGATTCTTTCAGCCCCAAATTATTCCAAATCAGTGCAATATTTCTAAAAAAGATGGAAAGAGAGGGGGGTTTTCCCCTCTATTCTTCTCTTTTAGTTATCTTTTAACATAAGTTTTAGCAGCAATTTATTCATTGCCCAGTTAAGTCAACTCTAGGTACATCAGAATCTCTTCATGAATATTCACAGAGCTTAATAGAAGAGCTGCCCAAAAATCAGATTTGAATGAAAATCTAGGACATCTGTCACACAAACAGGTAACCCTGAAGAAGTATTTTGTTGGAACAAACTGAAAGAGAAAAGCTAGCTGCAAAAAAGAGACTTGCCTGGATTTTTACACTCAGCAGCAGGGAAAGTGAGTCAAAATATCTCTCAAAAATGATATACACTTCTGGGTGTACCAGTATTTACGGCATATCAAAGTAATTATTGTGACTTTAAAATTAAGGTCTTTTAGAATCAGAGAAATAATGCTCATTTGCAAAGAGCCAGACCTTTGGGTGTTTAATCAAAATGGAGCAAAACTTTGTACAGAAAATATTTTGTACTTTTAAATGCTCACTTTCCATTTAACGTCTGTTAAAAAGAAAACACAACGAGTTCAAGACATTTGAGTTGTTCCTTCATGATTTCTATTAGTACATATCTTCCTTGAACCTGAGCTTTCATGTCTGGGTCCTACCCAGTGGCACCCATAACTTTTTTGATCTGTAACTATTTGCTTTTGTGCCTCCTGGACCAAGTCCCTCTGGACGTATCTGACACTGAAAGAATTGCTATTGACTCAGACATCACTAATTCAGCTGTCAGCTTCAGTAGTAGTTTGATTGAAGTTAAAGTTAAATCATCCTTTACCTAATCTAGTTCACTAGAATTCACTCAGTCTAATTGAGTTATCCATTTATTAAGAGATCTTTCACTAAGTTTTTTTTTAATACAGAAAGAATACATCAAACATTCAAATCCTTATGTGTTATAACACAAATTTATACCTACGGTTTAAAAACACTAAGACTTTTCCATACTTGACTTCATTGTGTAGGCTCAACACAATCAGATTTGACATTTTTAAGTAGGTATTACTCAGTTATTTAACAGAATGTATATAAGAAGATACACTCTGTCATGTTTATAGAACTCCCCAAAAATCTGCTTCAACTCCTCCTAAAGACACACAGGCAGTGATTTGCTAGATAATTTAGGATATATTTTCTTCTCCCCCTGTTTTAGAACTAGCTAGTATGAAGGAAACCACTAAGTCATCCTGCACTGTGGTAATTAACATAGGTTGAACTCGCAACTCTCCCAATTCAGCTTGAATGCGTAAAATGATAAACTGGAAAAGAAAAAGTGTGCTGAAAGGCTCATCTACAAATTCTTTAAAGGGTATAGGGACAAGAGGGACTTTTATTCTGCCTTAAGATGTCCTGATTATGCTTGAAACAGTCTGTGCAGACTTGCAAAGTAGACAACCACCAGGTACCATGTAATGGTCCCATCCAAACAACAGCCTGGGCAATAACATTTCTCCTGCCAGATATATCCATTATCTCTGCCACCCATTCTTGAAAAGCATGGACAATTGATAATCTTTTCCAATTAAATGCTCTGTGATAAATATTTTCAAAAAAATGTTTTAGAAGTTATTTATATTACTGTTTCAGTTAGGCAGTGAACAGCTATTATATCACAGAAATCATTAAGCACCACATATTTAAAGTTTTCTGATCTTAATGCCATGCTTCTGAAACAAAGGTTACAGTTCATACTTATGGTCCTATTCTAGCACTTAGTCTGGGGCAGGGGGAGAGAAATCTTTATAAATGTCCATTTCAGATTTACTTCTTAGAAGGACATCCAGCAGAAAGGGTTAATAAAGTCTTTAGCTGTGTTTAACAGGTGGGTATCTGTTGACAAACGTAAAGTGAAGATATTATTCAAGATGTTTGCCAAAAAAGTATATCCAAATCGATTCTTCACGTGATTAAAACCATGCTGCAAAATTTGAGAAAGTAGCAAACAGCAAGGATGATTTAAAGACTGGAAAATCTGCCTTACAGAAAGAGATTTAATAGGTTCAATCTATTTAGCTCGTCAAAGTCAAGCTTAAGGGATCTGTAAGAACAGACAGGGGGAGAGTGTATCTTTCACCAGAGGGTTTTTCCACATAGCTGGCTAAGATACAACTATATTCCTTGACTGAGAGTTAAAGCTCACAAAATGGAAATTAGAAATAAGGTCTGTTTTAAACAGTAAGAATTATTAACCAGTGAGGGAACTTAGCTAGGGATGCTCTGGATTCCCTCATATTTGAAATGTTTAAAAGAAAATTTAGTATTCCCTTTTATTTCTTAAGAGACATGATGTGCAGACTTGATGTTGAGCCAAAAGATTATGAGCCAGTTCTTCTTGCACTTAGTTCTACATTTGTGCTGTTCCCTTTCTGGAATGGTCAATAACAAAACTCTGTGTCTAAGTTGTTCAGCATAATTTATGGGCCAAGAAATTCATTTGCAAAATCCAACTATGGTCATATCCATTAAATGCCCCCATGGGGTCAACCAAAGAGTTGACTCATTTTCTGGTCAATAATAACAATTAAAAAGGCACTTTCATGGTGATGTTATCTGGTCTACTCAATGAGATGAATCTCCAGAAAATTCCTTTTTTTTTTTTTTTTGCTGTCAATTACTGCTACAGATATAATCATGTTGAGAAAAGAGGAAAACAGCATGTATGTGGAGTGAAGGATTTATTATTTGCCCAGCTAATGTTTTAACAGGCTATAATTACAAATTATGTAACTGGGATCTTAAAGAGTTGAACCTTTAGGTGCTTTTAGGACTTGTACCATTAGTTCTAGTTCGAATTACTTAATTAAATCAAGTTGCCAGTTTTTCTTGTGCAATTTCCTTATATGCCCTGGTTATTTAGTTTAATACAGAAAAAGCTTCTCCCTGTATTCTTAAGGCAAACACACCATATAAGCAAGCACTCACATAACATTTCACATAATCTCCCCTAACAGAGATTATTACAAACCAGAAAACTTCTGTTGGCTCCTAGAGTAAAAGGCATAAACCCCTTATCCAGAAAGCTGCTCACTTCTCAGTGTTACAGCTTTTGATAAAACTTATTATTGATCCCAATTAGTACTCACCATGTGTCATGAGCCCCAAGGACTCATTAACCTCATCATTTTCATCACAGTTGTTATAACTGTAAATGCTATTATTCTTTTGGAAAAAATCAGCCTTTAAAGTGCCATAGCTGCATTATTAACTTTTGAAGCTCAATCAGAACTTCACTGCAAAGCTGGTCTCATCACTCTGAATGGCAGGGAGCTTCCTATCTGGCTGAGGAATCTGAATGGAATGTCAGCTGCCTGGGACTTCTACCAAAAGAAAATGCAAATTTGAAAATTGCATTTGACATTCGTGTTCAAATATGGATTACTTTAAACATTTCCCAGAGTACAGCCTTCATGTGAATCAAGGGTCTAAAAATGTTCTCTAGAACTTTTGGCTATTTCCTAGGTTTTCTCTCTCTGCAAGTAACCATCACCAACCTTCAGGAGCTGTTTTCAGAGCCCACCTTCCTGTTCAAATGAAGCACCTTCAATCTCTCTGACCAGCTGCTTCTTATAAGCCCTGCTGTATTTACTCACACTTTAATCTTATGCTTCTTTAGAGCTCATTTACTAAAATAGTGAAGAGTAGGAAATGGTTTTCTCAGAAATGCTTTCTTTTGATGTTATACTGAAAGAAATTGTGGACTACTTTTCAAGTGCACATTATAATATTTACACAGTTCAGACAATATTTAGATGTGTCATTTGCCCTGTTGGCAAATGAAGGCCTTCAGAATTTTGAATTTTATGCTGTAAAAACTAAAGGGGGTAAAATCTTTGGGAAATCTTAAAATGAATACAACAAACACTGAAATTTTTTCTAATGCTTCATCAAAGGCTTATGTAGCTGAAAGGCTACCTAACACAAAAGCTGCAGTTCACATTAGTGAATAAGATAAATGGGGGAAAGAAATGAACACAGGCACAAAATCAAGAGCACAGGGGGTAGGGAACCTCAGAAGTAAATCTTTTATCAGCACAGTGTGTGGGAAACAGCTGTGGGGAAAGAATGGGCAGCGAGTCTGGGAAAGCAGTGACCAAACTAGTATTTTCTGTGTTCTAGCTGCTGTGCTACTAATCACCAATTTTGCTTGTACCCAAACCCGCACCATTCACCAATTTCCCAAATTTGGGTTCTCCTGCAATTTTATTGGACACTTTACATGCAAGAAGCAGCTTTAAGTTTGTACCCTCAGATAGGACATGTGAGAAGTACATTTCATATCCCTCAGCTGTCATCTCACTTGCATTTACAAAACAGGGTTTAGCAGGCAGGGTTTTTATCCTTTGAGGGTAGATTTTACCCTCAAGCAAGTAAAACAAATTTATGCACAGCTTCTGCTAAAAGCAGGGATTAGGATTGCCAGCTGCTATGAACTGGCAGAGAGCACCCTAACACCTGGATAAAAACACCATGGTAGTCTGGATGTAAAGAAACATGAAAAAAAATATTTCTACTGCCAGCCAGCAGAAAGCTGCAGCTCACCAGAACATTTCTCTATATGTAAAATTACCTTCAACCCAATTATACAATTAATGAAGCAGAAGTTGGACACACACACACACAGACAGTAAGCCAGCTGCTGCTTTCCTTTCTTTTGAATTGTTTTCTAGTATCAGATACCAGTTCTGAATCTGCAGAGACTGGCAGTTTAATTTTCTTAAGTTTTTCTTAATTAGTCCTGGTATCAATGTGCTTGTGTAATATTTAGACTATTCATCAGAAAAAGTCAGTAGTCAGGTTTTTTCATGAATACCATTGGTCAAAGACTGAAAGATATATATATACACATATATGTGTGTGTGTGTGTGTGTGTGTGCAGACTATTTAGCATTTCTTTACTTCTTTATATGATTAATTGATTTTTCCTACAGAGGTGGTGTGAAGGACTGAAATGTTATGGTTAATGGATTAAACATTGTTATGAAGGACTTTATGCCTGTTATGATCAATTTTGTTCTTAATAGGTATTTTAAATCTAAAAATAAAATGCTGAGAAATCACTTACTTAAAATTTCTGCGAAGAACAGTAGACTCCTTCAGTTTCTCTGGGGTTATTTTCCATCTGAATTGGGGGAAACATCATTTTATTTTGGAGCAGCCATACAGACCACAGTTAAAAGCTGGTGAGTGTAGGACCAAAGGGACTTGGCTCTTGATCTCAAAGTGCAGTTTCTGGGTAAAGTCCTGTAGGGAAACCACAGGAGCAGCTTGAAGCACCAGTGCTGTTCTGGACCACTGAAACAGTACAAAGAGAAACAATGATATGTATAAAAATCTAGGAAAAGAACTTAAATAGAACCCTGAAACCCAGCATTCAAAACTCTGGATTCTTTTTTGAAGATTCTTTTTTAATTCTCATTTGAAGATTTTTGTTGATTCTTTTTTGAGACAATGGAATGGCAGACCTTGCAGAATGGCAGGCATTGGGCAGCATTCAAACCTCTCATGTGAAATATTTAATGACAAACCATCCTACTCAATTATGTAAATGCACAAACAAGACTTCAAGTAATGAGTTTTCCAAAATTATAACTGGACAAGATAATTTTGTTTCAATAGTTTTCACAGGGACTTTTTTCCTCTCTCTTAAAGCCAGTGCCAGAACCATAACTTAAGAATTGCTACACTGAAACTATATAATTAAAACCTCTATTATGCACCAGAACTTTACTTCCAAGTTATAGGATTATTGCATTTTTTTCTCATAATTAAGCATTATATGTTAATTCTGCTTTCTTCCTTAGAGTCATTAGCATATAAATATAGACAATGACTCAATCTGCAATTCTCTGTGAAAGATTAAGTTTTTAAATTTCAATGGACAAATAATTTATTAAAAAAAAAATATGCTTCATTAAATTACCGTTGCTTTAACATTTTCATTAATAAATGCACATCTAAAATAGAAGTGATTTTAATACTAAATTGGAGAAGATGGGAAAATGAAATTTTAAATTATTAAATGCATATTTACTGTTATAAATCTTACTTTTCTTTTTTTTCAATATATGCCATTGGTTTAGAGGTTATTTTCTTCTCCATTTCCAATCATTAAAAAAAAAAATGCTTAACTAGTTCCTGGTTGACATTTCTTATCTTTTGCAGCAATTCAAAAATTCAGGTGAGAAAGTCTCAGTATTAGTTACTAAAGACTGGCAATATTCTGAAGAAATTTGCCGAATTGGGAGAAATCTCAGAAATTTGCTTTTCTACAAAGTAAAAGAATTTAAATTTTCATCTGCCAAAAAACAGCACAGGAATCTCAACTCTTCTTCATATCCTATCCATTCTTTATGCAGTTACTGACTGAAATTATATATATATATATATACACCTACATTTTTCTAATCAGGCAAAGATCTTGCATTCTAACCCTAACCATATACATCATATAAGATATATATACAATATATATATAAAATACATATAAGATATGATTATTATATACATAATAATATACATATATACAACATCACTGATGCAAACGAAAGGCTGCTCTGTAAGAGGTGGCATGTTTGTTTTCACTTTTATACAATATTCCTCTGCAAGGGGCGACAAAGAGCCCCCTGGCAGGAGGGGGATGTTATCCCCACCTTCTGATTGTCACCCAGCTTTTGGGATTTGGCTTTCAGGCAGAAGCTGTGACAGCCTCACCAAGGAGCAGCATTCACCTCTCAGGCAGGGAGCCCACAGAAAGATCAAGGTGCACAGAGGCATGGGGTGCATGACATGGACGGTTTTTGTTTCAGTCTGCATTTTGGAGAAACAGGACAGATTTGAAAGAGAATTCAGAATTAAGTAGCAAAATCTTTCTCCTACAGCCTGCCAGATGTCAGAGCCTCTTCTGCCTTATGCTGACAGCCTTTGTAAATTGTTCTGAGTGATATTTGTTAATCTGCAGGGAATTTTCACGTCTTCCTTTGCTTATGAATCAGATGGTGAGCTCTTGGCAGCTGACCAGAAAGATAGTGCCTTTTCCCTGCTGCCTTATCAATCAGGAAAGTTTCTTGCTGTTCTGTGCTGCAGACACATTCCTTCACACACTAAATTATCTCCCACAGACCGATTGCAGCGAGGTTAGCACGCTAAAGCCATTTGACTGGAGTGCATAAAACTCTTTATTGCTACACAGACACAGCTGCACCAGCAATTCATGTCTTTGAGTGGCCCAAAGGAGTTTTCTGTATGGCCTTTTCAGTAGCTAATATATGTTCTGTAACAGCTTCTCTGGCACGTTTCTTCCAACAGTGCCCTCCAGGTTATATAGACCACTAAACCCACTAAATATCCTGGTGACATAGAGAGATGTCACACACAGGAAACAACGAGCAATTCAGTGCTCCACATAGCCTCAGCTCTGCTCTGCAGACTCTCCCTCCAACTCAGTTCAGAAAATATTGGCAAATCCCACTGAAATATCATATCAGAGCAAGAAAACACTCATTCCCTTCCTACTCAGGCAAGACACACCTAAAAGTCACCTGGCTTGTCTGGCTTGTTCTCAGCAGTAATAGTTATCAGTGGTGTCCCAGCTCTCCCTGTAGCTTCTCTAGCCCGCAGGATCCACACTGCAGCAGGCTGTCCTTGAAGGACTGCACCCCATGGAAGAGTTCCACAATTTCAAGACAACCAGAGAAATCCTGATTTTGGATAAACATTGGTATGTTAAGAGTGTTGAAGAAGACTGACAAGAGATACGTACAGGTATGTCTTTCATTCTGACTGGCTGTTCTAAGCAGCAGCGTTTTCTCTGAAGTGTAAAAAAGAAAAGTTATCCTAATTAATATCTGATGGTTTTCTGTATGAAGTTATTTACCTTTGCTTTTCAAGGAGAGATCTGTGTAAAAATATCCTTCCAAAAATCCAAGAGAAACAGTGCTGAAGAACAGATTCAAAATAAAATTCTAGAGATCTGGCCTCTTACAAGTAAGGCTTAGATCACAGCAGGGGAAAGCCAAATTTCAGATGTAAATTCATCCTAATTTTACTTTGTTGGTGTTTCAGATCAAGTATTTGACTCCAGTAAAGTAGTAGAAAGGAAATTCATATCAAGATACTGTCTTAGACTATTAGTTATTTTATTCTCTTTTGGCATATGTTAAATTTTTTTCACTACCATTTAGAAAGGAAATAAATCCCCCTTAGCAAATGCAATATTCCATCATCCCACAAAGGGCAGAGCAGGAAACACAAGCAGGGAGAGGAGCAGTGTGTAACATGGTAAGCACATGTGTTTTGCAGGTCACAGCTCTGTGTCTCTAACCCTGGTGCCAGGCAGTGCCTGCTGTTTAAAGCAGTGCTCTGCAGTGAAAAACATCTGGCTGCAGCTAAGGAGGCGATTTGCAGCCTCCCTCAGTGTTAACAGCACTGAGCAAAGGTGAGGGTGGCTTTACCTCACAGGGAGCTCTCTCATATCCTCTCCTCCTGTGCATTATTACTCATTTATTATCACTTTTAATTACTATTTCTGAATGCACCCCTCTTTTCCCGAGCTTAGTCTCTCCCAGAAAGTCCAACAGAAATGAGCCAATATAAAGATCAAGGAAATTCTCAATGATCAATAGGATCCAAAGAGCTCATTATTATGATAATTTATGTCATGACTTCTATCTACCATACACATTCTAGCAATGATGGTGCTGGTAAAATGACAAGGAAAATACCTTTTTTTTTTTTTCCCCTACCCGTCTAGATACATAATTTACAAAACATATAAAACAATGTAGCAATTTTTTTTAAAACCAATGTATCCACTAAACACTCCAGAAGGACCATAGAAAGTAATCAAATAAGAAAGCAATGGGATTGGTGGGATCAATCATGTGGAATTAAATTGCAAGAAATTTTCCCTACATGTGTCAAATTTGAATAAATTTCAATTGGGGAATACAGGAAAAACACCATGCTACCCAAAGCTAAATCTCAAGCTAAAAACTGAAATTTTGTTTTGATGATTTTCTTTAATTTAATAAAAACATGAATGATGGGCTCAAGGAGTTCTAATGCATTATGATTACTTGGATTACTGTCAACAAAAGAATATATTCACCAAAGATCCTCTACAGCCTGTTGCTATTCATTTTGAAAATAAAAAGAAAGCAACTGTATAAGAAAGAAAGTCTTTAAATGTTCCTTTAAAAGTTGAGACCTTTCCTATTCATGGGAGGTCTGGTATTTAAAAAGAACAGGTATGTTTCTGCCCACAAAAATAACTGATTTTGACGAAACCACAACTTCTCACTCTACAAGTGGCAGACCCGCATTTCAGGCCAAATGCCTCTATCTGAATAAAAGACAGCTCTCAGAGACTGCTACTGAAGGGAGCAAATAACACAGGGCATGCCTGACACAAGCAGATGGACACAGCAGCCTATCCTTAAAAGAAAATGTTTGCTTTGGGTTTTTTCTCCTCCCATTGAACTGAATCAGACCACCCAACTGAGATGCAGCTTCTCAAATGAGAAACCAGCTTAAAATAACTTCTGTCAACCTCAGCTGACCTTAACAATTGATCTCTGTGTTCAGGTGGATACCAAGGCATCTACTTCCAAGAAGCAATATAAGAAATATATTTCTATTTATTTTTGCTGGCTGGGAAGCAGAAAGTTTCATATGTAGCATAGTTTTATTTTTAAGGCTAATAAGTTTACTGATTAAAAGCATTTGTGGGAAGGCTTGGGCTCAAAGATGGATTTTGCATTTTCTCACAAAATAAAAAAGCAGAAGTCACCTCATGTTGGCTTGCCTTGATGAAAATCCTATGAACACAATATTTTCCAGTGACTGGCCCTTAATTCAATTCACAGTAGTCAATAGCCACTGTGGACATTTTAGAGACCCCTTTGAGCGTCTAACTGTGTGATAGATTCTGCCAAATAGATCATCAAGAGAAGAAAAAAACCCATGTGACCTCCACTGCATATACTGCCTTGCCCCTCTTCACAGGACAGAATTCCAACTTGGCATGAAATTCAGCCTGATACTTTCTGTGGAGAAAAAAAAACAAACTAATAAAAAACCAAAACAAGACGAATGATTCCACCCTAATCCCTCCTTTCCAACTGTTAACTGTGACTTGCCAGCAAATCAAATCATTTTTTTTAAAGAGTCTCAGGCTTTTCAGGCATATTCAGAAAAGAAGTCATAAATCATATTCCCTGAAAGCTGGGTGAGCCAGTCCCTACCTCTCCACTCTGGGGTCTCTTAAAAATGGTTACTTGGTTTAAAATTTTCAGAAGCAAAAAATAACCTAACCTTGTTCAAGCTCCCACTTACAGGTAGGAGCCAATAATAGACCCACAGGTAACACAGTGATTCTGTACAGACACTTTTAAAAGGATACATGAACTGCAAAAGGTAATTAATTTATTACAAAGGGCTATTTTTATAGGTTATAGTAACGGCTGAAAGCTTAAAGGTTTTTCTGCTTCAAATAATTATATTAATATTTCTTTTGGAAGATCAAAAGGAGGTTGAAAAAATTGTTTCTTTAAGAAGCAGTAGTCTTCAGAAGCAATGCCATTTACTTTCAGCCGTGATGTGATTTCCTTTGGATATAAATGTGCTGAACCTCAATCAGGATGCAGAGCAGACAGTTAAAGGAGAACTTCAAAAAGCCCTGAAAAAGGGAAACCTGCATAAAAGTTCACAGTAATTTCTGCATACAGTTCTGAAAATGAAAGGGCTTTGTAACATGAGTTCTCAGTTTGCAATTTAAGGTGCACTGTTCATCTAAGATGCTTTTCTTAAGACTGCTTTTTGCTCTAAGATTCAGACAGACAAAAATTAGCCTTTAGATGTTTTCTCTTTTTAAAATTCTGTTTCTTCTTACATTTCAGAAGCCCTAAAGCCTTTAAAATGGGGCTTTCTTTATGTAGCTTTTTTGGACAAAAAGAATACCATCTAACTGTATCATTTTCCACACTTTTCATATGAAGTGTTAGAAAAGTAACTCACCTCAGTGGGTAAGAATGACTAATCCCTCAAAAATACGGATAAAGAAGATTGGGAATAGCTAGTATGAGGCTGTAAGATAAAGCATATCCTATCTTTACAAAATTTTAATATTTTAATACATTTCAAATATCTTTCTAATTATGAAAAATTAAGGCATATGATTTTAATAAAGTACTGGGAAACCCTCCAGGAGACATAGGAAGCTTAATGCAAGCCATATGCAAATCCAGCCCTGTGAATTTGTTATAAGTACATGGCATATGTAGAAATATATAAATATACCGGGTTTCAAATTCTGGTTTGAAAACACAAGCAATTTTCATCTTAGCTATATTTTGATACAAATATAACTTGCTCCACAGAATAAAATGTAAATAGTCAGTTTCCTAGAAATGAAAGAGAGGGAAAAACAGAAATGAAAAAAAAAATATGTAGGAAAAAGAAGTGTCTAAGAGTAAGACCCCTCAGAAAAATATTGACAGATGCAATGAAGAAGAATTTTAGCAGAGTAGCTTATACTCTTGCTGAACACAGAAATAGTGAGTTTTATAAGATGAATAAATACTAGACAACACAGTCCCGGATTCCAGGAATGGTAAGTTGTCAGTCAGATCCTATGCTTTTAAAAGCCTTAAGTAAGTCAGAGAAAACACAGCAAATCAGCAATGCAATTTATATGCCAGCAGCAAAGATGACACCACACCAGGTAAGACTGACACAGAGATGATGAGGAAGACAAGGCTGATGGGGCAGTAGCCCTGTACAGCTACACCACAGGAAACCAAACAGACTGTGGGAAATGTAAAAAAGCATCAAAAAAGGAATTAGACTTCCAACAGAAGACAGGGATGTAGCAGGTGTCGCAAAAATAATATTTTCCAAAAGCACTCAGGCCACTCGGAGACACCCATGATGGGATGCAATCACAGATAATGGTCTCCTGGGAGATAATGTCATTAGTGCAGACCCCAGGGATGACTCTAAACAGACAAAATATTGCACATCAGGCTGCTTCAGTGCAGAAGGGCTCTGCCTTTTTGCCACTCTCTGTCCCATTTCCCATGCTATAAGCAGGATTATGATCCTGCTGTGTGCTGCACATGAGGAAACAATTGTGAGCAGAATCACAGTCCCTTGCTGGGAAATCCTGGAGGTCTCAGCAGCAGCAGCTGTAAAAATCTGTTTCATCATTACTGTCCTAAGCCCTACCAGTATGATTTCCTTCTAGCCTGACCCCAGCATCCAGAATATACCGAATAAAGAGATTGGTGTCATACATACACAAACAATCTGATAAGGATTTGAGGAACCAAGTTGGACTCAATGTTTCAAGAAAAGAGATAAAGCAGGATTCTGCTGTGTGTTGGACACTCCACAGCTGTTCACACATGGAATTTTTCTTTTCTCTCATTTTGGTGGTATCTGTAAGGTTCTGTTCCTCAAACACTTTAGGGAATGGGGGTGCTTCACAGTTCTGTAAAGTCATCTAACATCAGACCTCAAAATGTGGTATGGAAAATGACCCTTTTAACTGTCTAAAATGCATTTTCAAGCTTTTCCACACTTCCCAGGACAAAGAGCCTAAATTCCAAAGATCTCATTCTGTAACCAGCCCAGCTCCTCCTGGATGCTCTCTGCATTCCAGCTAGAATTTCCTTCTCCTTGTTTATATTGCTTCATGCTGAAAAAAACCACCCATGACAGTAAATGAGAATATCCCACATAAACCCTCAGATGGTTAAATATGCACCTTTGAGCTTTGAAAAGTTGTTCCTGATTTTCAGTAAAGAGGACAGACCAAAGACAATTATACAATTATATTACACCCCTGCTCAAATTACACAGTGTGGTTCTAGCTAGTCAATTAGTGAAATTCCTTGCAAATGATTTAAAATGTCCAAAAGTTTGATTGTTGCTTTCTCCTGTTTCATTGCAGTATTTGATACTTTGTTTTGACATTTTGACTGACATACAAAAGTTATTTTCACAAATGCAGAGACAAGCATGCACACATTTGATAAGTTTTTCTGGCTACTGAGAAACTCTTTTAAATATATTTTTATTGAGCAATATGTAGATGAATATCTAAGATGAATCCCTTAAAAAATGAATGCACTCATTCCACAAAGATGGTAAGTATCCTTATTAAGAGGAAAAGAAAACATAAACATAGCCAAGGTTCACACTGGGTAATATTTTTTTCTTGAAGGTTCAGCTACCCACAAGAAACGACCAATATCTAATTTTCTAAGTCTGCATTCCTCACATCTGAAGCAACTAAAAAAGTTGGGCCTGTCCATTACAGAGCATGACTAAAATTTTACTGTCCATGTTTTGGTTTCCACTTCCAACAATGACATTAAATGTATTAATGAGATTTTTAATAATTAATTTGTTCTACATTTTGGCGTCAGGAAGAGAGAAGACTGAACAGCCCTACCACATAATGCACACAAGTTCAGCAAGGGCAGCAAGGAGACTATGAAGTTTAATAGTTTGCATTTTAGGAAGCACATTTATTGTCATGGAATGACTGAGATTTTGCGTGTGTGTGTGTTGTTTTTCATGGGTTTGGAAAGGAAACAGCACTATGATGCAGAAGATGTATATTACTGCTGGCTTCCTAATACATGGCTCAGATTATATATTAAAAAAATATAGTAATATGTATCAAGGTCTACAAAACAAACAAAACCTTCAGCCATGGAAAATTGGTAAGTGATTTTCACAAGTTTTCATAAATTTTGGAAGAGTTTGGTTAGCTGAGCCTGATTATAAATGTAAAATTAGAAGCACTAGGAACAAAGCTCAGTTATCTAAAAGCTCAAGAAATAAAATCAGAGACATCAGTGTGAACAAGAATATGAATGCAGAAAAAGAAGGAATAAATAGAGGAAAATAAAAAAAATATGCTCCCCAAAAAAAAAGTATTTGTAAGGATTAATTATGGTCATAGGTATCTCCATTTCAGAAAAACAAACTCCAGCCTAAAGACACTGCTCCTGACAATAGATTTGATGGTGGCAGTCCTGGATTACAATTATTTTCTGGCCATGTAATAAACTAAGGTACAATTAAACCAAGATTTAAAATTTGAATTCTAAATGCTACCTGATTTTACATCACTTTTGTTAATCCTTTAAAATCAATATTGCACCCGATCAGCATTACCCGATCATTATTATATGCATTATAAGCTTCCCTCTAACCTCTTGCTAATGACCATTTTGTTTTGGATAGCAAATATCAAAGCAACCATACCAATCTCATAATCTCTAAAAATACAGTAATTACTCTAGTGACATCCAACAAAACCCAATCTCATTTTTATGCCAAACAAAAGCTAGAGGAGGTATTTAGGCTGTGAGATAATGTTATTTCCATATGTCTGAAATACAGCTTTTCAGAATGAAAATTACTATCTTCTGATTTTGCTTAGGAACCTAAGAGAGGAAAGGTGAAAACTTCCCAGATTTTGGCAAAGTTCTCAGCTAAGTTTTTCAACCTCAAAGTATCTGGTGGCCCATTGACTCCAGCAAACCTGAATTTCCAGGCCACAAAAGATTTGCAGATAAAGATCACTTCTTTAAAAACAGAACTGAAACCAAGGAACGACTCAAATTCATATTTCAATGTGTCTGCACTCTGAAAAGGAAAAAAATCGTACAGCTATATTCACATTCATAACACCCATATATCAACCAAAATCTGTAATGATTGCAGTCCTAGTGATAACAATTGCACTGACACCTGAATAGCTTAATAAGAAAAAAGCAATTTTACACTCCCAGAGTACACAGGTATTTTTTTTTTTAAGATGAATTATAAACTGGAATTACTGCAATTTCCTTGCAAAGGGTAGACATTTGACAGAAATCCTAATAAAGGGTGTAACACTGAGATTTAGAGCTGTACAAAAGAGAAGTGAAAATAGAGCACAAAATTGGAGTGGGCTTCATTCTGACAGAAAACAGAGAAGCAGCTGCAACAAATCAGTAGCATACTATCATCTGTATAACAGCTTTGTGGGACACTGAGGCAGAGAAACAGAAGTGTTAATTTATTACTTTATGTTCAATGTGTTCATTGCCACTCATCAGTGTATAGCCTGAGCCTGCAATGCCTTTTTTTTTTTTTCTTTTTGTATTTTGCATTTTGCTGCTGGACTCAGGGCTGCAGTATACAGCTATTTAGCTTACTTTGTTATTGCATAGAAAACACTTGGGTGTAAAAACCATCAAGGTAACAACATGCATTACTGTAATAATTACTCTGGTGTTTGGTAAGACAACAGGAAGTAATCAACCAGCTTTGCATTGATGTAATGTTGTACAAAGCACTGGAGACATCACTGTAATTTGGCACGTGCTAAATTACCCAGAAATGCAGCTCTAACGTGCATCTGCTTCCACTGAAAATAAACAAATAGGAAACAGGCACAGCAAAGGAGTGTAAGTGAATAACTGAGCACAAAACCCAGTAAGGCAAAAGCAAAGGGCAGAAGCTGTTCCAGCGAATTGCTGCATCCTTTGCTGTTACAGCCAAAGCACAGCTGTTGAAAGGAGTAACTCTGAATGCAAAAATAAAATTCCATTGACCTGTTCTGCTGCTGTTGAATATGCAGAGAGCTGACAGGCTGGAATAGTGTTATCAAGGTAAAGTCATGTTCCACTCCCTGCAGGCCAAGGAATAGTGAACCTCTACCTTAGCTCCTCTGGTTACTTCAGATTTTTTTAAGATTTATAGACCCTTGTTTTTTGCCACATATGTACAAATGCAAGTTTGTAACTCCCACTCACCCCTCAAAAAACACTGATTTGAGAGAAAGTTGATTCTATAACATTGCAGAATGCTGTCCCACCTTCTCAGTGTAATACAACTGTTTGTTGTTCAAGGATTCCACATTGACAAGACAGTGAGAATAGTAATGGAATAGTAATTCCATTACTATTTCAGTGGCATTAAGGCCTTATGACCCTTAAAGCTAGTGCCGTGTCTTCAAGTGTGTCCTTATCTTTATGATCCAAAGCTTCCAGGACAGGCTTGGTAAAAGATAATGAATATCAGAAACAATCAAAAAAAAGAAAAAATTCATCTTACTCTGGCCTTCATCAATCATTCATAACCACTGCTACAGCAGCACATCCCAGAAAGGCATGTCTTGTGTCTTGATGTAACATGAGGTCCTGCAGATGAAATCAAAGCACAGTGAGACCAAAAGTGCTTACTGATGTGCAATCTTCCAGCTCAGAAAAAGTACTTTTTCCTTTCATGACAATCGCATTCACTCACAATACAAAGGATCACAGCCCTTTCTGAACACCAATTTCTGCAGATAATGCTCCTTCATCGTTTAAGCTTTGGGCCCTTTGCTGCCTCAGGCAAACCAGGAAATGAGACTTCTTATTTCTCTTTTTCTAATTTGTTCCTGGTTAACATTTTAAAACAGAGAAAACATATTTGCCTCAAGCTTTCATTAAGTAAACATTTTTTCAACTCTTAGGTCTCCTTGCATGGGGTAGGGTTTTTTTAAATGTTGTCTTGATTTTTGCTTTGTTTCATTTTGCTTAGATGTATTTTTTTCCTCTTTAAATTCATATTACTCTGGTATTTATCTTGGCATATTTTCCCATCTAATTAATTTCCCTCTTTCCCTGTACAGCTTGCTTTCAGTCTCCTCTCTGCTCCCGTTAGCCTTCCACATCCATCACCTCTTTCCTTCTACATTTTTGTTCGTTCCTGTCAGGAGCTGACAATCCCCAACACACCCCCACACCTACCAGCAACCCCTCAAGTTCTTGTCCCTTCCTCACATGCACACACCCAGGTGCACACACACCCAAAGGATTCTTTGGAAGCAGTCACTGTTTCTTTCCACAGAACAATTTACCTTCACCACCTAGACTCTCCTCATGTGTATCTTTCCTCCTCAGCAGTACAAAAATGGGCATGTAGAGAGGAAAATCAGATTGTTTCATTCTTTTTCTAGGAAGGCAAAATCATTACCTCTTTTTCAGCTTCATTTGCTGGTCAGTGTTGGACTAAGGGCACACACATTAGTTACAACTGGATAATTAGGGAAAAGAAGTATCATATCACGCTATGTAAAATTGCCTACTTATTGAGAGGGAGTCAAGTGAAGAGATTTTAGAGAGCAGTAGCCATCAGGAAGGAGAAGAGGCAAGCTGCTCCTTCAGGAAAAGATCCCCCAGCTGATTTCCTGGGTTTGTGCATGTTTGCTGTGCGTTATCCAACCACTGCACACCCTGTGCACCACTCAGGTCAGCACTTCTCTCTCCAGCACAAACCGTTGCAATAAAGTCATTTGTTGCAGCATTTTTGGGAGAAAGAGGACATGAGTTATGAAGTTTGAGCTACTCCAGTCTAGGCCTCAGATTTGGGCCTGGTGAGGCCTTCAAGCCTCTGACGCAGTTAGAAATTCAGAGCTTGTGGCGCAGATAGAAATAGTCTTAAGGTGTGACGGGGACCACTGGGTTGTTTGGGTGTGAATTAGTATAGGTTTTATAGTGTAAGGTGTAGGCCGTTTTAAGGAAAAGGTAAACACTATTAGTTTGCCAATCAGAGTGTCTTTGTTTTTGTAAACTATGTGGAAGCTTATATAAACTACCACCTTATCCTGAAAAAAAGGAGAACGCTTGATTCACCACATTGGTTCAGACCTGCGTTTGTCTTGTCCAGCTTTCCGTTTTTCTGAGATTCCCTGGCTTCTGTCATTCCTGCCTAGAAAACCTGCAGCAGCAGCACTGCAGCTCACTGCCTGCTTTTGTTCTGCAGCTCCCAGTGCCACTACCATTTTAGAAAGACTTCCATAAAGAGGCAACTTTTGTTTGCCCATAGAATGTTTGCATGATTAATTTGAGTAAAGAAGTTACTTGGGAACTCTCTACATTTAGTTTTCCAGGCTCACAATAAGCTCAGATACATGCCTCCAATTTCCTTAGCAGTGTCATCTATTTTGAATAAGTGTGATAGAAGTTATTTTGATGAAAGAGAGTGAACCATATTAAAACTGGACAATTTGATCTTAGCTATGACAGGTTTCAGCATGTCAGGTAGAATAAAAATAATTGGAAGTAGAAATAGATCTATTTCTCCCTTGCAAAATTTAGAGATGTCCAATTGATCTTGTAGCTTAAAAAACTGTATAGAGGAAAAATAAACTGTCAAAAACCTCTTATGTGTATGTTTTAGGAGACCAAAGAGAAGCAATATGTTTTTATGGCACTACTTTAGCACAAAATACAAGTTTCTCTGTGTTTCTTTAGCTGTAATTTAGCCTGTTTTTAAGGATGTATTTTCAGTGAATAATTCCTTAACAGCAAGTCACCTACACTATAGAAAAAAGTTTTGCTGAATATTAAAAAACAAAAAAGTTTCTGATTTTATGTGAGTATAAAACAACACTGCAATTTCTATTCTAATGAAAAGTATGTGCCCCCTGCCCCCAATGAACAAAATTTTAGTTTGTCTGTTTCCCAATCCACATTCTTAAAAGGTGACTTGGGAATTCATATGCATGAATTTTACATCTTTGACCTGAAAGGGTCTGATTGTCAGAAACTGCTCTGAACCTTTTTGCTGAAATTAAGTCTTCTAGCAAAAGAAGCAAAGAAAATTCCAAGGTTTGTGCAGAAGAACCGTTTGATGCAGTTGGTAGAATTTCTGAAAGAGTGTGTTGAGCAGATACTTCTGTTCTACAGCTGGAATAGAAAAAGAGGAAATATCCATGATGGTGATCCTGAGGAGCAGGAAGACCTAACTACTTGTTGCTAAAAGTATTTTCAAACCAGCAGCTTGAAGATCTTTAGCCAAGAGCCTTAAACCAAGTAGCTTAGAAGACTGATGAACCACTAATGATACTTTTTAGCAAATCTTGCAAAATTAAAAACCTTCCAGAGACAGCCTTGTCCTGCAAACACCATCCTAATATATTCAATTTACAAAACCATGGGGAATTATAGGCAGATCAGCCTGACAATTTTCCCCTATAAATTAGTGGAACTACTAGGATATAATGAAATTCTTGAAGATAAAGTAATTCTGAGTTAATTATCCAGATGACTGGGAGGATGGTAGCT
The DNA here is from genome assembly GCF_048771995.1 of Taeniopygia guttata. Lineage (NCBI taxonomy): Eukaryota > Metazoa > Chordata > Aves > Passeriformes > Estrildidae > Taeniopygia > Taeniopygia guttata. The sequence continues at coordinate 73,244,862 of NC_133028.1, forward strand.
GAGGTGTATAAAACAGAGCGGAAAAGAGACTGTGAAGAGAGATCAGCTACTGACTGTGTCTTGTAGGTTAAGACCCAGAGGCATCAAATGAAACTAGCAAGAAGAAAAGTCACCTAAAAAATTAAGTGGTTCTTAACAACACTCTAGTTAAGTGAGATAACTTCTTAACTTAAAGATTTTTGTGGGTGGTGTGTTTATATAAGTCAAAAAAAAGGCACTAGGCAAGTTCAGGGGAGAGAAGAGAAGCTGCGAAACTCAGATATAAAAATGGTATGTTTAGGTCTCTAAGCTTCAAGTTGGTAAAAATTTCCAGAATATTCCCAAAAAAAAGCAAAAATTGCTGTTTGTCTTAAGCATAAGATATTCGATTTTGTCCCAGTCACACATTAAGGAACTAAAGGCATCCTTTCTATTGTCTTTTTCACCATTGTCTAACAATCAATCACCTTGTGAAATACTTGTAATCTAGGAAAGTTACAGACAAAACTTAATAATGCAAAAATTAGCGTGAGTAGAAGGCAAAATATTCAGAATTCTTCATAAATGAATGTTTATCATGGGTGAAAAAAGGAAAATGCCTCTGTTCATACACACGTAGATATACACACTTAAACTGAAAAGGCAGATTCTCACATCCAACATGGCTCGGACCTTTTTGAGAGCTAGTTAACATTTGGAGTTGCATTAAAAAAAAAAAGGAAAAAAAAAAAAAAAAGAGCTTTATATCTCCTCTAAAAGGGGACCTACCTCTGGCCTTGGAATTTGTGGATTGATGAGTCTTACTGTTCATCCTTTCCAGTCTGGGGCTTTAATAAGATGAAGGTTGACACACCACCTCATCTGCCTATGACACTTCCTGTAAAATACAAGAATTACTGTCAGTTTTCTGCATCACAGTTTAACGCTGTCATCTTCTTGGGTAAAGCTTTACATATGGATGCTGAAGTTTACCTGGGTGGAATTGGAATGGAGGATTTGCTCTGGCTGAAGAAGGATAAATTGGCCAAAACTAGAAGCAGTTTATTAAAGGGGATGAACTACTGCAGCTAGGGTTTGGGGTTTTTTTTAATTGTTGTATCAGATCTGGCCTTTTCCCTTATTTACAATCTCTTTGCTATACTTCACTGCACAAAAAGGAATCCTGGTCTCCTAAGGTGAAGGAATAATTCTTATCCATCTCCCAAACACATGGAGGGCAGTGGCCCAGGGAGCCTGTACTCTGATTTCCTGAAAAGAGAAAACAGGGACATGTGAGCCTGTCATACGAAACAAACAGATTTAACCAAAAGCAGCCTTGGTGTCAGAAGGAAATCTTTCTGTAGAAATGTATTCAGTGTGGAACACGACTCAGGGGCTTGGTAGCTCCTCGGCAGGCTGTACTCACCTGCTGAAACCATCTCTGGGGATGTCACCTAAGCAGCCTCCTGCCAGGACAGATCTCTTGGAGACACCAAAACCTCTGCGCTCTGCTGCCTCAGTGTTCCAACAAAATGCTTCAGTGTAATTCACATCTCCCAGCTCTGGTAATTAGAACCACACAGGTCTGTGATACAAAAGTGACTACATTAGGTTAAATAATGCCTTCTGATCTGAAGCTCTATGAAAATTTACGAAACTTTACAAATGCCAGATAATAATGGTGTGTATCAATAGCCTGTGTTCTGAGACATGGTTTCCTGATTTCATTTCAGTTCTGCAGTGTCAGTTTTACTGAGTTTGATCTGTGGCAGCTTGCTTTTGATACTCTGGCCTTGTTTTAAATAGTGTCAGAGAACAACTTGTATAAGACTCTAGATGGACTGACAGTGAAACAGTTCATTTTCAATAAAAAAATAATATCAATAATAATTTTAAATTACCTACTTTGTTATTCTTAGATGATTGATCTTAGCATAGTGTAGAGATTTGGAATCTTTATATAATAGCTTCAGGCCTCATGGGTAGCTGGGAATTTTTTTCTTTTTTTGGTTTTTCTTACAGCTCCTACTATGAGAAATCAGAAACCTGGAAGTAGGTGTTATCTGCTTAACTGAGAAACATTCACAGAAATGCAAAGTATTATGTAGCCTTTACAGAAACACTCAGTGAAGCCTTTGCAGCTGAATGCCTTTTAAATACATGTCACATGAATATTCAGTCAGATATGCAAATTTAGTGTTTCTGTTACTTTAGTAGATTGATTTGTTATTTGAGATCAAGGCATAGATCACACCAAAAGCATATCAAAATATCAGACTTTTTATAATATTCTTGTACAGAATATATTGCAGGTGGTCCTGTTTGTTTTCTATTCCTCTTGGCAGTTTGTTTTCTTTCTATAGGAAAATAAAACCTAAATTCCTTTTAGCTTTGTCACTCCATATGCTTTGATAAAGTGCTTCATCACTGAGGCTTTACAAATAACCTGAAAAAGAGGTTTTGATACTGTAATACCAAATCTATGCAGTATCCAGCATCTCAGAATTAATTATATATTGCAAATAAATGCAGCTAAAAGATTTGGAAAGTCAAACAGTTTCAAGATAGCTCTCTATTTCACAAGTAGCTAACTGGCTCTTGTGAGAGAATGGGAAGGATTGCTACCCTATTTCAGGTGCTATTTCAAAGCACCTGATGTTCACCAGTTTCTTCTGGTGTATTTTAAGAAAATGATTTTGAATATTATCCCTGAAACTTTCAGAGAAAAAAATTAAATTACAGGGTGGGAGGGCTTTAAACCAAGGTCAAAAGAAAGTAATTACTGACCACTGAAATAAGTCTTGGTTTGTTGAGAGGGGGCATGTAAAGTTCTCCAAATCTCCTGCTTTACATTTCAGGATATTAATAAACCAGAAAAGTAAATCCAAATTGCCAGGTGTCCTGAACTTCAGAAAAAATCTCTCTGCTTCCAAAAAGACCTAGAACTCTTTACCTTCCCTTTATCACTCTTACTGCCTTCTTGTCTTCCCCCTTCGAAAAGGATGCACACAAAAGTTTTACCTGCCTGGGCAAGGATAAATTCTTCTCCAGATATTCTTAAAAGTATTTCTCTCCATGTGGATTCTCTGGGAATGGCTGTTAAACATGTTCCTTCCGTTCAAAATTATGAGTGGACAGGACACCCAACTGTTTAGCCCCTGTATAATCCCATTACACAATGGAGGATAAAAGTTCCTCTTCTTTATTTTTCCTTCCCTCCCAGAAGAAGAAAATCTCAGCTCAAATTGTCATTCTTTAGTATTCTTTGTTCCACTGCTACTGTGAGGGATTAAAAATCCCTCTGTAGCACTCCTTTTTTGTCAGCTGTATCACTTGGCACAACAAAAGATGTCAGCTCTCCCTAAAAACTCCACCTTATCTATGCTTCCACCACTATACATTTACAAAACTACTTCTCAAAGTTGAAAATGCAATATAGGCCAGCCAGGTTTATCCAGAGCAGGGTTTGGATGTTGGCAGCAGTGCAGACAATAGGATTGCAATGACCCAAGTTTCCCAAGTTTAAGGGAAGGGTACCTCTCTCACTGATAGTGTGCTTGGGTATAGAATCTATTTGTAGGTACCAGTGATAGTGATAAAGTTAATCTTCTTTGTCAGAAATCAGCCAAGGCTCTAAAGAAGCTCAACACCAGACCACACAATCCAAGTAAACTTTAGTTTGAGAAGCATAAGTTCCCAAAACTCTGCTGTGACTGAGAGGAGTTTTATAGTTTTATATATCAGCCTTTCTCCTTTGGAATCTGTGGCGCTTTCTCTACAGGACCTTGTGCAAATGAATGGTGTTGCTGGAACTATTTGTTTCATTTAGGAAATGCTCTCTAATTTCCTTCCATGTTAAGAGTCTGGTATTCCAAAGGAACAAACTGCAGAAGAGATGTGATTTGCAGACACAGTTTTCTGTTAGCCAGGCAACAAGCTCATCAATGATAATAAGGAAACAGGAACTAAAGATCAGAGGAAAAAAAACATCAGAAATTGGGAGAAGAGTAACTTCTTGAAGAGCAATAAAAGAACTGAAGGGAAGCTTCTAAATAGCAGCAGAAAAATACAAGGAATGTTGGACTATTCTGTTATCACAACTTATTACATTTACTTATTTTATATAGTAAATGTGACATATAGTTATATTGATATCATTTACATTTTATATTAAGTATATGTATACATAGTTATTATTTCACTACCACCAGAAAGTAGATATTAGGAATTTTTTGTATGAACCATAAAGGACATCTGTCAATAGCAAAATGATCCTCAGAGATTCAAGATTTCAACAATTTTACTAACTAAGCAGCTCGGTAGCTGCTTAGTTTCAATTTCAGTGATACGAGACATGGAGAATCACACAAAATATGTCTGACAGGAACAGTCTCCCTCCAGAAGGAGGGAATTGTACAGAGCATGCCATGTGTGACCGTGGCATTGATGAAAGGAAACTGTCCACACTGATGAACCAGGATACAGGAAAAGTTTGATGGCCATTTCACGTTATGCAGCTATCAAACGCTGTACATGTAATTTTTATTATGATCAATAAAACCAATCTCCAGTCCATTGCAGATGGACTCTATTTAATGGTCAGTTTCCCACTGTCATCATCTCTGCTGCTACTGCGTAAAAGGCAATGATAATTCCATCACAGGGCACGGCTGCACGTAGATCAGATTATCTGGGTCAATGTAATTGTTATTACTGTGTCAATGATATTGGCCCAAGGCACCATTGATTTAAAATACGTCTCCATGTTGTTTAATTCTAGTCTAAATAATGAGATTAGCTTGGTTGGCCAGAGCATGGTGCTGATAAATGCCAAGGCTGCAGGCTGGATCTCCGTGCAGGCCATTCCCTTAGGAGTTGGGTTTGAGGGTCCTGGGGGCCCCTTCCAGCTGAGAACATTCTGTGGTTCTGGGAAACATGAACAGCTTTATGTACAGATTTGTTCTTCATATCGAAACACATTCTCAGCGTGGCTTCTAATCCTGTGATACATCTATTTTAATAAAGACTCAAACAAAACGTCTGCGCAAACCACATGTAGAGGATTAATCATAGGTTCGTGCAGTTGTCCTAGACTGCACTATGGGAAAGCAGAAAAGAAGAGAACATTACAAATATGAATTCTAAAAGGATTACATGTTGTATACATAGTTCAGTCAATGATTAACACATATTGTAGTTGGAGCATATACAATATAGAAAGAGTAGTAAGATAGTTCCCTTTTAATTTAAAGATATTATTATAAAATTTTAGGTCAGAACATAAGTTTATACATTTCTGGGAGCTTTTTTTTTTCTTTCTTAGTCTGTCCATGTACCAGAGGAATTCCCTTTTCAATTACAAGGGTTAAAAAATTAACAACACCAAAAAATAGAGTACTTTTAAAGAGGCAAATTCAGGCAGATACTGCTGTTTTTTCTAAAACCTATAAATTTCACATTAAATTGGATATGCAGTGTAATGTGCTAATGCTTGTTAAGTCAACAAAGGAATCTCTCTGAAGTAAATGTATTGTACTAGAACTGGGAGAAGTCTAGCTGTAGCTTATAAAGCACAGAGACTTTTTCAAGGTATCAAGTACAACTATAAAAATTGATTTATGAAGTAAATAATTTGCAGATAAAAACTATGTTGAAAGTCTTTATTAATTTTGCAAAGTCTAGCTGTGGGCATTTAGGGAAGGTCTAAATCAGAGTTTAATACATAACTGTTTAACTGAATTGCTTAACAAAACCCAAATTAGGCATTTCTGAGACATATATCTGAAAATGTACTCTGATAAGATACTGGTGGGTACAGAGTAAACATTCCAGATTATTTTCTTTCCTTTTGCCTTTTGAAATTTTTACCGTTTTTAATGGTGTTCATTTTGTTTGTTTTAATGTAACACCAAAGTAGTCATTAGTTGGTACTTCCTGCCTCATGAGCCTTGCATTTACAGCCCATTCCTCGTTGAATTTTGGCACTGCCAAGTCATGATAATAGAACAGTCTGTTCTGAGGTCTAGATTTCGGATTTGTTTGTTCTGTTTCATGTTAAATACGGTTTAAGTTATTAAATATTTATAGGCTTCATCTTTGCATTCATTATTCCCCTTTTGTAACCATCTTGTACTCCTATCTAAGAGCCATTAAGTATCACTGCTTAATAGAACACTCTAAACTCTTCTTCAGTGTAAGGTGTATGTAGTCAAACTCCTGCCAATGACAGAGGCAAGCATGCATTTGTTGTGATATCTGGATTTTTAGATGTAGTAATTTTTAAACACCTAACTTCACATCAAAGTGAAATATCCCAATGCATCAATACCAATTTTGCTATTAATTTTATTATATTATTAATTTAATTGAATTTTTTTATAAATCTTAAAGCCTGAGTAAGGTCTTTTCTTATAACTTCCTTATCTATACTCCTATTCTGGTCCTTCTATATGGGAGAACATTGATTGAAGTCCTCAGAACCACATCATTATGTCACTGCAGACTAAATTCTTCATCTGCTTTGCCATCTCGAAAATTCTCCCAGCTGATAAGAAATAAAACAACTCATCTAGGAAAGCCAGCTCAAAAAAACTGAGTCACTCCATTATTAAAGATGCCTTCATCTTGAAGCTCCTCATCTGCTCTGTCTCAACATTTGTTTAGAAAATCACTGGAGTGGAAACCAAAATTTAGTATAACAATATGGGATAGAGCCTTGATTAGCTTAAAGATCTCTGGGTGTCTCACCAATGCAACCAGGAAAGTAGAAGAAATGAGACCTACCTTGGGAGCACAATAACAGGCCATGAAGAAACTTCCCTGCTGTTGTCAGACTAGCTCAGGATCTCTTTATCACAGACATCTGAAATATGAAGATTTAGAGTGAAATTATGGCTCCAATGAAGTCCCTTCTTTATTTTTTGATATCTTATTTTGATAATAGTGTAACTTATGGAACATCTGTGTGTAAAACTAACCTTAGAAAATGGCATATAATTTTCTCTTTCTCTCTTCTGAAATGACTTTATTATTGTATTTACAAGTAGCATGACAGAATGATCTTGTTTTCATCCTTGGTTTTGTAAAGGAGCTATTTCTTTTTCCTTTCAAGCTTGTGAATCTGATAGCTGTGTGTCAGTTTTGTAAACTTGACAGATGTGTTAATTTAAGGGAGGAGATCAAAGGGAAAACTGGTGGGCCTCAAACTTTGGCTGTGACAGGATGAACTCATCACAGAGGACTGTGCTGACAAGTGCTGCTGCCAGGGCACAGCGAGAGCCAGCTGCTTCCTTGGGGATGGGGAGCCAGGAGCTGGGAGGGAGCTCTGTGCTGGCTGTGCTCTCACAGACAGGGTCTGTGATATTTTAGTTAATACCCATGCTTTTGTGGGAACCAGTATCCCTAAATGTTTTTAGGGAGATTCATAGATTATTTTTCCAGAGGGTGAAAGTGTAATTAGCTAAACTGTATTTTAAACACATTAAACAAAAGAGGTATAAATACCATTTCAAGCATAGAAATGTTGTCACAGCATCCCCAGGATGCCCTAGGATGAACCACGGACAGATAAATCCCTGCCAGGAGCAGCTGGGGATGGGACAAGAGGCAGGGCCAGGCAAAGGTGCACACCTCAGGCAAGCCCTGAGCAAGGCTTGTGGGAGCTCCCAGGTGAGGCTGGTCAAGGAGCCCATTAGTGCTCATCAGTGAAATCAGGCCCCTCAAAGAGCTTTTTGCTTTTCATTCTTTCCCCTAGCTTCTTTCTTCATTCCTTTTCCTACCAGCTGCCAACTTAACACGGTGAACACGGGCTCACCTCATTCCTTTTGTGATGGCATCTTGCTTACACATCTGTGAATAACACTTAAGAGGATAAAATGCTGAAAGCCTTCTCCACACTTAAGGGAAAAACAATTAAATGCTCTACTGCATATGCTGAGTTCTCAAGTGGCCCCCTAAACAATGTTTTCTTAAACAGAGCTCCACCTGTCTGAATCTCCAAATCAGCACCTAAGAGACCCTTTTTGCTTTCATATCCTTGGACTTGTGCACATACAATTCTGAAAACAAAATGCCACACACCACAGAGGAAAATTCTGGACAGCGCTGAAAAAAGAGGAAATTTTGTTCAGTGGAGATGGGATTCATACTTACATTTTCACTGTTTTAACAGGTTTATCCATCAATCTCACAGATGTGTTTGGAACGACTGATCAACACCTCCCTTGGGAGCTGAAATAAATGCAGAACAGTCACAGAAACTTCTGCATTTCAAAGGCGGTTCCTGAGACCAAGTTGGCTGCAGAGAAATACAACAGAGACTCTCTCCTTATTCTTTTAACTAGATTAATACAATGCTTTTGAGATTGATTTCCCTCTTACTTATGCTCCATGTATTTGTCAGTCAAATTTGCTCAGTTATCAACCATTCATTTGCTATTCTGTAACATATTATGTTAATTCATTTTACAAGAAAGCATGCACAGATTCTTCCTTCTCTGTTCAAATAAGGCATAAAACTTTATGCTAACCTCCACAAGTCACACTGAACTTGTCAAGAGTATTTATTTTTATGACCTAAAAATGTATCTACAAAATTTTCAGTTAGCAATATTCTTCATTAGCTTTCTTCTTTATTTGTTTTTTTTTCCCCGTTTTATCAGCATGTACTGATATGGCATTTGTGATCTATACAATTCACACTGCAGAATTAATCACATCAAAAAAAAATTCGTAGAAGTTGGTCAGATATTTTCATTGATTTATCAGTTCTAATGACAATATACTGGGTGAAAAGTTTTAAAGACTGCCACACAGTCATAATGAAACAATCTTGCCTCAATACATGATAGCCCATTTCATTGAAAAGTGGCACAGAAAATCCATTTTATGTTATCATGTTATTGGAAACATCTTGAAAAGTTGATAGTTACTGAATTTATCAGTTGGAAAAATATAAATGAATATAATGTTCTTAGCCTGTGAATGTGAAAACAGAATATTGGTTTTGTCTCACTAAAACAAATTTATATTACTGAAGTTGGACTAAAACCAAAATGTGACCTAGTGCTTTTCACAACACTTAAGAGCTTATTGACTAAAAGAAAGCTTCTTCTGAAAGAAACTGGGTACTTTGCCACACATATCTCATTAACTTTCAATGGGCTTCTTGGAAAATTAAATCACTAAGTTACCACTATAAGAAGTATTAATGTGATACTTCCCCACATTTTCATATATCTTAACCCCAATACTTGAATGCCTAAAGGTACATTCATAAATCATCAGTTTCTTGATTTTTCATTCTATAATTTAGTTGATGCTCAGATTGACCCCAGCACTTCTAAAAATACAGCCTGCTTTTACTTTGAACTCTGTATCTCAAAAGAAAGCTTAAAACAGGCATCCCAGACAGACAACATTGGTTTCATTTAGCTAATTTAATAGTTTATTGTCACCAAATATTTAAATAATTTTCCTTTGATTTTGCCAACATACCAACTGTTGAACAAAACACTGGGAAGCAGAATATGCACAGCATTAGCATTTTGGATCCAAGTAGATCTAAGGCCAAAAGAAGACATAAATATAATTGAAATCAAAATTTTTCATTTCTTTCCCCTCATTAAGAACTCTGCTTACTCAGGTAAGTCAGAGCTATTTGTAAGAATCTTTCTGGCATACAGAAATCTTACAAATGTATGTGGAAAACTAGTCACTGAAAGTGTTCTATGAAAACTAATAGAAAAGTGCAAAACATCCTTATCCAAACAAGAGAGTCAGATAATTGCAAACAAAAGTAAAATCACTGTAGGAATGAAAACTTCTCTTTGTACAGCACTGACTGACAAAAATACTGAGTAACTTATAACTGGGGAGAAAATATCAAGGATCTTTGCAAGACACCACTTTTAGCAAAGGAGTCATTCATTTCAAGAAAATTTTCAACACATTAGATTGCTATGTTTGAAATGGTAATAATACCTCTTCTGTTTAATGTGTTTAAAATACAGTTTGGCTAATTACACTTTTGCCTGCTGGAAAAATCATCCATGGATGTTGCTAAAATCATTTATGGATACTGGTTCTCACAAAAACATGGATCTTAACTAAAATATCTTATTTTGTGGCATTTACTGCTGACATGGCTGTTATATTTCCATAATCCAGGTTTGTCCACTTTCTGATTTGTTTGTTTGGCTTTTGCCAATCTAAAAATCTTCAGACAGTGAGGGAGGTGTTTGTTGCAACAAACCCCCTTCAAATGGAAGCAGATCTCTGTCCCAGCCACTGCAGCAGTTCAGTCTCATTATTTTAATTGCTGTGCAGAATTTGCAGTTGGGAAGGAAAAGGGCAGCTTCCAATGGCTCCATCTGGAAAACTGTCTATCATCTTCATGGATGGGAATTCCAAGTTCATCCCCCTTAGCACAACACTTAACAGGAGCACTTTAAAACCAAAATAGTTGAATGAACTATCAAGCCTTGTCTTCAGGTTTAATAGCTATTTATCTCATTAAAATGCTTAGAAAACATTTTTTTTTAAGGTTTTCTATGGTTATTATCATTTTGGTTTGGATTTTTTCTCTCTTTTTTTTTTGCCCTCCATTAGTTACCAGTTTCCATCATCAAGAGTGATTCTTGTTTTAAAGCAGTGACAGGACTGAATTCAATTGTGGACCTAACTATCATCCTCTCAAAATTTATCAAAATGTATCAGTTTAGCAAATTATTAATTTGTCCCCATTCTAGCCCTAGCATGCAGAGTGACAGCAAAGGTCAGACTCGGTGGAGCTCAGTGGCTCTGCCAAACCTTTTGAAAAACTGCACCATCCCCCAGAGCTCAGCCAAAAACATAACAGAATACAGGACTGATCTTCTTCTAGATCTGGAAAACAGAGGGGAGAGGAGCTTGTGATTCAGATATTTCTGGCAGCCCAAACAGGAAGCTTGGCACTTGTTAAACTAAAATTCTGTTATTTGAGTAGTTTATGTACATTTCATTTACGTGTATTCTTAATAATTATGGGAGAGCCATACATTATAGGAACACAGAAAAGTGTAGCTTAAATAAACATTGGTTTAGAAGACAGTATTCAGTGTTTTAAAAAGAGCAAAATAACAAACCAAAAGCATGGGAAACAGATACAATAAAAGGGTAGAAGACACAGCTGTAATGACCTGCTTTCATAAAGCACACACCTTGCAAGTGAAGTGATAACTGAACAGTAATTGGCTTTGTAATATCTATACCTAACTCTAAGTAGCTGATCCACACTGTGAAGGAAACTGCAATTGTAAATCAGATTCCAGTTTCCAGCTGCCAATAAATCAGATAATTTACAAGCATTTAAGCCTCATATTTTTGTTTTACACATGTACATGACCACATTCCATTTTTAGATCGTTCAGTAGATCATTTGCAAATGAATTTAGGGGTGCTAATGGAGCTTCATAAAACAAACATTTACACTAATTTAAATGACATTAAATTATTTTTATTCATCCCATTTGCCATAGCTTTTGTTTTACAAATTTCCTCTGTGCATTTGCATTCCTAAGATTAATAAAATTAATATTTTTTGAAAATTGCAGTGTCCCTGTAATTACCTTGGATACAAATTCCACACATTTCATTGCCTTCATTAAGCCTGTAGACATATGTGGCTCAAAATATTAGTAATTAAGTGGTTAATGAACAGTTTACTTTTCCAGGCTGCCTTCAAGTTTTTTTTTACCAGCCCCACACAGCTTCTTCAAGCAGTTGTAGCCTTTGCATACTGGTATATCCCTTCTTCCCTGGCTGGAGGGATCACCTACATGGAGTTTCACAAAACTCAGTCTTATCAGCACTGATTTGCACAGAAATTATTTCATTGAAAATATTTCTTTCTAATTAAATGTTGCTCTTTATAGCAACCAAAAACTGTGAATCTGTAAATCGTATTGTGGCTATTAACAGTTATGAAGTACAAGAACATTTCTATTCCCTACAGTATTAAGATAAAAGGGTATGTAGATTAAAAAAAGATTCAGTCTAGATTCCTAGCAGGTAGCCCACAAGTTCTTAATTCTACCAGCAATTTTGAGAAAGGAATGTCATGTGCTTGTGGGAAGCCAGAAACGGGTAAAAGAGCAAAGTGAAAATTTTTCTTATGCACTTCCCTCAAACCAGGGATTCAAAAAAATTGCACATTATTCCAGTAGGTCATATGACATAAGATTCAGAGACACACCATGTTTCTGCTTCACTCTCTGATGACCAAATCCAGATTTCAGCTGTTTTGAAGTAAACAAAATAAAAATCTCTCCAAAGCATAGAAAGACATAAGACAAATATTGGTTTAGTTAGAGGATATCTACCCATACATCCAACACCTTCAATTTGCTGGTGCCACCAAGAAGGGCAGGGCTCAGGCAGGTCTCCAGCCCCTGCTCCAGTGCATGCATGCCGGAGATGGGGAGAAGAATGGGGCAGGACTTGCTGCTCACATATTGAGTAGACTACTAGATATCAGATATTTTCTCTCTATGTCTTCTCTGGCAATGGTTAGATGCATGAAACATTCTAAGCGATTCCAAATGCCCTGCAAAATCATATTTTTGAGCTCTCTGGTTAGCTATCAGTTAAGAATGCCCTGCCCACATCACTGGAAGATCAATAAAGGATGCAAAGAGCAAGCAATCTGAATGGGGTAAGGCCTTGCTTTTGTTTTGACAGTCAGGATCCAAAATATCTAAAGCTACTGAAGCTTTAGAATTTCAACAAATGCAAATTTTCAGCTTTGGTACGCAGGAGGTTAACACTGTACTTCCTAGCCCTGCAGTGATATATGAAAATACACAGTCAATGATTTCAGGAAAACCCATCTAAGCCATGCATGCACATTTTTCACTTCACCAACTACTCTTGTGGTAGCCAGTAGATCTAATTTCATCAAGTCTGTGCTCTTGACAGCAGTCACATCAAATTAAAGAATCTTCCAGACTTAGCTGGCACCTTCATCTAAGCCTTTATATCAAATAATATGCCTCTTGCCTTCATCATGCAATCCTTAATTATGTGAAAATCAGCAGTCTGCTGCTTGTGCCAGCAAAGAAAATGAGGAAAGAATGGTGTTCTTTCCAGTGCACATGGCTGGACACCCTTCAGAGACATCTGATCTGATTGGCAGCAACAGTATTCCACTGATGTTCTTTTTTATATCTTTAACTTAAGGCTTTTTTCCTAAAGAATTAGCTTATGCATGCACATATTAAAACCTGCATTTTTTTTTTTTTCCTTGGTGACAGAGATGCTGCAAATTTTAACTCTGGTTTTTAAACAGATGCTACTTGGTGGGTAAGTATGATGTGCCCCAGGCCGAGCATATTTTGCTAAAAAAGATTAGGAGGATGGGTGAAGGTTGTTTACTACAGAAGTATTCTGGGCATAAATCTCATGGGAGACTCACAAAATACTTATCCAAGTCCCAAACAAAGATGTTCTGAAGTCAAATGCAAACCCCAAAGGGGATCAAGGTCAACACAGCAAATTAGGTGATCCATCAACAATCTAATTACATTCCATTGACCCAGAAAAGAAATCTAGAAGCAACACAGACACCTCTGGATGCTGGAACAGTATCCATCAATTGCTGGCCTCTGGGCCTTGTCATTACCTGACATCTCCAAACCATCTCTGGTTCTATAACCTGACCATTTAGGCTAGTAGCCAACAAACTGCTCCATGCTATGTTCCAGCTGAAAGTACCACAAAAGGGATTTTATTTTTTTTCTAACATCCTGCCTCTCATTACCAATGCAAAATATTTTAAAAAAAGCTTCTTTGGAAATTGCATTCTGATATTTGCTAAGCATTTCAGGAAGGCTGGGCAGAGTGAGGACTCTAGCCTGCCTTAGTTATAAAAGAACCAAACCCCAGTGACTTCACCAACAAGAAAGGATAATAATAAAATATCTTTAAATATGGGAAAAAAGAAAACTGTGCATAGACCAATTGACAGATATAGAGACAGATTGTCTATATCAGATATCTAATAGATCCTGGTTTTTTGCTTACCTGATATCTAAGTTGGACAGGCATCTGTTATATGTAAAATAAAAGGTACTTTATGTCAAGTCTCAGGACTGTGAAGTACTGTGAGTGTGAACTGTAAAAAGCATTCAATTGTTGCAACTGTATTGAACTGTACACTATGCATTTCGTTTTGTTTATTGCCTCATGCCACAAATATTCCCTTATTCCAAATCTCAGCCACATGTAGGAAAATATATTTGTGCTGCAATCTAAATGGACTAATAAAAAACAACATTCAACCATTTGGAACTGAAATATTCATGAGATATTCAGGGAACAATGAAACTGAAGTGCTTCAGCTATCCTCAAGGAGCAAGACTCAAGAACATACAGGAGTAACTAGAAAGTGTCCTACTGTGCCCTCAAACTTTGTTCTTTCTTTTTCTTCTGTCTTTTCCTCCTTATAATTCAAATCATTCCCATATAGTAGATACCACTCCTGGCTACTCAGGTGGCTCACATTAATTTATTTAAATTTTAGCCTGTGATAATTACTATGAAAGCAAGATAGGAGACTACTCTGCCTACCTGAGCAAACTCCCTTTGCCACAGTACAGTCCTACAGCCAGATGATTGATGTATTTATGTGAGTGTGTGCATTTTCACCTGAGTCCAAATAAATACTGAAATTAATTTTAAAAATTTCCTAGAGTTGAATCCTCAGGGAAAACTGTATTTCCCTTGCTTGTTAGAATTAAATGATACAACTGCTGAGAGCTAGCTCTAGCTCAATCTTCTTGAGACATCTCTATTAGCTGACCATTTCCTACTTCAATGAAACATAGGACTCAAATAAGAAAATCAGTTTCCTAATTCAAATTGCAGACAGTAAAACGAAATCCTCTTACACTGTTATTTAGAAACCTGGGTCAGTGCTATTCTTGCCAGGAATTGAATGGGTCTAGAAACAATGTGCAGTGGAACCAGCCATTTTAAACTCCCACATCCTCATGAGTGACATCCACAGCCAAAGGGGATATTAGCTGTGCCTCTTCAGTGTCTGCTGCTCTGGGCAGGCAGAAAGGAAATTCACATTATTCTGTTTATAATTCTTTACTCTTAGCATCTGAGTAGCGATCTGTAATGTCAAATATAACTGTCACCTTCCTCTTCTTTTAGATAAATGCCCTTTTTCAGAAGGGAAGGTGGAGCATTCCAGCAATTACCCAGAGAAGATCTCTGTTTCTCCCATTTCACAGATGTATTCAGTTAACCAATACTTTCTTTCTTTCAGCCTTATACACAGGAAGGAAACTAAAACCTAAATAAAAAAGAAAAACTAAAGCAGGTAATCAGCCTGGTAATTCTGGAAATAAGAAATATTTTACAGAACTTTTAAAGGAGATTTTGATCTGTTCTGACCATTTCAGGTCATCTTCAAACTGCCAGGACTGCCTTTAATGTCTACACTGCAATTTTCCCTTCCTTTTGGTGTAAGAGCCAGCACTGCCTACCCACAGCTTTCCTTTACACATCCTGTAGGGGCACAGCCTCCTCTCTTCAGCTGTCTGGCAGCAGCTTTCTGCACCACCTCTGTGCATAGCCATCCAAAGGCCCAGCCAAGGCTTCTGCATCAACACCTAAATAATGGCTAAAGTCAGCAAATATCAACATAGCTCAAAATCACATCTCTAAACCCAAGACTGACTTCAAATTATTCATTCTTCCATGCTAAAAGAGATTTCAATAGGATAAAGAATAAAAGATTTTATATCAATTATCATCAATTCAACTGTTCTTTTTCTGAATAGAAGAAAATAAATAGTCTTGTGGGGGAAGAACTATCCAAGTTTTTCCTCTAGAAAACTAATTTTTCTATTGACTAATTGTAAAATGACTATTTTTGACATGTTCTTAAACGCTGATGACCATTTTTTGCCAGTGTAAAATGTCCCTTCCCAGTTTCCTACAGCTTTCAGCGATCTTAAGTGACCTTCACATTGTATGTCCTGTTGAGAGAGGTCCCACAGGTGTAGGATACAAATACTAACAGAGTATTCAGAAACTGAAGAACTGAACAGGAGCTTCCCTAGATTTATGTAAACTTACTTTTGTGTCAAGCTGTCCTGTGCTGACAGCAGTCCAGTTAACACAGGATCATGATGCTTTTCCACCAAAGAGGCTGCAGTAAATTCATTTGTTTGATCCAGCTCACCCCACAAGCCCTCCATTTGCACAGCCTTAATCATGAGCCCTTAAACATCTTGAAGTGCCATCCAAATTTCCAGATTACAGGCTTTAGGATAGTTTTTGGCTGGTATGTTGTTCCACCCTGGCTCTTTTGCTAGATTTATACTGTGTTTTCTGAAGTGTTTAGGAATCCCTCTGGGATACCAAGTGTTTCACAGACATGAGAATGTGCCATCCTCTCCACTGAATGTGGCTTCAAAGTTATGCATGCAATACCTTTTGTTCCCACTTTCACAAGGGTTTGAGGGACGATACGAGAGAAAAATTATCATCTGTTCAACTTTTAGTCATAAAAAACCTTTTTGTGTATTTAGCATCCTCATTAACATAAGCACTAACAAGAGTTTGCTTTTGTTTTCTAGCAAAACATTTACTGGAAAATATTTTAAAAACGAAGAGGACTTCAAGTTGTCATAGAGGAAAAAAAACCAAACAAAGTAAACAAGTTTTTAGTTGTGTTTTCTGAAGGCATTGTATGTAACAGAAAATTTATATATATAGTTTTGTCTTTGTAAATCAATCATTAGTTTTGTCTATTGAAATTATTAATCTGCAGTGCTGTTTGATTCTAAATGTGACAAATAGTTTTTGTGTTTCCGTGCCTATTAACAGAACTCTGGATCCAGCTCAGTTAAGTCTCAACTTTGTGGTCACTCTTAACAAACAAGAGTATTTATATTAGAATTTGTATTTAAGGAATGGCATACCTGAAACAAGACATATAATGTAAGTGTGAACTTTAAAAAAAACTTATACTTTTTTGAACTATGTAGAAACTTGACAAAACTATTTATTTACAAAAGCAGTGTAATAATGGACAAATAAATGAGAGAAAATTAAATTAAAATACAGTATGATACTTTCAAAAACTTTGATAATAATGCTTATCATCCCTTAAAATATCAAGCTCTAAATTTCTGTTCTGCAATACCATTTTTTAGTTTATTATTTTGGTTGAAGAGCTGCTCAAAGCACCAGATTTCAATGTATAAACCTCTTGCTATGAAGAAATTAATGACCAATTATTTTCTTAACCTCCCCTTTGAAGAACTGCCAGCCAGTAGTAGTTATATTAAGCATTTATCTATTGAGTTATGGGAGCTTTAGATTTGAAGCTGTACTATAGATGATACCTAAGGTATCTTTTTGGTATTTTCCTAAAGAGAAAGTCTGTTCCTCACAACACGTATGGAATAGCAAAACACCTGTTCTGCATGGAAGTCCACCTACTTTTTTCTGCCTCATAATGGCAAATCAATTAAAGCTTGATTAATGTTTGGCTCAGTGTCACATAAATTTGTCTAGGAGCTGATGCTACATAAGTTAAGATGGCTGGATGCCAACTCTCTTAGTTGCATCCCGTGCATCCTTTTGAAACACAAGTTTTCTTCCTCTCACTGCCAAAAATTGCTAATAAGAAGAACGAAGACTCAAAAATACCCATCCTGTGTCTTTTGTTTGCTATCAAGCATAGCTAAAAATTCAACCAGAAATACGATCACAGTGCAAACTGCAAGTTTCAATAACTAACTTTAGAGTTTACACTCTTCTTGCTGCTCCTTTTGTTTGTGGGATAGCATAAAGAACACTAAACAAACTAGAAGATTGATAAAGCTGTCAGATTCTTTCAAAACAAGAATTCTTGATACATCTCAAATACTTGGATTAAAAATTCCATAACTTTGAGTCATTCAGATCGATTGTCTGACTTAAATCATCTCTACAAGCAATCTATCTTCACACTCAGGCAAAGAATGGCTAATGCTGTGCTGAGCTTCCCTTCAAGAAAATAATAAACTAACTTCTGATTATTTGGCAATGCCAACCAGAAGGGTGTAATCTTATAAAACTGTGGTTCTAAATAATTTGCATGAGTCCCAGACACACAGGGGCAGACAGCATGCAAGAAATGCAGAAAAAAACAATACAGTACACAACAAATTACATGGCAAGAATTCAAATATCCTTTTGATTATAATGCAATAAATAATCCTTCCTAACATGGACAAAGTATGTACAACACCTTTAAATGTACACCTTCCATCTTCTGATCACAACTTGGAGTAGCATCTCATATTTAAATGACCATGGCTGCAGTAACATGTCCAAAATTCACTGATGTAGAAAAAGCATTTCTATAATTACGAAGTCATTTAAAAGCAGCTAAAAATAGCAAGCCATAAATACAAAGGCAATTTGTGATGTTAAAAGAAAAAAAAAAAACCAACCCAAACTAATTGATAAGGAGTCATTAGCATCACTTTTGGTGTATTTAATCAATATTGGTTGTATAGGTTAACAATACCCATTGTGGTCAATAGCTCCACCCTGTGCTCTATAGAAACATGAAGCTCAGTATTTGATGCATTGTGTATTATTCAGTATTTATGGTAAAACCATCTGCATCACCTCCATCATTTAGCACAGGGCAAGATCAAGTTGCAGACAAATGCAAACTGTAATTAGAATGACAAGTCAAACTTACACTTGCACAATGGCAGGTATCTACAAAGTGACCAGATTTCTCAATTATTTCAGATTACTTTTCTCAAAATGTCTAAGAATTTTCATCAGTGTCCACACTTAGATTCTAATTAGATATGCAGCAGGCAATTAGACATTTATTTCAAATGCTGTTAGAATTGTTTGCTGGCTCTCTTTTCTCAAAAAGCCAAAATAGCTGACAATGGCTAATGACTACATATTTCATGTGAAAAGGGATATGCAGACATAATTACTGCTGCAATCTCATCAGAGCAGCCAAGTCTAATTAAGTGTCAGACTAGAGTTACAGAAGGGTTGTTAAACTTTCCCTCAAAAATGATAACTCAGCTGTGGTCACAAACAGACAATAAAACAACCTCCAGAGCAAGAGTAACATGAATTTTATGTAGGTTTCTGAGTAATGTTATGGGAAAGACCTTGTTATTTCACATTATTCATAATCTATTATTGACATTAAAACAAAATTGCAATATTCGACTTGTAGCCAAGAAAGAAAATATATTGTAATACTCCCCCTTTCATCAACAAGTCCTTAAAGCTGTAAATAGCTTTTTAAATTGTTCTTCATTCCAAATCAAACATAGGAGGCTCGCATAAGCCTTATCTCTCTTACACTTCTAATTTTTGACATTATAATTACTAGTATATCCTAATAATGAGAGCGTTAATTATTATTTAATTGATCCTTAAAACATGAATGTTCTGTATTCTGTTTGTAGGCACAAACAAACCATGTAAAAGACAGTAGAGCAGTAGATGCTCAGAAACAGTTAGGAAGGAAATAATGTTACTGACCTACCAACTTGCTAGTTATAAAACAGCTGTCCTCCTTCTATGTTGCTCTCATACAGAGCTTTCAATTTAACACTAAAAACTTGACAGAGTTGAAGACCTGTTTTTACCTAGCCTTAGTGTGGACTATGTAAAGTGTGGTTCTCAAGAATAGAAGATGGAAAGATGACACATTCTGTTTATCATCCTGCACATATTCACAGACATTCTTCATAATTTCTTCTTTAATGCAGCAATGACTTTACCTCATTTGAAAAACACCCCCTTGAAATAAAAGGAAATCACTGTGGTTCTATCACATGCCATTATTTCTAGAAGTGGTTGTCCATCTCAAGTTGATGCATTAGAGATTCTTCCTTTACTTATTCCACAGAGCTCTGTCATTTTCATGATATTTGTATCAAATAATACTGATCCTTTTTAGATTTAAAAATTTAATTGTGTTTCAAGTCAATTCCTGCTTTGCTACCTATAATGTAGAGCAACACGGCTATGCTAATACTTGCTGTGGTAACAATACAGAATTTACTTAGATTTTACTATTAGGAGACACTAAACTCTTCATGTGTGGCATGGTAATCTTGTTCTAATTCTTCATCCATCTCTTTTGAACCTTCCTCCCTTCCTCGCCCTAAATAAGCTGACAATCTCATACCACTGAATATCATTACAGTTCCCAGAGCTGTTCAGTATATATTTTGTCTTGCTCAAGGAATCCTCCTAATAATATGAATATGTACGTGGAATATCTTACATTGATTGGCAGCCAGTCACCCTTTTCTAAGTCAAGACTGCTATTTAGTATTTTAATATTTTCTATTAAAAATGCAAGAAAGAAGGCAGAAGTTTAATGCCACCTCAAACCCAATCACAGTTCTGATTTTCCTTCCTATCTACAAGCAATGGTGTCTGTGATATGTTCTAATCAAACATCATTCAGCCAAGGGGACAAAATATCAGGCTTACTTAAAGAAAGCACAAATAAATCTTGGGTTTTTCAATGAGGTTGTTGCAAGTTTTATTTTACTAGTGATGCCAGACTAAATTTCAGGACCTCTGAAGAATATGAGCACATACTCATACTCACATATCAGAACAGAGCTTGTCTGTAAAATTGCAAAACTGCAGCAAAGAATTTACTGTCAAAATGTTTTTTCAGGCTTTTCTCTCAATGGAGCTTTGCCCATTCAAGCAAGCCTAAAAGGCTGGCAACAGTAAAATTGTGAAATAAAAATAAATTGGAAAGAATATGAACTATTGAAGTGACATTCATATTTCAAAGGCACTGTCTTTGAGGATGAGAAATAAATTTTGAGAACTTTCCAGTCACTTTAAAAACTTCAGTGATCTAAAAAAAAATAAAATATCCCAGGTAAATATATGTCTCTATTATCATAAAAATAAATCTATACATTTTCTATTATGGTTATAAATTATAATTTTCAGAACCCCAGAGTTAACATGAAATTCACTTCCAGAAGGGGCTTCTAAAAGGACCTTTAAAAAAACAGAGTACTAATATTTCTCATTGGATCTGTATAGGACAAATAAACTGTTTAAAATATATTGCTGTAAAAGTCTTGCTAGAGTGAAATTTCAGTACTGTCAAATCTTCATAATTGTTCCTTATATTTGGTGCAACAATCAACCCCCTTAAATATCACAGCTATTTAAGATCAAAATCCAAAAACATGCAGACTTTTTTTCCATAGAGGGTACCATTAAAAGTGAATATCCAGTTTTAAATTCACATTTTGGAGATTGCAAGTAAAAAAATACTAAACTCAAATACAGCTAAGTCCTTACAAAGACCAAAAGTCATCTCTATAAGAATCCTATCTTGAGCAATGCATATTGGAAGTGAGTTAAATATTAACAAACTACTAATCTCCTAGAGTCATGATTATTATCTGTAATATTTTGTAACCAATGCAGGATTGTTCAGCATAAGAATTAAGTGAACTGCAGCTAGAAGATGGCCCTTTCAAATAATGTTAGAGTATGAAAGGCTACCAAAAAAAAATAGGAAATATATACTGAATATAAACATTTTGTACCACATGGTCAGCAGAAATTGAGTGCATCTGTATAAAGCAATAATGTTTAATATGACAAGCAGTCAGCCTCAAAGAGACTGTCTTCTTCTTATGACTTCCTCACTGCTTTTCCATCCACATTTTTTTAACATCTAGGAACCCCTTATTTAAAAAACCTATTTATTTTTTTTTTAGAAACAATGTATTTTTTTTTTTTTTTACAAATTTTAGGTTCTTATTATGGCTGTCAAATACTGTCAGAAAAATTTAGCTCACGAAGCACCAGAAAGGCCTGGGCTGCTGGTTGTACAAATTTGGATGACAAATTTAAAATCCGCCTTGTCCTTATTATCTACTTACAGCAGACAAATGTCTCAATACAAAAGAGATTAATAAATCTGGGGACTCGTGAGGGAATCAAGTGTCATAATATAAATATAATATTTATTTTAGAAAATTCTACAACTATTCAGGGTTTCTGCAAAAGAATTAAAAGTTTTGCCCCACTAATATGTTACATTAGAAGATAGCTTCCATCTTCCTTCATACACAGTCTTATACCTGTAGAGAAACTTCTCCAAGTCCATAATCAATAAACAAAAATTTATTTTAATAAACTTATTCTTAAGGATTCTGTGATAGAGTTCCATTTGAAGTGCCTCTTTCACAGAGAGGATTGCTTCATTTTTATCTTACCTGAATACAGAGAGAAAGGCAATTATTTATGAAGGAAGGAATACTGGTAACACTGATTTTATTACAAAAAGAATTAAAATAGATCAAAGCCTATCCAACTAATCCAAACCAGGTTTGCTAGATGTATTTTATCATCTTTAAAAAGATGGGGTTTGACAGTTTCATGAAGTTATGGCCAGGTGCAAGAAACTAAATAAATCCAAAATACCTTGATTTTAAAAAATAGAAAACAGCAAAAAAAGCTGAAGTCTCTGCTTGTCTGGTAGTATCTGGTGACATACTAAGTAAGAAATGTATACATCTGAGAGGCCTGGGATCAGAAGAATGAAGGGGGTTTAAAGGGAATTATTAAAATTTTTAACATTTATATTACTGTGAGGGAACTTAACTCAGCCTTTGAAAGCATTTCAGTATTTGGTGAAAACCAGAGCCTGAAATAGAGCAATTCATTCTCCTCTGTCATTCGGTGCCTTTCCAATTACCAAGCTTCAATCCACTTCTCAGAGGAGTCAGAAACATGAAAGACAGCTTTGTGAATGACTGATTAACATGGAAAAGATCGCTTCTCCAAGATTATATTGTATTCCTAACAAGACCAAAAGTGTGCACTAAATTATTATTATGATAATTAACTTTGGCAGACTTTGTCTTATTGTTAAAAAGCAGTAATAAGGCACCTTAAGAGGCAGAATAATTACACTTAACTGCTGTAATTAGTAAGTTAATTCTCAGGTAAAAATGATTCATAACATAGGAATTATGCAACTTCTGCCATTTAAATTCTTACTGCACTGCCTTAATATAATGTAAATCAAGCATTGTTAGCATTTCTGAACCTTTACTTCAATAAGGTAAGAGAAAAAAAAATCTGTTCAGGAAGGACACCAATTCATTTCTGCATCGGTTGACTGGAATATTGAAACTGAATATCAAAATATGCATATATAATCCAAATAAGGAAAAAAGAAGGGAAAAGAGAGCAGAGTTTAATATTCGTACACATAAAATTTGTAAAATTTGTTCTTTTTCCACTAGGTGCCATTCCAAAATCTTTCTTCACTTTCATTAGTTTTTTTGTATTTCAAAGCAGGATAAAGCCCCAAAATTTCACAGAGATATTTAATCTTCTGTTCTGCTTGTAGAGAATTTGTGCCAAAATTTGTGATTTCATATAATTTAAAGTTAATTTCTTTAATTGCCTTTCAGATCTATTTTTTCCGGTGACCTACACTGCTGTTTCTGGGTGATCAGAAAACCAAAAAATTAGTGATTTCAGTCATGTTGTATCACAGTAATAAAAATATATTTAGTATAAAACAATCCTGCATTTTACTACCAATACTCCTAGATGACAGCACACAGAGCTCAGAGCCCCTTCCAACCTGACCCTGAACACCTCCAGTTATACTCTAATTTTGTCGTCAAGTCACCTCTACAACTGGACACAGGCAGTTTCCAGAACAAATATTAAATTACCTTTGAGCCACAGGTATAGAATTTAATTCATGAAACAAAAAAAAAAAAAAAAAAAAAAAAAAAAAAAAAAAGTGCATTATTTTCCTGGAACACTGAAACCATAAGACAATATTCATCTGTATTCACCCAGATATTCTGATCTTACTGTCCTCATTCTAACATTAGCACTTAGTTATACCATGTTTCATCTCAGACTTGATGTGTACAGGTTTGCTATAAATTTGCATTATTGGGCAACAGCCATACAGAGAAGAAAAAAACAATCTTGTGCATCTATAAGACAAAAACTTCATTATCAAAGAAGGACTCAAGTTGTGTCTTCTGCTCTCTGCCTCAGCTGAAAGGCCAATTTTCTCAATGGCCTGATGTTGCCCTTTCTAATATTTATCATCAGTCTCTGGTTTTCTACAATCCATTTGTGCTATTTTTATAACTGAATTCCCCAGTTAATCTCTGACTCTTCAAGAACAAAATCTCAACAAGTACA
This sequence comes from Taeniopygia guttata, assembly GCF_048771995.1. Taxonomy (NCBI): domain Eukaryota; kingdom Metazoa; phylum Chordata; class Aves; order Passeriformes; family Estrildidae; genus Taeniopygia; species Taeniopygia guttata. The sequence continues at coordinate 73,269,078 of NC_133028.1, forward strand.
CCAGGAGATGAATACTTCGTTCAGTTCTGATTGACAGGACCAGACAAGGAGGGTCCACACTGGTGTCTCGGCACTCCTTTTGCCTTTAAAAGGAACAGTTAAATTCTGTGTTCAACCCTACAAAACTCCAGCTTCCAGATCTTGGCGGTCCTTCCTGAATGTATCACTGATAAGCAGCGTTACTGATATGATAATTCCTTTTATTTAAACTTTTTTTTAACCTCATTAAACATCCTTAAGAATCAATAAATACTTTGAAAGATAAAATAAACCAACTGTTACATGATAAATGAAGCAGGTTCTTATAAAGATAATAAAAGTATAAAAGCCATAAAGGGTTCTCTACAGGTGCTAATTTTACTACTTGAATGAAATTAATAAGACTCTCCATAAAACAGCAGGAGATCCTTAGATTACATGAGTAATCAGCAAGAAAATTTATTGTGGATTCATGAAGCACTAAGTGTTTGTATGATGTATGCAAAAGTGGTACTTTATTCTCTGGAGTGAACAATTCTGAGTCCTTATAATAGAAAAATATTTAATAGGTTGAAAACTCTTGAGGCATAGTTTTAAAAAGTTGTTCAACTGTGATTAATTCAACTCATGACAAACTAGTCATGAAAGGTCTGCCTTATTTTAATATTCAGTAGAAGCCATTATTAAAATAACTACTGAAGGTTAAACAATGGATACAGAGACAACTGAAAATCTAACCTGGTATCTAGGAATGGAAGAGCCGGAGAGTGGGACTCACAAAGTGGGTGGTGCATTAATTTGAACAGCTAAACTAACTCCTCACCAGGCTGCTGTATGGATAATGAATTTATTTACATGACTACTTTGTTCCTGCAAACTTCATGTTCTGTGAACCACTTCAGATGAAAAAGCTACAGAAGTATTCCCATTGAGGAAATTCTGTCACATTTGTGCCATCAAGTTCTCAGTAAATTACGCCCTCCAAGTAAGCATATAGCCAAGCTTTCATAACTTTTCCCAAGATCTTTTATTACAATCTACCACGGAATCATGAGTTTATGTTCAATGCTTTACATTTAATATTTATTGATTGCTGCAATTAATTGCTTTTGGTTTGTAGCTTGGGGCTTAATTAAGTGGACTAAAAGTGTCAACACACTGAGGCTGTTCAGCTGACTGACAAATGAAACTAAATAATGCTTTACCATGACTGGTTACTAATGTTCTATCAATGAAACAAGCAAGGGGAATGCATGGGTCAGGGAAGTAGTAATAATAATAAAATACAGAGCCTTTAATGTTTAGATTAGCTGCTCAGCACAGATTAACAGTAGCCAAAATGACTCAATCTAAGGACCCCAATTAATTCGTGTTGCAATATGTATTATGTGAAATGAGATTACTGATAACAGTACAGTGCTTAAAGACACCTCATGGCCTGACAGAGCAAACTCTGCCCAGCGTTGGAACTGGCTGAATGGCACATGGCTGGGTCAGTACACTGCTAAAACCAAGTTAACACATATAGTACAGTGGACAATGCTAGCTGGAGCGTGAAAATTTATTCCCCGTGGCTTTTTGCATTTAATCTGTTTCATATTCCACAGGCCTATAATTTAGGCAATGGAAAACTACAGTGTGGATACATCCATTGACTGTTCAGGAGAGGGCCTTGGGATCAAGTAATTTGGGGACTGATCTACACTGAGACCTTTGTAACAATTCACCCCTTTAAAGGACTCCGACCCATTAATCTAAACAGGTTCATTTCTGCACCTCCCAAATAGAAAATACAAAAATAGGAAAAATATGTATTTTTAGAGCTTCAGTGCTTCCTCAGGAATGTTATGCTAAAGCTTATGCAAAGAAAGATGTTGTGCTTGTTGAGGTCAATTGGTACATCTTCTTTGATAGCAACATAGTTTTGGGCAAGTGAGAAAACCTAGTCCAGAATATGAATTAAAATCCAGTTTCCCTTCTTAAAATACAAGTTGCACATTAACAAATGTTATCAATTCTAACTCAGTAACATCTTATATCTGTTCTATACAGGTTTTTCTAGTCATCATTTAAAAGTCTGGACACGTTTCTAAGATCTAATTGGTTAATGTACTCTAAACCACACATGTTAATAAATTGTTCATCATTAACTAAAAGCCTTAAAGTGAAACTTAATTTATCAGTATTGCAGGCTACCGATGAAGTTGCTGAAAATCTTTTTTGGGCATCAATGTGATACTACACCATCTTCTCCCAGGCTTTCAAGGTTTTCCCTTTCCTACATACAAGGCAATTTGTCCTGTATCAGCTTTGTTCAAACTTCCATGCCTTTGCCCTTATCAAATGACAACATTCAGCTACAAATGTCCCTAAGACAATTCTGAAAAAGCTGATGGACTTGGCTCTCGAAGTATCACATTTTCACAGAATCATAGAATGTGCTGAGTTGGAAGGAACCCACATGGATACTCAAGTCCAGCTCCTGACCCTGCACAGGACATCCCCAGGAGTCACACCCTGTGCCCGAGAGCATTGTCCAAACACTTCTTGGGCTCTGTCAGGCTGGTGCTGTGCTGTGGTGCCCAGTCACCCTCTGGGTGAAAAACCTTCTCCTGGTATCCAACCTAAACCTCCCCTGACACAACTTCAGGCCATTCCCTCAGGTGCTGCCACTGTCACCACAGGGCAGAGATCAGTGAAATTCCAACTGCACTGAGGTCTCCCCTCAGTCTCCTCTTCAGGCTGAACAGACCAAGTGCCCTCAGCCACTCCTCACAGCGCTTCCCCTCCAGGGAACTCATAACTTTACAAAATTTTTTACCAAGAATTACTGGTTTTGTGACTCTTCCCTCCAAATATCTTACCATGCTGAATATCTGCTTTTAAAATTACTTCAGGCTTTTTTCCCCTCCCCGTACACATCAATACACAAGCACACGTGTATTTATATCTGTAGTTATACATCTACAGATTTATAAAGTATTTATACATGTAAAGGTTTCTATGCGTCTTATCTGATTCAGATCTCCTGTAATGCCTTCAGCCATTTTCTCCCTGTGGGGGCAAACCAGCCCTACTAACAATTCAGTTTACTATTTAAGGACAAATAACTATCATGTGTTCTGGGCAAATAAAAGCAGACCATCTTCAATAATAAAGCACCACGCTTGCATTGTATAACTCGTATAACAAATGGGTTACAGACAGGGATAAGGCGTAATAATTGGTGAAATATTTGTATTTTGGAGGAATATTTATGGTTTTCATATTCTCTGCAAATACAAATACAAGACATGAATCATGCCCTTTAACATATTTCTCTGAGTTTTCTGGGGCTAGATCAGGTGGAACATTTCATCAGAATCCCTGAAATTTAGCAAACAAACATGAGCATCTGCATTTTAAATATTAACTACTAAAGCACCATGAAAACCTCAATGCTGGCAGATTTGCTCTGACTCCTCTGGCAAAGCATGGGCTCATATTCTTTACCTTAAAAGCATTCTGCACAAGAGATGAATGTGAAATTTAGCTTTCATAGCTGACACATATAGCAAAAAGCCTTACCATCATTAAATTTAATCCTGATAAAGAACACAGTAATTCCTATGCTACATTATTTATATATGATTTAAAGAGACTATTCAGTAGATCCAAATTCAAATAATTATATCCACCCTTCATCTTTGAATCCTAATAATGTTATTTCAGCATCCCTGGAAGTGACTCTACCTACAACCACATACAGAAACTTTTCATCCTGATAGGGTAGTTCCATCCTTCAGTGGCCTCTTGCTGTGTGGCTGATCTTTATAACTTAAGTTATTTTATCACTTCTTCATGGAAGGGAGAGGGAAAGGGAGAGGGAAAAGGGGAAAGGAAGGCCACAGGCTGTTCTATAATAAATTATCCCATTCAATGAAAAAGTCCCAAATATTTATGTAAAAGAAAGGCATGGCCAAATGTTTGCATTTTTCAGCTTTGTAGGCTACTCTCAAGCTTTCAGCAATGCCTACACTGGGCAATGTGGAAATAATGCAAGGATCCCAGTGTCTGAGTTCAGTCAGACTAGTAAATCTGGAAATGGTATGTGTATAGTGGTCTATCCAAAGCACTCACAGAGAAAAAATGCCTGGGATGATGAAAAAAAGAGACTGCCAAATAGTATGTACAGTGCCTCTGAGAAAGATAAAGACTTTAAAAGCAACAATAACCACAAAAGTATGCAGACAAAATCTGAATGGTCACATAAAGTAAGATCTGGAACAGAATTTATAGCTTGGCAGAGTTGCAACTTCAGTTTCTTCCTTTCTACATATAACAATATATTCCTTCTATCATTTATCATTCTCTGCACTTGTCTAAATGATGTGGTCAAATTAAAACCAGCACAAGCTCTAAAGAAAAGAAAACAGGCCTAAGGCCTGAGGATTTTATAAGCAGCCCAAGATTCCAGTCTCCAAAATCCCCAAGGCGGCTTTGAAAATCTCAACCTAAATGTTTAGCCGAGTTCCTATCTGCTTTTCTTTCAAACTGCAAATCCCAGTTGTTCTCACAATTTCCTAATGCTCACGGTGCTTATCCATGAAACATAAGCCGGGGTTAGGACGAAACCTTTGCCCTGCATTTTCTCCATGGATACGAACTGCCTGTCAATGCACTACAGCCCTGCTGCCGTTCCCCTCACATTGCATTTACCAACATCCTCACTGTTGGATTTACAAGGCTTCAGAAACCATTCTTCTTAAGGATTTTCAGCAGTGTAAAAAGCACCGTTGGTCGATTTCAAGTTTTTAATATGATTCAAAAGAATGTGAGGTGGTTGCAAACACGGAGCGCTGTGGAAAGGAAGTAGGCCTTCTAGATAAAAGTATTTAAGATTAATTTAACATGCGCAGGATTTCCCAATTAAAACTTTCACATTATCGCTGCATTTTAAACAGTTAATCTCCTAACGAGACATCCCCAGCAATAAGAAGTGAATTGCAGGACGGAGTAAGGCCCCGAGGCCTGCATCTGGAAAAGGCTGTACTCTGTAAATGTTGGATTTATGCTGCTGCCACAAATTCTGCAATCAAAGAGCTCCACTGCCACCTACTGCCAAGATGCCTTTTCCCACCAGAAACCACCACTGAAAGTGAGAAATCCTCTGCTTCTGCACAGCATGCTAACCAAAGACAATCAGGCAACCCAATTCTTCACACACAAAATTGTACACTTTTCTTTTTTAACTGGAAGGCAGATTGTTTGTTTTTCTGTGCCTTTTCTTCATAATATGGTAAAAGCTGAACAATGTGGGAGAGTCCATGCAAAAGACAGGTTTTCCCTCTCTTATTCCCAGATGTCAACTTCGAATCCTGGCTGACCTGCAGTCATCTCTGATGACTACAGATCATCCCTCATTTTCTACAAGATGCTCTATTTAGCACATTCAGATTTTTGATAAGGATCCTCAAAGAAAAAGCAGAATTAAAAAAACATACATCCAAATTTCGTTATCAGCTTAAAAACGCTGTTCTGCATCTTAAAGGCTTTACATCCAGGCTTCTTTTGGTTTTTACTCTCTGTGATGGTTAGGAAAGAAATAAACACATCCAAGAGGTGGAAAATATTCCTGGTATACAATCTATTTTGATAGACTATCTATAACAATACCCCCACCGACTCATCCAAAAGAGTTACACTGAGGTTGACCCCTTCCCTTCCCTGAGGGGCCAAAGACATTACTTCTGTGCTGTTCCTGATCTCCAAGAGTCTAGATGTGAAGGAGTCCTGCACAGCATCTCACAGCACCCCTGTGGAGACACTGCCTTCAATTCAAAGTGAACTTTTACTGTGGTTTCCTTTCGGGGTCTTTTTTGACAGCTAAATTGCAAATCAATTAGCATTTCGAGAAGAGCTACTCTCTTGCCCTGTAGACAAAGTCACTAACAATTGCTCGTGAAATAAATTTTTGGAAGCAGCAGAAAACAAAGGGAATTAATATTTCAGAGCACAATGAAAGACGCTTAACAAATAGTGAAGCAGGGAAGAGAGAACATCAGGATTAATGAATGTCAGCTGCATTCTCTGTAAATTCTAGCCAACTTGAACAGCCAAGGATCTAGGATTCGAGATACAGTACTCTATAAAAAGGTAGTTTTTCTGCTCTTTGCCTTAATAGTCTATGCAAATAACATTAGAGGTGTATAGCTAAGAGAATCCCCATCCTCGTGTTTATAGTTGTTTGGTAACATTGAAGCACAGCTTGACTCGAGCTGCTGCTAGGAAAATCACAGCATTACATATCATCTGCAAGCACCCTGGAGGGAAAAAATCTTCAATTCACTGTGTCAGTGGTGTCTCAGACTGAAGTTGTATGCATACACTCAAGAAATATGTGCTCTTCCTACATTACCATCAAAATAAGCAAGATAGCTTAATTACATTTTTTTAAGACAAGACTTTTTTTCTTTTTCTTCTTCTTTTTTTAGACAGGAGCTCCTGCGAGTACAGATGGGGTGAGATTCACTTGTTTAATATCTAGGGAATAAAACTCCAGACATCCTGACACTATCTCCTCCTCTGCCTTCAGGCTTAGCACTACTTCACATTTCAACTACAAACTCAACTACAAAATTTGTGTATCTCCATACTGTATCTTTTCAGATACATAATATCTCACAGCACCAAAGGATTTCTAGGTTTAGGGCCTGGAAGAAAGCTGTTTCTTTTTAAAAGAATGAATACAGCACAATAATCCTTGAGAAAGCATCAATTTTCACACATTTGCACTTGAAAAGTGTCCTTTCACTTCCTATTTATCAAGAGAGTAGTTCTGAAGAAATAATTCTATTAGAAATTTTATCTGTTGCCCTGAAATTAAAATCTTGTATTTATCTGTTCATTGTTTTATATGCTTTAGGGTTTTTACTTCAAATATGTTCAGAATTTTTGTCTCCTTTAGAGAACAGTGGGAAGAGCTAACAAAAAGCAAACAAATTTTTTTCTGCCTTTATGGGAATTCTGCCTTTTCTTCCCACTGGAAACGCTTAAAACATCTTCCTTCCAGCAATAAGCTCACATGATAAGTTTTATATGACATACTGTGTAGTGTTAACAAAAGAAAGTTGTACTTTATTTATTCCTTCTATCTACTGTGTTTAACTGCATCCAATGGAATAGTTTCCATCAGGAATAGCAGACTTTTAAGTCATCTCTACAAAAGCCCTTTAGCCAGCATAGTCAGTCCAAATAATTATATGTTTTCATCCTGTGTTCTTACAAAAAATCGATGAATACATAGCAGGAGAAATCCAGAAACAACTTTAGAAAGATTAATCTGCCCCTCTACATTTTCAGTATCTGCTGGCTTGTGTTTCATCCCTAGCTGGTCAGACCATCTTGGCCCAAGTAATTTGTCACTCTTACCTATTTTAGCAAGATGTGCCCACGAAACACAGCTGAAAAAAGTGTAAAAGGCTTATATCCTATAACACAACAGGCAGTCCCTAATCCAAAAGCATTCTGAAAATGCAAAGCCAAAAAAATATTGAATTCCTTTCTGGTTTTAGTTTCATAGAACTAGGGGGTTTGTACCCTGTTCTCTTCTATTTCCTCTCCCCCAAACTGTCTTGATAACCTTTGTCTTTACACAAAGAATCATCCAATAGTATTTGAGCTGAACCTTCTACAACATTCAGCTGTATCCATGGTAGGAAAAATAGGCTGTTCATTTTCAAAAGAAAATAGAGTAAATATGAGAATCAAAAAAGAATTGAAAACAAAAATCTATAGGAAAATTATTACGATGGTTTTGGAACACAATCTATATAGTTTAAAAACTATACATATTCTTTTTCATTATTATTGTTTGTGAAGAACCAATCCTGAAATGCATTTCCTTTTCTAAGTAACCTCTTTTTAGTACTGGAAAGGCAAGGACAAAAGGCAAGAACCTCAGGCCCTGTAAATTATGTGGCTTGATGGTCCATAATAACACTGTTCTAATAGGAAGCACAATAAAGCAAAATCCTGACGTACTACAATTGAAACCCAGGATTTCTACTGTTTGCAGTGAACTTGAGCATTCACTTAATGAGAAGCTTCATTAACACATAGCAGATATTTTATTATACAGGTTAACAGAACAAAACCCTAGCTCTCACATTGAGAATAACCTTTCAGAGCCCCAGCAGCACTTTTTGACAAGAGACTTGAGTGCCCAGTTTCCTGCTGATGAATGACAGGATGGCCAAATGACAACGCTGGAACTTCACTGAGCAAAATAAAGATACAACTCTCCAAATGACAAAGGTTAACCACATACAGAGACATGCCCAGGCTAACAAGAATGCCAGGCACAAAGGCTTTAGCTGCAATTTTTCCTCAGTTTTGGTTCACTGTTGATAACATGACCCCTACTACAATAGTCATTGCCATTGTCAGCTGTTGCAGCTGAATGTTCTGGCTGACCAGCACAGCTCTTTCACATCTTTCTCTGCTCACAAACTGCACTACTGATTCTTTCAGGCAAAACTTAATGAAATATTTACAAGATCTGCATACACAGTTACAGCTCTTCTAACTAAGAATTTAAAGTTCTCTTTTATAAACCTTAGTGGCAAGCTCTGGTCATTTTAGGGAATATCTTCCCAGAAAAAGCAGCCTATCCTGCAAAAGTATAGAAAGAAATGAGACCTTCTGTACAGCACCTCCATTTACATAGAGATTCAGGCTGGTGTAGACTTTTACAGATCCTCCAGTTCTGCCCACCTCAAAGGCAGTTATCTCACCTACAGCTTGGCCCTTCGGACAGAATAATGATGCAGCAGGATTTCTTACTCAGGAGCTGATACTTCTTGAGATATTTAATTTTAATATTCATTGTTATTTATGCTTCAGTTGATTAAGTAACTTAAATGGCTAAAATTGTTAGAGACCAGTTTAATACAGAGCACTATCCCTCATTTTCTTCTAGATGCTTTATTTTGCACATTCAGATTTTTGATATGGATCTTCAGGGAAAAGGAATAAAAAATATACACATTCAACTTTCATTATCAGCTTAAAAATGCAGTTCTGCATCTTAAAGGCTTTATAACCAGGAATCCTTGGTTTTTATTCTCTATGATGGTTAGGAAAGAAATAAACACATCCAAGAGCTGGAAAATATTCCTGGTATACATTCTATTTTCAAGAGGAAGAACACAGCTCAATTTTAGACATAAATATAGTTTTGCAAAAGTAGTGCCTTTAAGTAAAAGTGGTTAAGTTTAAACCACCACAGTTTAAGGAAAAGCACTTTTCTTTGAATTTTTTTTTCAGTGTATTATGCACAGGGAGCTGCAATAAATTGCTCTTGACATTAAAGAGAAGATGATCAGTAAAATGTTCTGCATGTCTTCCAGCTGCTGGCAATAACAGCACAAAGCAATAAATACACTCTACTTACTGTCGTGGTCTTTGTAAATACCTGTCAAGATTGGAACATACCTGAGATGAAGTCTCTGCTCCATGGTTCTTCCAACCACAAAAAAAAACGCAGGGATTGAGATAAAGAAACAGGATTTCAAATGGTAATTCTGCAGCTCAGAGAGATAGGATGCTGTTCAGCTGAGTGATAAGTAGGAGATGAGACAAAATTAAACTCAAAAATAAGTCAAACTCAAAGTTTAACTTAAAAATAAGTATTACTTAGTCACATGCAATGGTTTTATATACTGATAGTGCCTTCAAAGTGCCTGTGCCTGGCTTTAAGGGTGGTTCTTACACTGTCATCTATGAAGCACTTCTGCTGCATCTAAGTGACACTCAGAGATCCAGCTAATCCTCCACTACATGAAAGAACAAGTTAGATTGGACTTTAATCCTCATTATTGTACATGATCAGCTGCCTGATTCAGTTTCAAGATTTACAGCTGTATTAATGTCTAACAAAGGTTATGTGCCTCTTACTTGAATAACCATTGGTGAATGGTGCCCTGGTTAGACACAGAACACTCGCCCGTATCCACATTTCCACAATTGTTCCAACAATTTGGTATCAAGTGAACCTCTTCATTTCTGAGCTGCTTTCTGCCACAGCTCAATCAAACTGCAGAGACAACTAGGCTGGAATTCTGCTAAGGTTTTCCAGCTGATGACCCAGGACTCCATAGATTTGGCAGAATCCTTTACCAAGCATTTTCCCCAAGAAGGAAAGCCGTGCCTCTCCTTACCTGGCAGTTGAATTATTAAACTCCTGGTTTAAAAAATCTCAGTCAAGTGAAGAGGAAATTTAGGAACAATGCAAACTGGAATAGCTCTCTAATTGAAAGAAATAAAAAGAAACAAAAAACCTATGGTGTTTATACAACAAAAGAAAGGGATTCAGAAGTTCTGTAGAGATGTATTGCCATCTAAGATAAGATAAAATATTTCAAAACCCCCAATAAAATAAGGTTAAATAAGGTGCTTGAGAAACCTGCATATTAAGGTTGTTTCTCTATATGAGAACCAACCTAAGATGGCCTTTCTTTCATCTAAAGAATATGAGTGCAAGCCCCTTTTTCCTAGGAACCTTTTGTGGGGTAGAGGCATGAGTACCTTTTCAAGAAGAGATTAACATGGCCAGGACTGACCAAATACCTGAGAATATAGGTTAAGCTCTTCATGGTCTCACTCCTCCATTTCAGAAATATTCTATTATTCTTCAAGGAATAAGGTTAATGTCAAGAAACCTTGTCAGAATTTCTTCTAGATAGCTCAGTCACTTTCTTTAAGGCCTACAAGACCACTCTTTTCTGCTGTGCCATGCTGATTAATGAAGATTAAAGGTGACAAACCACATTTTTGGATTACCCAAAGCACATGCTTTGCAAGAGTTCCAAGTGTTATGTTCTGGCTCTAATACACAGCAGGAAATTAAAGCAGAAATACCCACCAAAAATAAGACAGTATTAAGAAATGTACTGTCAAGACCAAAACACTTGCAACATGAACCTGTCTGAAAGCTGAAACCTAGCCTTTAAACCTCACTTCTTTCATGGTTTTCAGGCTCTTCATACACACATCTTTAGCTGTCTCCTTGCTGTTCACAGGTTATATTTATTTTTAGAGTTGTGCATGTATGTCCAGGTCAGCAGCTGTTCCAATAAGGAAACAAATTCTGTGCTGGAAGAGCAATGGAGCGCTTGTGCTCCAGTAGACCAGCCAGGCTCTGTATTACATAATCCAGGTGTCCATCACACTAAAATTTCAATACAGTTTCTAAGTAATTGTATAGAAAAACTGTTAAGCATAATTAAATATCATTTCAATCCCATCAGATCCGCATATTATTCTCTTTAGGATTAATTTTAGACTTCTAAAAACATGATATTAAGTACAGATAGAGAAAAGGCATTAATTAGCTCCATTTGTTCATTTTATGAAGCTCTACAGTGCAGCATTTTGCAAAAACGAGATACAATGAAGGATGTTGAAATGCATAAATTGGTATATTAAAGATATTCCCATTGCTACCACCAGACTTTAAACAAAAACTGAACACAAACCTAAACTAAAAGCAGGTATCAGGAAAAAAACTCTCAAGTAGTAACAAAACCCTCACTTCAATTTCTGATATTTCCCTTCTTCCCTTGCACACATTTACTTGTTCACCCATCAAATTCATGGTATCAGAAGCATTTTAAGATAAGTCACACTTAGGTGCTAATACTTAAGAGAAACTCCATCCTAAATCTGCAGCTGCAAAAAAGTTCATTAAGAGTATGGACATCTGAATGTCATATTTCTTAATTATTAATATTCTATATGGATTTGCTATTAATGTGGTAATCCTGTATCATATACCAGAATGGGCACTACAGCTCTGAAGTCCACCTGAGGCCTCCTTTGCACCAAGAGGGTTATGGGGAAGTACTTGATATTGGTATTTTATCCCACTGTATTATACACTGGATAAATTGTTTTCACATTCTGATCTTCTGGAAGCAGCAAAATCTCCCCTCACAACACTGTATGCACACAGCAATGTCAGGAAAGAAAACCATGGTGCTCTGCATCAAACATAATTAATGCACAATCAATATGGAAGTTACTATGGAGCGGCAGTCAAATTTTAAAAACACACATTAATTTCTGTCCCTTTCCACACGTTAATTAAATAACATCCTTTCAGAATCTGTGTTTCTATTAATGCTTCTCAGTTTGAAAATCAGAACCCTTCTTAGGAAGGCGTTGAGTTCTGTGAGGGTTTTCAGATGGTGGGAGGTGACAGGTGCTACTGCACAGTGCTTTTTATTGTCTCTTCACTTACTCCCTTGCAGGCATTTATGTGTCCTGAATCATCGTGCATTACAATTATGAAGAACTAAGACTGCACCATATTTAGGCTCTCATTAATTAGTTCCCTTGTTTATATGATTTCCTTGTTAACTTTGCAGAAGGCTCTGGAATACCCCAGTCCTATTAGGCAATACTAAAAATGTGCATAGAAGCCATCTCTTAACATAACATCACAAATTAAATCAGCAGCACCACTAAGCATTTGCAAATATGCATTCAGTTATGGATGCACCACGATGCATTTCTGACTTATTTCAGTCACTTTCCATAAACATGCCAATGAACACATTTATTTTGACACAAATAAGCACTGAAAAATACCAAAAGTGATGTGAGCAATGATATGGCCATGCAGCTGCATAAGTGCTTATGTTAGATGTCTTTGTGTGTGGTATTAAAAGCTTTTTGTGGAATTATGGTTAATCAGAACACAGTACGGAAAAAAAATAATTTGCTATTCAATATATCATTGAAATTCAGACAGTCCAGAGATAATTGATTTGTATTAAAGGCAAAAGCATGGATTGAAAGTGGTAGTAAAGAGGTTCTTTATGACTCAAACTTCATTCTAGTGGAAACTTTAGATAGTCACACTATAATTTGCTAAGTAAATTTGCACTGTGATCAGGATACTAGGGTATGGCAGATAGTAAACATTTCTTTAAAAAATGCCTGGTTTTATTTAATATACAAGCTTGTCTTTTTATGTCATGTCATACTATATTCACATTTCAGATAAGATCATTCTACTTAAAATAGCTTAGTAAACATATTTATAGAAATTACAGACAAGTATTAGCTGTTACCATTCCTTTAAAATGTGTAAACTTATTTTTAGGCTGATAAATTTAAAACTGAAAAGACATGCATTTCCCATCAAAACAATTTACAACAATTTATCAGTTGTTTAGATTAATCAATCCTGTAAATCTTTAATTGATAGTTTAGTAAATGTGTGCTGCATAATGGGTGCATTTAATTTAACTCCATTTTGCTCTGTTTCTTCAAACTAATCCAGTATCACCTAACATGAAGCTGATAATATTTTTGTCCAATAATTACTATCAAATGAAAATCAAATAAGATGCAAACACAGATCTTTGTGCAGCAAGATATGAATTTAAGCATGGAGTGTTTTTTTCCTGTTAAAATCATTATGGATGTCCACATGACTAAATCTAAGTAGGCCACCAAGTGGTAAACTGGATTAAGGCCCAAAAACTCAAAGGAAAAATCAATTCTTTGAAAGCCACCAAGAAATCCAAGTAGAGAAAGCCAGGGTTCTCACTTACCAAGATTTAGGAGAAGAGTCAAAAATTATTAACTGGAATCAATTTGCACGTATTCTATGCACTGTATTTAGATCACACAAATTACTTCATATTAGCAAATCAATAGTTCCATTCATTGCAAGTTCCAAGACTGATTATCCCTTGCAACTCTGAAAAGACCAGAGAGCATTTTTATCCATTAATAATTCACATAAGGATAAAGGCATTCTCTAGGCATATAGATTAAAATACATACTTATAAATATACCTTTGATTAATATAAAAGCTAAACTAAAGAGCTTTTAGGGACTTGTTTTGCAAACAGCCAAAGAAAAATTGCAGTATTGTATTTGCAGGTTCCTATTCTGTTACTGAACTATTCAGTATCTTCCCTCATAGCAATCCTATCCCATTGTAAGCAGTGACTATTATAAATACACCAGGTGAGCAAAATTTGCTTATTTGGAAATGACCACCTGAGCTACATAAAAAAAAAATTTAATCCCCAGAAGTACCTGGTTTTGAGGCAAATAATCCAGATGGAATAAGATAGCAACAGTCCCTGACATAAAAATGCATCCAAATGGGGCATGTAATATAATGATGCATTGGCTGGGATGAAAATTGAAATTACAAGTTTTAAGCAGAACGCTCTCAGTGAGAATATGGCCCTCAGTACTAATATAGGTGGATGCAAACTCATTCTGTTTGCTGGCAGAATTGTTCTCAGCTGAAAACTGAGATTGCATTACCTGAGAGCTGAGCTAACAAGCCCACTGAGAGCTAAAGCAAATGTTCAGGTCTCTGCCTGTGTGGCCATTCAGCTTCCAGCCCAGACCCCTCTCATCCCTCACCTCCTGAGTGAATTGCTTCTCATTCCAGGGCAAGTCACTTCATCTTTCTGCTTCCCCTCCCACTTCCATATCTTTTCCACTCGGCATAAAAGCTCTGCAGAGCAATGCAGCCGTGATTTCAGCGGGGACTTCTAGATGCTTCTGTAATATGAGCAGCAGCAATAAATCGGGAGGGGATAATAGAAGTGTCAAGCGAGTCCTAAGTGCAGCAGCAGAGCAGTAATGTACTGTGTGACACCCTACATCTAACACCATCCTTCAAGGACTCTGCACAGGGTGCTTTATTCCACTGCAATAATAAATGGGTCCATGATGCATCTCCAAGTATTACCCAGCCTTAAAAATGAATCACAGTAATGTTACCTTCGCTTCTCTGCAGCAAGAAGATAATACTTCTGTGGATGTGATACCACTCTGTATAGTTTTTGACAAACTGGAAATACTTTAGTGAAATAAGGCTGCATGGGGAGCACATGATTCATTTTGAGGCAGCAGCATATAAAAAGACAGTGCTGAAATCACTGTGGCAATTCAATTCATATCTGTTTAGTTATGCTTGTTTATTTTGCTGTCCCTAACAGTTCTAGATTCACAGATACTTCCTTTGCAGCTCCTCCCACTCCCCATGATCAATACTTTCTGAGAGGTTCTTGAGGTGCTGAAAGCAAATACCAGCAGGTGTGTGCATCACTAGCTAATCAAAAGATTGGAGAGTAATCAGTGTGTAATTTTTAATTCTCCTTTAAGTCAATGGTGCTTTTTCAAAATTTGAGATACTGCTGTCAGTTCTGTCATTTCTCTCACAAATCAGTAAACCTAGTTACTGGTAATCCTGTGAATGTTACTGTGAACAGCATTAGTGAATCAGGACCATTTTCTATTCATGCTCTTGCTTTTTTTCTGAATGGTTGCTCAGGCCACATTATTCTTCATTCTATTTCAGCAGTTTGTGCTCATATAATGTTTAATGATTTTGTAAACCCATCTAAGTATCAAATGTTCTCCTAAAACCTCCATAAGTTCTGCCATGTAGCTGTTTCAATGTTATCTTTTAATTTAGCAATGTTCAAAAACCAGACATTTATCAATCTCAATGTGCTCTTTATAAATCAGTGCCAACAGACAATGCAGTGACAGCATGTTTTGAGTCTGAATACCCTGTAGTTTAACCAGTATTTTCTATATCATCCCAGGAAAATTTGGTGTGTTCCCTTAGTTCCCACTACTCTACAAAAATATCTTTCTCTTCCATAATACTGATCACATCTATTAATCCTCTTGGCAGAAGACTTTCTTTTTTCTATTGCTAATAATTTTGGAAGGCTAATTTGTGATTTTTCTGAGCGTTATTCTTTGTCAGCTTTTGATCATTCTAATTGCCTTATTATAATCTGCTCTCCTACAGTGGTAAAGGCTTTTAATGTTTCATGTGCTAAGAACGAAAGGAAAAAAAAAACGTGAGCAAAAATCTCTTTTTGTTCCTGAAATATTACCACCTCCACAGTTCATAACTATTAGGGGGAAGAATTCATTTTGGCCCTCTGTTGTGTCAAAGTTTCATCCTTTCAGTGGTCCCACTGTCTCTTTGTGATTTTGTTCACTTCAGCAGCAAAATGGATTGATCATTGCAGCTCCTTTTGCCACCTATTTCTCATGCTACTTTAACATCCCAGAATAATGACTTGAACTCACTTCTTTAATTTCCCTATGAACCATATACCTCATGCCTTTTTTTAATATAGTTTCTTGTATAATGAAAAAAGCATATCATCATGTTTGCCCAGGACCTGAATTTTATAATCTTGATTTTAACATCCTTTTCTTCATTACAAGGACACGCTTACAAAGTGGAGATTTAAAAACATGACTGAACTTGTGTAGATTTAGCCACCATTTTGAATTCTATTCTTTGAGAAGTTAGATGGCTCCAAATAATACAGTCTCTACCACCCTCAACGTTATTCTGCCTTTGAATTTCAGATTTAGAAGCATACATCAGAAACTCACAAGTAGTGCCACCAAATTCCTCATTAAAAAACTTTCCAGATTATTCTTCCAATAATTTTGTAGCCCATTTAATTCAAAAGCATACAAACTTGACCTTGCAAGTTTTTCATCTCTGTTTCTTTGCCAGTCAACCAAAACTGCTCATGGAAACATGCTGGCTTCAATAAATATTATTTTCCAGAACGACTCCTCAGGTGCAATGAGGAATTAGTATTCAAAACAAAAGATAAAGTAAAAAAAGAATAAAGAGAAACAAAACCACTTCTGGCCAGGAATAGCCAAAGCCCATTAATTCACAGGAGATTATTCTAATTTAAATTAGAGAAATAGTCTGCCAATGGTCCTGTGAATATTTTTTTGTAATAACTAACTCCAGCAGTAGGAGGAAGAACAAGATAACAGCACTGGCTTTACAGTACTGCAGCAGAAGTGCTCAGTGCTTGACAGGAAACTTGGGTTGCAGTTATCCTTTTTGCTTACAGCCTAGGGCACGTTTAGACAGTATTTGGGACAGTTCTTCCCTACTGACAGTGTCTGAAGTTTTACAAGTCTGAAGAAGGAACATTACTCCAAGTTTTTTGAACCCCAGGATACGGAAGATGTCTTCTGGATATTAGCATCCCTCTGTTACTCCTTTGTAAATCTGCTATTTTGGCAAATTGTTCTTCTGCATAGAAGTAAATGTTTCATTTGGTCAAGAAAGACCCAAATGCTACATGGTCCGGTGGCTACTGCATCTGCCAATGAGAGCTGTATTTAATTATCAGTTTCAGAAAAAAGAGCAAGAAGAAATTATTTGAAAACTTTCTTTAACATTTCCTGTGGAGTAACTGTCTCAGAGAACTAGTGAGTACAGTGTCATAACAAGGCTATGCTCTGCTGGGGAAAAGGAAGGTCTACTACCAAGGTCTACTTCCAACAATGGTAATCTCACATCTTTTCTTGTAGGAAAAAAACAGTGAACAAACTTAGAAGGTTTTTATTTTTTAATTTGTGTAATTTTTTCAGTCACATAATTATGCTTAGACTAAAAATTCCAGTGCATTTTGAAATTTTGTTGTCATAATATTCCTATTTTAGTTCTTCCTGTTTCATCATGTGAAACAGCTTTTTTTACATTTAATTGTAGAATAATGAATTATCATTATTATTATTATTATGAGCCAAAGGAAAGTAAATACACAATGAACTTGGCAGTCCTAATACAAAAATTGCATTGTTCTCACTACAATTATTTTGCAGGTCTAGTTAATTAAATACTATAGACCTGTATGAATGCTTTTAAACTGATCTGCAGCAAGTTTCTTGTGATGTAGCTGAAGTAAATCTACTTAAGGCAAATCAATATAAGCCTTTTGTAAAACCATTTAGTTTTATATGAGGGCTTCAAGACTGTTACTAAATTGATTAATTTAAATGTGAGTTCGGTTAAACAGATGATGCTTTTGTGTGCAGAGAAAGCCTAAAGGTGTGGCATAGTCTTATATGCACTGATTCCATACCTACATTTAATGTTAATTAGATATTTAATCTTGTTAATGTTAGGGCCTTCTTCTGAAAGGGCAAAACACCAACCTTATTTATAGATTCTGGAATCTATCCCTCGCTCAAAAACAACTGCCTGTTGGTAATCCCTTAACTATCTGTGATCGATTCCCAAAATAAACTTTACTGATTAAGGTGGCACCCAAACTGCTTATTCACCTTACCCATGAGGTGGAGCAGCAGAGCTGGGATGGGATTACAAACCAGAAGCTGTTCACACTTAGAGAAAATCACACCTGTTGGATTCTGCAGGACACAGCATGAAAATGGCCAGGTATATGAGATACTCTTAAAATATTGTGGTGTAATCAGAATGGTGATGGGCATCAGGTAGTCCAGGCAGCCCCAGACTCTTTCATGTGTCTAATTGCACTTTCTTTTAGTGTTCAGTCCCAGCCAAAAAACAAAGAGTGTGTTATGACCCCCATACTAATTTATAGACCAGTGGGGTTCTTCTGGTGCCAAAGACTCTGGATTCTGACCCACACATAGTTATTTCCAATTTTTTTTACTGGGTTGTTCTCTAGCTTGACTTTTTACCCAACACAAAGGAGAATCTCTCTTTAGTAATTTTACAAAATGAGAGGTATGACTTTAAAAGCTTAAAAATTAAAAACCTCAGCAAAGACTAGCTACTACTGCATTTCTGGGGAGTTTCCTTCCCCAACTTCTCATGAGTATGTGGAGGGGTTTAGGATTTTCAATGAAAGTAATAGAGCATCAGAATTAATTGGAAACAGTTCTGGTTTGATTTGTCCCTTCAGAAGAGACAGTAATCATGAAACCATGACCTTCAAAACCCTGGGACCTCAAATCTGTGGAACAAACTTCAGCCAAAATGAACTGACTGCCTCTAGGCACATTTTCCTGAAACTAAATGACTTTGTCGTGACACATAAGCAGATTTATTGAAAGACTGCCGTGCTATTTCCAGGTACGTTGTCATTATCATCACATTTTTCTGTGCAACAGCATGGAATAATGCAAAGGAATAAACATTCTTTTAACACTAAGTTGAATTCAGAGAATAAATATAAGGATATATTTCTGCTATGGCAGCTGTGGTTTTGTGAGAAAACTCAAATGTTCCTCTCTTACATCTTTAATAATAGATAGCCATGGAGCCAGCTACGTAGATGGGGGGAAAAAACAGAAAAAAAAAAAAAAAGGGAGGAAAAAAAAAAAGAAGAAAAAGGAAAGTAATAATTGATCCAGAGCTATGTCATATATTGTGCATTAACAAATACCTTCAAATTTTAAGGAATGTATTCTAAGTAATACCCATTTATACACAACTGTAATGTATGCAATACATTACAAAAGCCTAAAGTTCTATTGTCTGGATTGCTTACCAGCTACCAGTTATAAATATTCTAATGAGGCTCTTATTCCTCTAATGTCAGTGTGGTACCAGAGTGCCTTTCTATTAGTGCATTAAGCTACATGACTAGCATTTTTCTGTCTTTCTGTCCCCAGGTGGAAAATTACATGTATTTAAAAATAATTAATATTTTATTTTTTATCTATGATGTGCATGCACTTTCACTAGCAAATGCAGACAGAATAATATCTATCACATTTTACTGCATTGAATTTAAAGTACTAAAAAAGCCTGCTCTACTAAAATAAATATACTTATATGCTGAACATTTATATTACTTCCCACTAAGGTTACACCAGAACATCTGTGAGTTACACAAAGAAATTCTGTGGCTGTATTTCATTGTGCTATTTTGTGTATTACACTCACTATTCATGATGCTACTTTCCTATTAAAGTCCCTTACTCCCCCTTTTATTTCCAAGGCATAACTATCCAATGATTTCAAATCTCAAATGTAGAATACATACTTTCATCAGGTTTAACAGGAAATTTTTGATACTCTAAAATGCTTTTTCTGCTGGGGATGGACAAGACATATACAGCATTTTACTAAAGATGTTTTTAATTTAAATTTGGATTAGATCAGTACAACTTTTTTGACATTGCAAGGAAAGTGTGGAAACACATATTTGAAAAATCTGTGCAGTTGTCAAAACCATGGGTCTTTCCAGTGAGCTTCTAGCATTTGTTTGGGAGCTAGACTCCCAAGAACAGACTAAACAGCTCAGAGGCCAGGGAAATCTTACACTGGTACATAGGAAACTACTGCTCATCAAACCTACCTAGATTCCTATAAATGGTGAATACAACATTTTTTCCTCCTTAATGTTCCCTTTTTCTCTTTAAAAAAAAAAAAAAAAAAAAGAGGAAAAAGTTCTTCATAGCAAAGTATCACAACCTCAGCAGCAGGAAGTTGTGAAGGGCTCCATTAACAGGAAGGAGTTTTTAAAAGAGTGATGTGAATTATGCAGCAGCCTGGCATTCAGAGTGCACTGCATTACTGCAGCACACAGCCCATCACCACGCTGCATTACTGCAGCACGCAGCCCATCACTGCACTGCATTACTGCAGCACACAGCCCATCACTGCACTGGAGTGCACCTTCTCACAGCCCCAGCCCAAAACACAGCAGCCATTTCCAACTGATCTCTCTGGAATCTAACTTCACTAATTTATTTTTCTGTAGTCTAGAATGACATAAGTTCTGATCTGAGTTTCCACTTCACACACCAAGACTTGTCCACAGAACTGCATTTTGCATTTTAATACCAAGTAGTCTGTTATTATCGCTGGGATAGCTTCCTTGCTACAAAACTATCATGACAAGCACTTTCAGAGAACTTGTGAGCTCAGACAGACTGATGAGGCAGGTCTTCTGATGGATGTTTATCTTCACTTCCCCTTATATCTATACTACCATGAAGTCATCTACTCTCTCATGGCTTGCTTTTTACCCCACTGTGCTCCACACCACCTTTACATCCCTGTGGCTCTTCCACCACCAGCAGACAGCAGGTGTAGTCACCAGACAATTATTTTCATGCTGACTGACCTGCTATCTGCCACCACCCAGAGTATCTAACAGCTGAGCTGTTTCTGGATTTTCCTTAGAGCACGGAGAGGACGTGTGGCTTTTTGCTATTTTGCTACTGCCTTGGGTTTCATGAAACTTGCCGTTTCAAGATTCCTACCTTTGTTCCAAACTAGCTGAAGCTGTACAGCTGGTTCAGAAGCTGCTGGGGAGGGATCAGCAGATGAGCAATCAGATAGCTTTCACCTCTGCCCTCAAAAAGAGAAGAAGTATCAGGATCATTCAGTAGCTCACCAGCAAGGAAAGGCATCAATCTCATAGCACCTTTTTAGCAGGGGAAACCAGAAGAACTCAGTTATTCATAATGAGATCAGAATTTTGTCAGACTGACTTGAATCATTCCAGAATTATCTCTGTTTCAAAGATCAGAGATCACCTAGTCTTGTCATTTTCCCAGCACTTGATAGTGCAGATATGGAATAGCAGAGAACTAGGACAGCAAACCCTTCAGTGTTAAACTCTTATCTTTTTGAGTCAGCTATACTTGTGAGAAGTGAAAGGACATATCCAAACACAGTCTTGTGTTTTATTTCTAATCCCAGTAATGGATTTAAGTCTAAACATGTATTATTGATTTACTCAACTGATCCAGCTAGCCTATGAAATCGATCACATATCTGATATCAAAATTAGGTCCAGCACAAAAGGGAATGACACGGTGGTTGAAGGAGGCTGACCTAGGATGCAGGAGCAGCCAGGTTCATCTGCTAGATTTGATTAATTTCTCTCATGTGCCTGAAGCTAAATCACTGTGGAGCAAGCACACAAAGACATTACATCTGTAAACTCTGCTCACTCAGGAAAGCCTGAGAGACAGGCAAACAGTACCTGAATAAAGGTACACTCCAAGTGTCATTGTTCATCCAGCTTTTGAAACGTTTGTGCCTCCCTAATGTGTGTAACATGTTGTTTGCCTGACACATAGAGGTTTTGAGAAGAAAAATGGACTCAGTCTAGGTATGCAAAACACAATCATATTTTGGCAGAATCCTCAACAAGTAAAAACAAAAGTAACAAACTCCTCAAGAGTGTGTTTGAGGCTGCTTGTAAGGTACAAAGACCTTCTAGCTGTGTTAACATCACTCCACCTGATCCAAACCCTAATGAAGAAAAAGGACATTTTAAACTGAAATTAAATAAATTTGAACATGATCAGTCCTCAGTTAACCATGTACTCGTGCCTATTACACTCATTTAATGGGGGTGTACAGATCACCTCTGTACTGCCAAGTGCAGCGAGACCACATCAAAAAGAACACACCCTAAAATGCTGTTTAATCACTTCATAACCAACCTAAATAATATTTTCTCTCCTGTATTGACCATCCTTAATTAAAAGACAAATCTGTGCAAACACTTCAACCATACAACATCAGCAAATTTAACTGACATTTGGTTAAAGACATGTTTGAATTCCAAAGTTATTTCAATCTGGCGGGAAATAAGGATGATATTCTAGAAACCAAAATGTCACAAAAATGCATGAAGACAATACATTTGCTTCTACTTCAGAGAAAATTCTTAAACTTGGTCCTTAGGTTTTTCTATTACATTCACTCACCCAAAAACTAAAACAATAAAAGTAGCAAGGTGGTGAGGAGAGCGGGGAGAAAAACTCAAGATTGCTTGTATGGCTATTATGCAGTCCTTTGGTGACCAGTCTGGTGACCAAACAGCCAAAAAGTATTTTTATTACTTTGCCAATATGATAAAAATGCAAGTGCAAAGATACCTAAGAAAATTTAAAATCCATATTTTCATTAATAAGAAATCTCAAAAACCCTAGTCAATAAAACAATTCCTCCTGCAAATTTTAAACACAACAGATTACTTAAACCAAGTTTGGACCAGAATGCTTCTATTTTAAAACATAAAGGAGATTTTTTACACCTTGGTTCCGTTCCTTTGTGTATTATAATTTTTTTTAGTGTATTTTTTTTTTCAATCAGACTCCAAAAGCTACAATAATTAAAACCATATGTAGAGCAGGAAGGTATCATTTCTCATCTTATATTATTTCTTCAGCATTATTATAAGTTCAGCCTGCCTGATGTGAATCTAATTCTTTACTCAATCTTGAGCTAAGTCCCACAGGAAAAGTGGGATATTGTGATTATTAAAAAAAGTAGAGAAAGAAGAGGCTAAAGGCTCCCTGCTAATGAGTAGGAGAGAAAGAAAAGTGCCAATCTACAGAGCAGTATGTCTAAATTGAACTGCCAAACAATAAACTACTATTCTTAATTACAGAGAGAGATATTTTTGATGTTCATAGATAATAAGTGAAGAATGACCAAAAATACTGATAAGAGAAAAAATAATAATAGTAATAATAATAATAATAAATAATTTGGAATTTATGTTTGACTACTTCTCCTACAGCCTTTGACTGAAGAAAAACTTAATTCAGACCTCTGGTACACTCACTAAATATTTGAAAAGATAGATGAATAATGAAGGTCCAGTAAGATATTGCTACTCTTATGAATTATATATGTACTTATCTTAGCTGATGAAAATAACAACATAATTCAGTTTCAGTAAGAAGGAAGGCTGTTGTGCTGTAGAGTAGGACCCAAAAACAACTGTATTGAACTGATCAAAAAGATTAGCAAGTGTGCAGACAAAATATTTAGAAATTACAGTTTCCTCAAGTTGTTTGGGGTACTCAGGGGTTTTTAAACTCCAGGAACTCTCACTTACACCACCTGTACTCCCAGAACCTTAATTCCATGCGAGTTAGAAAAAGCACAATGATGATGTATAAAAATGTCTTTGGAGACATTCTACGATCCAAATTCTCTAAAGACTGATGCTACAGCATCAGGTAAAATATTTCTGCTTGCAAATTACTGAACAGACACCATCTTATCAGCAGATCTCAACACATTCTACCAAGAAGGAAAAAATCTTCGATGGAGGAAGTCATGGAGGAAGAGACAAATGAACACCCATAATTAACTAGTATATTCATATGGCAGAGGTAATAGTAGTAACCATTGTTTTAAAATCCACATTTTTGAAAAGGTTTTAGACATACCTGTATTTATTAGATGACTACAAAATGTCCCTAAAGTACTTGAGAACCTGGGGAAAAAAAACAGTATTTTTACCTTGCTTCACACAAATACAAACAGACTCCCTGGTGATTCAAGGGAGGGCTCTCAGCCTTTGCATCATCTTCACACTGGTGATGTTTATTCCAGACCAGATTTTGGCAAGTCCTGGAATACTGTCTGGCCACCCCTGACTAAGGGCACGAGACCTGTGACTGCTTGGTGATAACTCATCACTCATCCAGCCACTCTTTATCCATACAGTGTGTTCTGAGACAATTTTGTACTCTTCTAGCTGCTTAATCAAAATTCTTTGCCCTCCCAAGTCCCCTTTTGCCATAAAAAAAAGCCTCCCTTACTTCAACTGCTCTCTCAGACCTATCAACCCAAACTTTTGTAATCTCATCAAAAAGGTGTCATATCAACTTTACAGTATCTGTCTTCCACAAGCCTAACAGTTATTATTACCCTTATTTCACTCTTTATAATTGAGTCCTTTATCAGCCATGCCATTATTTTGCCTAAGATGCATGTCAGCCTGACAGGCCCATAATTACCACTGTACCCTCTTTCACCCTTTCAAATGATTACCTCAATATATTTTCTCTCATCTTCTGGATTTTTCCAGTGCCAGTTTTGTTGAAAAGCAAAGGCAGCGATCCTCTGGGACAGCTTTTCTGTAACATTTGGACGTGCTATACAGAACTGCTGATTTCAATAGGTCCATTTTCATCCTCATTAATTGTTGAGACAAGGTATTTCAGCTTCAGCATTATCATATGGCTACCACCCTGTTCCTTTTCCACAGAGAACCAAGAGGAACATTTGGGATCAGCACTAACTTTGAACTTTACTCATTAAGCTCTAGGCAAGCTCCACTTGGGAAAGGCAGCAAGTTAGACAAGGAGGGAGCATTAGATGAGATGCCTGCTTGGGGAGTAAAAAGGGTTGCAAGAAGAGAATATCAGTCTTCTTGAACATAGAAAAAGCAAAGTTGTTTTCTTCCCAGAGCTAAGACTACTAAGGAACCCTAGGGATTTGAAGAGACACACAATTTGGCACATTAAGGAGGAAAGGATCAAGGTACAAATGAAAACCTGTTCAAAATGAAACCTTGAAAATCACTGGTATTTACTTAAGTAATTTCCCCCCCTCATTTCCAATTATTTACTGCTTTACAACTCCCCTGCTACTGCTGACCCCTCCCTACTTCTGCTCAATTAACAATTTCTCTGGCAGCACTTTCCTGTGCCTCCTACATCCACTCAAAGGAGATCACGGAACACACTTGAGCTGGGAAACTCAGTACCTTAACAAAAGGAAAGATGGACCAGGTAACACAGAATTCAGAAAAGTAATTTGTTAGCCAAGTAACAGAATATTTGTTTACTACTTCTGTTTTTCCTGTGTTATTACATACATTTCTGCCTTTTCCACATAGTAACAGGCCAGCACCTGCATTACTACCTTTTTTTCTACTTTAAAAAACTTATCAAAGTCCTTAATTAAATGGCAATTGCTTCGTGTATCCTTCTGCTTCCTTTACAAACATCTTCAATTCCTAACTTCTTATTTATATTCATTTATTCTGTGTGATCAACCTTCTTTCTTCCCATTTGTTTCATTATATATTACAGCTGCTTTCTCTTCCCCTGTAAGCCAGGCTAGTTTTCAGCTGCTGAAAAATTTTCATTAAAAAATGCCAATGAACTGACCCTGAAACATTTCACTCAAGACATCCCTAGTTGATAAAAAAATGTTGATAAAACTTTTGTCAAAACTAGCAAAGGAAATAAACTCAGATGGGATTCCTTGGGACTGCCACAGGGCCATGCACTCATTCTCTGTTCCTAGCTCTGGGGAAGATGCAGCAAAAAAACAAAAAAAAGCAAAACCAAAACCCACACACACAACAAACAAAAGAAACTCAAACCATATCACATTTTAAATTCTCAATGTTTAAAAACAAAGGAATGTATTTCTCAAATCCTTTCAAAACAGAGACACCTGAATAGGGACTGCAAAAATACAAAATCAAAAAACAAAGAGTCTAGGGCTTAGTATATGCTTGTCTACAATACCAGAGCTTTCTTAGTTATCCACAGGTCCCTCCACTCCAACATTCTGTATTTTTTAATTTGTTCAAGTAACTCATCAGACGTCTCGGGAAGCGAGGGCTGTCTCTGTGGCTGGGAGTGACTGGCAGGTGCTGCACAGGCACACGTGTAATGAATGTCACAGACACACAGGAACCTGCTCAGTGATGCCATGGGAGAGACAGCCTGTCTGCTGGCACTTTGTACACACAATCCCCCGGGAGCTACCGGGATTTGAGCTACAAGTCACTTACTCCTGCCCGCTCTCGGGGGAGGCAGGAGAATAAACAAGCGCTTCTCATCACGGCACTTCCCATCCACTGGAAGACAGTGTCTGTTCAGAGCAGGCCCTTTCAAGGGACAAGCTGTATTTTGCTTTATCAACACCCCAGTCATGTAGTAGAGACTGCAAAAAGTCATCACAGACCCCGATTTCCACAAGCTGCAATTCTCCTACGTGCCTTTTCGCTCCTCTTTTAAACACAGCTCACTTGCCATGTACAAATGCGGATGGGAATCTGAAGGCAGAGTCCTTTAGAGATTTATTAACATGAACATGACTTTTACTGCCTATTTTACTGAGTTATGCCTGGATACAAGACCAGACAGCTCAACAAGAGCAGTCTCCCACATCGATGCAGGCAGCATGTTTTTAAGATAAACTTTTCCTATTCAGAATAATAAGCATTTTTCCTCTTTTTTTCTTTTTTTTTTTTTCTGTTTGTTTCTCTTACATTTTTTCTATCATCAGAAAATCAGTGCAAGGATAAGCAGCAATACCTGGAGTTTTATCCAGCAAAACACAGATACTAGGAAAGCCTTGGAATGCATACACAGTTGCTGTCTTTTGGTCTGGATGTCCCTGAGACGGCTGACAGGCTTGACAGAATTGTATTCTCTGAAGATGTACCCGGTAAATGTCACTGCACACGCAGTTCCAGAGAAATCCCTGCACTCTGAGGCTGTGTGAGAGGACAAACCAGCAGGTGGCACTTGGAAACGTGTGCCAGAGCCTGGGAGAGAGCAGGGTTTTCTGCTCTACACCACTACTACTATTCAGCAGTACCTTGGCTGCATAACCAGGCAGACACAAACAGACATGGAAAATAATTTTGTTAGGCAGAGAGTCTGATTTTTAACCCAATATCAGGAAAACATCTACGAACTCTTACTCCCAAGTGAAATAACTGTGTCAATGGAATCTCTAAAGCCACACTCACACCACCCAACCAGGAAAATTCGTGTACTCTTGTTCCATTTCCTTCTCCTCTTTATGCCAGTGTGATTTGCCTGCACAAGGAGCATTTCCATGCTTGATTACATTTCTTCAGCCCCGAGAGAGGGAAGAAAGTTTATCAGTCTTCTCTAACAGGTATGGAATTAGAATCCTTTTTTCCACTGCTTTCAGTGCTCAGCAGTGAAAAATCTGAACACCTGCAGGCAATTGTCCCTATTCACTGAAGATGATGATTCGCTTTTTTTCCAACGTTTTTGCTGCGTGCCCCTGCAGCTTCCTTCAACACATAGCCATTTGCTCAAATTAGCAGGTGTCCAAACCCAAAACTAAAGCTTGTTTAAAAGTTTGTCTGTGTTGGCAGAAATTTACCACTTCTTTATTAATATCAAACCAAGATTGCTTCGGTCTGCGATAAGGCATCACCAGCCTCATCTGTCATTGAATAACAAGAAGCCAGTGCTGCCTGTCATTCCCAGAAAGACACTGAATCTAAGGCTGCCACTTTAAGCACAGCTCGCATTATTTATTCTCTTTCTTCTACGTAGCCTGTTATCAAAATAGACTTCCTTTCATATTTCCTTTTTTTTTTTTGTAATTTTAAAACTTGACACAGGTTTTTCCTCCCATTATTAAACTTTCTGCAGGAAAAAAAAAGCAAACCTAAAAAAATTTGCAAGGTTGGATCATATTGCAAAAATTTGTTTCTAGACTTTTATGATTTCTTTCCAAGGCTGTGTCCTACAATTTATAGAGGACCTTATATGTGAGTCTTTAGGAACAAAGCCCATACTTAATACTATTTCTGAGAAAAAGACTGGCCATATGACTGGTTCAAGCAGACTCTCTAAAGTGGTAAGACAGACAAGCCAACCAGAAAAGTCATAACAGAAATAAAGTCAAAAAAACCTAGCACTTCTTTTATCCTTTTGTTTTTCTTTTTTGAAACGTGACCCTTATTGTTCATCTTGTACCAGGGCATAATCAGCACAAGAAACCAAAAATAACCTTATTCCTTCCCACCATCAAGAAATCTAATAAAACAAAACTCTTCATTTAGATTTATACAGTAAATAGTTTGTGAGAAAAAACTGTAAGTTCAGAAGTACTTCAAGACATAAGAGTTAATGCAGTGCTTCATGCCTTTCATACTCCCAACCACAACTTTGCTGAATGTCTCTCCTGATAAGAGGAGGAAATGCTCCATGCTCAGATTTAATTTTTAAGAGCTACAAACCTGTATTTTCTTCCCTCTAAATGACCAGATAGGATGTTTCAGAGATGTTTTTCCTCTTCCTGTCAACAAGAGGGATAAATAAAGTGAAGGTGGTTAAATTCAGTCCTCTTGTTTTTTATTAAAACAAATAAAGTGTGTATTTATCCAGAGAAGCCTGGGGGATTCTTTTCTCCTTTTTTCAGTTGCCTTTTTTTTTTTTTTTAATTTTATTATTAATAACAGTTCAACATTCAAATGAATAAGCAAATAAATCTAATTCTAGTTAAAGAACTTATTAGCTCACCTTACAATATGAAACCTATTTTTGGCTGAGTCAGACCCAAATTTTACAGCCCTGATAAAATTAGTCTCAAAAGTGAAGAGATCTTTTTCTTCATCATTGAGTCAGAGATCTGGCATAAGAGTTGGATTTCAAAGGCAATACTCAGAAATTGTCAGCTCGCACGGAATTGTCACGTACTTCAGACTTTACGTTTTGCAAGTTTCATCTTAAAAAATATTACTGCCCCGATTACATGGCTGCTCTTGTCTCACATAAAATTTTAGTTTAAAGATGAAACAAATAAACTTTTGAAATATTTATTTATATTGTAATAGAGAACAAAACCACCTTTGTATTTGCTCTTTCTCATACTTTTAAAGTGACATATTCTTTCATGGAGATATTATTCATGTTACCATTAGATTACATACTTTGCTTATAGCTATGAATTAAATATTAGGTAAAAGTGAACTGCATTTTAATCATTAATTAGACATTACATACCTACCATACAGTGGATGGCAGAAAGGACTACACGTTGATCTATTTTAATTAATTCCAGCTGACTTAATGACACAACTTGGGTTTTTTACTTCTTTTTTTTTCCAAGTGGATGGTAAACTAAAAAAATTCTGCCTGTCTCCTATGACTGAAAATAAACTCACTATACATAAGAGAATGCAGAATGGCACATTATTAATGATTTACAGAGAACATATTGCAGCCAGTTAGGAATTTTTCCATTGGTGATCAGGCCATTTCTGTGCAAAAAAAAATACACCCCAGCCCTCATAATTAATTTCATTGTCCTGCATTATATTGTTCCTGCATTTAAAGAAAATTCAAATCTCAAAGCTCTTAATATTTGACACCCTTTAAAATACAAATGCATAGAGTTATTAATATACCTATCTGCATTAAACATACTTGCAGGTGGAAACAAAGCTATTTGCATGCACCCATCCTTGTTCCCAGCTGTCTGGAACTCAGACTGACAGGAATGCATCCTGCTCCCAACTGTCCTGCAGGGTTAAGTGTGCAGGGTCCATCCATGTGGCCACAAAATAAAAACCTTTGCACAGATTAACTAAGGCAATGGATGCTTTCAGACTTTGCTAAGCAACAAGTTTTCAGTGATAGTAGCTGGAAGTCTGGCTTCATCATTTTAAAAATAACTGTCTTAATCAGAGAAGTAGAAAACCAACATAATCAGAATGTTAGCATAGTAACTTTCATTAGAAAGTTGGGATCAGTAATGATGGAGAATTTTTTCCCCCAGTTGGAAATAGTTACAAGTGCTTATAAAACTCTAAAAGAAAAGCATTTTTTAAAGTTACAGGAGGTTTAAGTCAATTTGTCCAAGTTGTGGGTTTCTTTTTTTTTTCAACAGAAAGTTTTACAAGCCTTAGACAGAGTCAGTAAATGACATGGGTGTCAGAATGTATTTTCACAAGCTGCAGCTGCACGTAACATGTTGACATTTGGAAAAATATTGTTTCTTTCAATCAGATTTTTATCAAAGGAGTGGAGTCCTTCATTCTAAGATAAGTGACTATAATTAGATGGTTCCCCAACCAAATCCTCCTACTCTCCCAGCTTTTGCTACAACAGTAAGTTATCTACTCACAGAATAAGCCCTGCATCAAGCTAATGAGATGCACAATAAATGCATCATTAATTTATGCTAGATACTATTCTGCTCCATTTATATCTATTGTCCTTATCCTCCCACAGCACTCAAGCTAATTCTAATTGATGGTTTCCATCAGCAAATTAAAAAACAATATACTCCACACTGTGGTGATGAAAAATATAGAGAGAAAAACAGTATGTTCTAAGAGAACACCACACTTTGTTATCTTTATGGTGCAGAATGAAAGACAAATTAGCTAAAGAATGCTGTGCAAGTCTTCTTATTGCTTTTATGATAATAAGAAAATACTCTTTATTTGTTTTGATTGGATGGTACGAATTCATTGTCCTGTGACAAATTATTGATATGGTGGAAAGTCAGCACTGCCTGATTAAATATGTACAGGTGTTTCCTTCTGATAGTTTACATTTACAATTTAAATTGCATTTGGAAAGCTTAAATGACCAATCCTCAACTTGTAGGCACACTCCTCTATGGAAAATAAAAGTCCAGTGTCAAACACCTTTTTTTTTTTTTTTTTTTTTTTTTGTTAAGTACACTATTGGTAAAGAATTTTTTACTTGTTCTACAGAGAGAATATTACAAAGCTTTGGGGGGAACTGAGGCAGAGGCAGCCTGAGGGCCGTGCTGGGGCTGTAACAGCATCTATGTAACAGTACAGATGTACAGTATTAGACACCTCTCCACAGAAAACCAAAGCTTCAGCATGTACTGCCCAGCCCTCAGGGAAGATTTAGAAAATCTTTCACATGAGCCACTCCACAATCCCCATCCTTCTGAAACTGGACTACAGCAGCAGCTGAAACTCATTTTACACACAACTTGTCAGATGCCTTCTTCAAACTGTGCTGCCTTGCTGTGATCTGGTCACATCCCCCTCTAGCCCCATGCCAGGCAGCCTGGACCTCTGGCACTGCCCAGGCTCTCAACCCAGCAGATGTAGTGGCACATTTGGTACCTTCAGGGAGCTGCTTGCCCTCTCTGTAGCTCAATCTCTTCCTCAGGCACATGTTAGTCAAAGATAGACTGTAGTTTTATAACTAACATGATATTATTCTAATGTTTTTCTAAGTTTTCCATAAATAACCAATGTAAATATGGTTTTCACAGTCGAGATTTCACATATATTTGATATATATATATATATATGATATTTTCATAAAATGCTGTTCATTTACTATCATTATTACTATCACTGCCTCTGACCAACAAAAGAAGTTATACTGACACATGAATTTATACAACTCCAGCAGATTAACCACACAACACCAGCTGGATGCCACTCAGAGAAATGTCTTAAAAAAACAGATCATACACTGATGAGGAGTCTGCAGCTCCCAAGCCACACTTGGAGCAGCCACAGGCCTTGGTTCTTCTGTCAAAGTTTATCAAAGGAAAAGAGCTGCAAAGGGGAAGAGCACTCTGAACCTTGCAGAGGCAGCAGGTGGTCATTTCAGGTTACTGCTGCTAAAAGGAAGTACTGCACATATGCATTCAGTTTTAGAATCCAATTAATCTTTTAAAGATATTCTTGAGCACTTCTTATAATTTTATTATTTTTTCACTTTTATTGCTTTAATGCCCTCTGAGAACCTTGAAAATCCAGTATCTTTTCATATTAGTTTTGTTCTTTTCTATTTGACACACTTGTTTATCTGAGTTTCTTAGCAAGCCTCAAATTAACATAGTCTTCTTTCCCTGTTCCTTCCTTATTTGGAAAATCTATCTTGCTTTCCATGTGGAAAACACAGTATTTTATAGCAAACAGCACAGCACACCACAGAACTCAACAAAACTTCATCTTGGACTTCCCAGAGCAAGAAAAGAAGCTGAAGAATCGCATCAAAATATTATCTGCAGCAATGAAACAGCAGCCAGGCAGTACATGGTAAGGGAATAAATACTGGTTTCAGATAGCTTGGCTCCAGACATTCTAGCATTAAAATTTAGATTGCCAACTTAAAACATCAGTGACTGCTCGCAGTCAGTAGGGGCAGCCTTGGACTGTGACTACACAATCAAGGCACAGATACCAAATTCAGAGCTGCAGTCCTGAAATACCCAACTCGGCACCTGCTGGACTTGAAGGCCCCTAAAGCCATAGGATGTGACATGGAGGATTTCCAAGCTGTATTCTTTTACAGGTTACTTCTCTCTCCTCATTTGACAGAAGCTTTCTGTGCCCTCAGAACTGCCTCACTTAAAAGGAATTGACACTTCTAAAGCAAGCCAGCAGGCAAGCAGTGCCACCTTTGCCTACAAGGGGGCAAATCCTGCAGTCATTCACTGCGCAGTTAAAACACACCAGCTCGGATACGTGGTGAGCGGGTCTGCAGTACCTCCTGTGGAAAATGTGCCATGTGGAAAAGCTTCCCCAGCAGCCAGTGAAAAAAGCAAATCAAAGCAAAGAGGCTCTGAATTGTAATCAGGAAAATACTCTCTCTGCTGTCACCTACAGAAGCTTAGCTAGGTAATTTGCCTGGCTAAATTAAATGTGCACAGTAAAGAGCTAATGTCAAATGCTAGGAACTGGTGTCCCTTGTCCTAAAACACAAAAAGAGGGTGAAAATAGCACTCAGTAGTCTTTAATTCAGCCCAGGTGCTGTTCTCTGGGCTGTCCCTGACTCTGAAGGACAATGGCACAGGTGCTGCTGTTTGCAGGGAGCAGAGCCAGCAGTCCCACAGGCATGCTGGAGCTGAGCCGTGGTGCCACTCGTCCCATCTCCTCTCCTTCAGGAATAAACAAGACAAATGTCCGCTGCTTAGAAAAGCCAGTTAGAAACACCATTGGAAACAGCTCTTTAGAGTGGAGGGGGTGGAAATGGAGATGTCCACTAAGAGGTCTGAGTAGTACAGTAAAAGCTAAGAGCTTTTTCTGATTTTAGGCACATAATTTATTTGCTATTTTTTACTTACTAGTTAAGCCAGTTTGCCACTCTCATTGTGTGATCTCAAATTACTTTTCATCAATTTAACTCTCCAAGCACAATGTAAAGGACTGCAAATTGCATAGCCAGGGACCTGTTTACAGCACACACCTTGGAGATATTTATACTCTTTATCAGAACTGCCCACAGTGGAAGCACTTCCTGCAGGCAATCCTGTTGTCAATAGCACACGATCCTAGGAGAGTTGATATGTGTGTGTGAAAAGGAAATTAGGCCCAAAAATGAAGGTGGGTAAGGGGTCTGTTAAAGATTACGGAGTGACTCAAAGCAGGTATTTTCTTCTGAAGAGGGTGTGGATTTGTTAATCCCAGGTGGTCAAGAGAAACATCAGATTAATTTTTGTTCATTTAATGCAGCAGCAATACCACCCTTTGTCTTGTCCACTAGGTGACAAAGTAACCAAACATCAACAGAAAGACTCACAAAAGGATTAAATTTAGAATCATAGAATCATAAAGGATTAAGGACCTTTAAAAAAGACCTCTAAGGTCATCAAGTCCAACCATTAACCCAGCACTGTCACCATGTTTAACACACATCCCTAAGTACCATCTCCACATTTTCTAACACTTCCAGGGACAGAGATTCTACAAGTTCCCTGACAGCTGGTTACAATGCCTAATCACTCTTTCAATATGAAGATATTTTCCCAAATATCCAATTTAAACCTCCCCTGGTGCAACCTGGGGTCATTTCCTCCCATCCCGTCAGTTTTTACCTGGGAGGGGACACCAAGATTGTTTATGCACGTTGCTGTTTCCCTTGGGGCATGAAGTCCAAGTAAATTATAAAACTTCAAATTCCATGAACACAGAAAAGCATGAGGCTTCCCTGCCTTCAGATAAACAAGGGATCATCTTCCATTAACTTTTTATCTAGATGCTGAGAGTCAGGAAAAGTTGTCCTGGTATCTAATACACAGTCTTTCTCTAAGATTTTACATACCTCAAGGAAGTGGCAGATTTATAGCATATTTTCCAGTGAAGTGAGGAAACAATCCTTCACACCTTTACTTTCTTTAACTTTCCTATTTTAATAGGAAACAAAAACCTCTGTCTGCTTACCTTTATTTAATATGTAGGTAAGAAAACATCAATCACTCGTACCATAGTAAAGCTGCTTCATTGTCTTTCAAAAGTCAAATTCACAAATAAAGCTGTGGTTCCATGTTAGTCTACCTGCTTAATAAATAAAGGTGTGGTTGATACAATCATCTAAATCCTTTTCCTACTGCCTGCCTCAGAGAATGATTTGAAAGTGTTTCATAGCTTCAAAAGCAAAACAACTATAATGAATTTTAAGATATTTTCTATAGTAGACTTTGGTAGTGAAAACCTTTTAAAAATAAAACTGCTATAACCCTGCTATTACTTTCTTTCCCCTAAGATATTTCTGAGTAGTCAACTGTTCTCTAGCTCACTTATCTATATCCTACTATGAACAGCCATTATAAACTATTAAATGTTTTTTAAATAGCTGTTTCAATTTTTTATACCTTTTCTTTATGTAATGTATTATTTTTGTATGCAGAAAATTCACTAGCTGCTGTTTTTTGAAAATATATGTTTGCAGCATATTGTACAGAACTTTATTTTTACCCTTCTACTTATTAATAAAAAAAAAAAAAAAAAAAATGCTGCAGAAATATTTTGGCCTTCAGGAATAATTCACCCACCCTTCCAAAAAGTGAAGACTGGACTGGCACTTTCATACAAAATTAAGATAGCAGAATTCAAGTAGAAATGTATGGGGAAAGAAGCCAGAAGTTGATGGCATTACCCAATAACAAACTGAATTTCAGCCCATGGCCCTCACTCTCCACTGCTCCCTTCCTTTGCTCATATTTTTCACATGATTGTTATCCAATCCTAAACGGATTACTACAAAAATTGTGCTTACAGTGACAGTTTGTATTATGTGATAAATGCACAGGTTAGTTTCTACCTTTCTTTTCATTTCCTGCGTAGAATTGAAAAATCATTTTCCTGTCTCATTAACGCTGCCTGTCCAACAAAAGGGTTCAGATGCCCCTGGAAGTATCCCATATGAAAGCATCATTGAGAAGTGCTGCAGTAAAGGACAAGCACCAGCAGGGAGGATTTACTCACACATCTGAGCACTAAATCTTGGGTGTCCTGTGCTTCCCTTGCTCTCTGCAGTCACATTCTATTAGCCAACATCATTACTTCCCCCACCTGACTGGAAATCACAACTGTGAGAGTAGTGGTATCAGTAGGAATTTGTTTCTATCATGAAACATGCAATAAAACAAAATTTTTCATGTAGAGAATAGTGACTTTCCCCTTAAAAATGAAACAAAACCTTCATCAATGGTGGAGCTAATGAAGCTGATACAACTCAGTGCCCTCACAGCCTTCTCAGAACATCACAATAAATTCTGAGTCTTACCTTCATCACAAAAAACACCACAGCTGCAACCACAAACGCTGTATAACATGCCAGTTTTGCCAGGCATCCCTTCACTGGAGATGGTTTTTTTTTGGGTTTTTTTGGGTTTTTTTGTCTTTGCATTCCATTCACCAGTTTTTTTCTGATCTGATTTAAATTGGCTAATTAAGGTCAAAAATTATTGGACAAAGTGATGAATGGATGTAGAGAGGTCTCAATCATTCTTTCCTTAAGAAACTAAAATACTTTTACAGATATGGATAGAATAATTTGAAATATGCTACATGCACACTCACTTAAAAGAGAGCAACAACTCAGGTCTTTTGAAGCTCTTTGATGTTTGAATTCTATATTTAGGCAAGAGGAGGCTTATTATTGAGCTTTTGGAAAGCACAATGTGAGATATAAAAGAAGAACTCTGTGCAATCTGACCATTTTGCCTCACAAGCAGCATCACCATGCTCAGAGGAGGATTCCAAAGCAGCTGCTGCTTACAGGGGCTGGGTAGAGGGAAGGTTTCTCATAAATCCAGCCTAGGCCTTTTTGCTCAGAAAAGAGCTCATATTTCTGCTGCAGGTGGTATTCTGCTATGCATGACACTCTCTCAATAGAAAAGGAGTACAAAAACCAGACTGTAAAGGCTTTAAGATTCACAACACTTGCTCTCCTTCTTCACAAGCACCCTGTTTACAAAGATCTAATTACTCCAGTCATCCTGTTTGCAGACATTAGGTCAACAAACAGCAGGATGGATAGACTTTCTTGTGGCTTGGGCAACCAGTATGAATAACTCATTCTGAAAATTATACTCAGAGGAGCACTTACAAAACTCCCCAAGCCTAATGTGGTTGTAAGATTATTTGATGAACTACATAAAACACACAGAGTCATATAAAAAAATTATTAGCAGGTCATGGATAATTCACAGACAGAAGAAGTTATTCAATCCCAAAGTGTTTATATACAATGAATATCTATGACCCACTCTATTCAGTACATGTGTATTGCAAAAGCCAAGTATACTAGTTCTTTTCTGACATTGCACAGATATGTACATACACTATTCCAACTAGATTGGAGTAAGAAATTACAAATTAGTGTAAGAAAAAGATGTCAGGTTAACAAGCCACTTCTGAAAAATCCAGCAATTGCAGTGATTCATGAACCAAAACCTGAAAAATCCCACAGATTTACTTTAAATATTTTCTTGAGTAAGCTATGGAATAGAAAACCTGTGTGGTTTATATTTATATTGGAAACATGCCTTCAGTGTTTCAGAACAGCAGTTTGCAGGAGCTCATTAAATTATTATAGGGTTGTTTGGAATCCTACTCCATTAGAGTTACTCCATGTGCAAATGCCTATTGATTTCGGTGGAACTCCAATTGCACTATCTGCTGTGAAGTCTTATTTATTTCTCATTTAAAATCCCCACTACTGCGTTTGTTCATTTCATTTTATTATTGATTCAAATCATGGTGATATTAGAGCTAACATATCCAGGCTAAATCTGTGAAATGAGGGAGACTACAAATCAGAATGCTAATTATAAAGATGGTCATTCAAAAAGAGAAGGCTTAAATATTTTTTTAAGACTGCAAGTATAAAGAAATCTAATCAATAAATGACACTTAATCTTTATTAGCTCTAATATACCATATATAATCTTATTTTTCTCCACTGTTTTTACAGAAACCTCCTTGCGATGTAAGATTAATTCTATTTAATAATTAAAATTACTCAGAACCAAAACTGACTACTTACAGGTACAAGCATGATTATGTTGATTTAAATTATAAATGCTTTTTCTTCAGTGCAATCATGCATTTTTAAGTCTTTTAGACATCATGCTTCAAGGGCATTTGCTATATGAATACTTTTATATGGTACTAAGTTTCCAATTTAATGTAAACCTTTTTATTCTTTTCTTTTTTTAACTGAAAGCATTTATCTTTTATCCATTACCTAATCCTCTTTACATACAATAATAATAAAAATATCAGTCATTACCTGTTTTATCCTTTTGATTGTTTAACATTTCACACAAAACAATTTTTTTTTTAATTTTAGCACAGACTTCCAGATTTTGCTCAGTTCCTGTGTTTCTTACACCCAAATCAGGAACATCTGATGTAAATACATGCAGGGCTGATTCTGTAAAAATATTTAAATCACTTGTGAGATGCCTGTGGCATAGAAGTACCTACTTGAGTGTTTAAATCTAGGCAAGAGCTTATGTGCTGCACCTTAAAAACTTGATTTTCTATTCAAGGCATTATAGCCAGCCCCATGACTGTATGCTCAGATGACACCTTGTTAATAATGGAGCATATTCTATATACATGAAAACAGCTCACAGAAAAACCAGCTCTTGCTATATTATTACAGCCTGTGTACAATCCAATCTTCTTTTAACCCTTCATAAGAGCACCGCTAGTCACTGCTTAACATATTCAGAATAACCCTAATTTGCTATGTGCTGGATGCTCTAACAGATCAAATGCATGCCTGAGGGGCTGTGGAGACTCAGTAATGACAGGAAAAATTGTATTTAACTCATCTCACTGTAGTAATGATATATATTTATAAAATATATATAGATATATATAAGCCAGCTTTGTAGTTACTGGAAAATTGGAAAGAGGGTTGTATTTGGGAACATAACAGAGCAAATACACTGCTGACTTATCTTATAAGAACCAGTGCATTAAATATAACAACAATGCTCATTCACAAGAAAAAAAAAAAAAAAAAAAAAGGGGCAAAAAAAATCCCCCGAACCCAAACACTTAAAAAACTACCAACAAACAAACAAAACAAAAAAACCAACCAAAACACCCCAAAAAAAATCCTAGACTCTTTTGGCCAGGTATTGCTGGAGAGAAAAACAGGTGAAAAGGCAAAAAATCCAAATAAATAAGCCCAAGACCTCTACTAGACTACAGAGATGTGTGATGCTAATTCAGAAGTTGTCCTTTCAGAGAGGGGCTCATTAGTCTAAAACTTTATAGAGTTCTTGAATGAAACAAAACCTCTAGTGCTGAGGGGAAAAGCATAAATTATACTGCATATAAAGTATAGAAATATTGTCATTAGTCCAACTGATTTAACAGTAATTCATCATCCAGCAGCCTATCAACGGTTCTTCACAAAAGATTCCAAATAGCATCTTTAAACTTTTCAGTGAAAAGCAGAACTGTGCCTGTACAAAGTAGTTTTTCTAGAAGGAGCTGGGTGTGCAAGCACTCCAAATGTTTCCCAATTGTTTGCTGGGTGATTTTAATTTGTCTGACAGTCACTTTTAAAGGAAAGTTTTTGCACTCCATTTGCAGGCAGAAATAGTTCAAAAAGGTCACTCCCCAAAGTGGAAATGTCAGGCAAATTACCATCAGGTTGCAAACTCTGCCTCTAAAGGATACTCAGTGGGATGTGCAACGTCAGGGTTTGGGTTTTCCATTGTTCACACTCCTGAGATATTCACTGTGGAGCTCATTTGCTCCAGAGCCTGCAGAGGCAGAGCTCCAGCACAAGGAGCTCGCAGAAGGCATCAGCACAGACGTGCTGCCCTTTTGTTCGCAGAACAGCAACTTCCAGGGGTCAAAGGAAAATAACTGAGAGGCTGAGGCCAAGTCCTACTGCACTGCCGGGATGGCTGACTCAGAGGGGCAAAATCAAAGTTCTGTTTCAAACTGGGATCATCCAGTACATCCCCCACAGCCAACTTTTCAGGAACTATACAGAAAGAAAAAAAAATCACAGCACCTGCAAACAGCTTAAGACATTGAAAGGAGGTGTGTGGCTGTGTGTTTACAGTAAGAATGCTTAGGTGAAGGGTCAGTTAGTAGTTTACATGCGTTTGCTTATTTTTTCAAAATAACAATATTTTAAATATATATTCTACTTATAAATATTATATAAATATATATATTATAATATATATTTAGAATAGAATATTTTTCCCAACCCAATTTATTTAGCACATTCTCTTGGAATTAAAATGATTACCAACATGGATATATTTTACTAAAGAGACCATTATGCATCTTCCATCACATACTAAAAATTCATGTAAAACCAGATTAAATTCTGAATTTTTATAGGAACTGAGGTGAAACTCTACCAGCTGTACTAGTTTTTAATTCTCTTTAACCTATAGAAATGAGACTTAGGTTAGGGACTCCAAGTTCTGCAAAGATATCGTTACACAACTGATGTACATGTGGATACAGAGACTTGAAAACCTGCACTGCCTCATTTTGCATGTCATAAGTGGCTTAGCCACCAGCAGCACATACATTAGGGGATGAGCAGATACATACATAAACAGAGTGGAAATTTCAAAATATTCCCGTGTATGACTTCTGTTCAAGCTAACAATGACAAAAAGCTTTGAAACGAGGAGGAGGCACACTCGCTCAGAATTCCAGGTTGGAGGTTTTTGCAAGCAGTGGACTCCAGACAGGTCATTAGCAAGTAAACACTGCCACCACTGCTGCCTTTCAGAGCGTGCCCACAGGCAGGAGCTGCAGGCTCTGGGGCTGCAGTGCCAGCAGGGTCTATTGCACCTCCCCAAATGCATTTGTGGCTGGTGTTTATCACTAAAGAATAAACAAAATAAATTCATTCTTTTCTTCCCTGGCATTTAGAAATGTTAGAGAAAAACCTACAGTAGAAAATATTTCTGACCTGAATCTGGCCTAATTCTGTCTGTTTGCCAGACAGATCAAAAAAGGTTATTTGTGCATTTAAATCTGGTACTGATGTTACCAGGTACTGATCACTTAATTAGGTTGCACACAGCTGTGTTGAGTGACAAAGAAAATTTGCTTATACACAGATTATTCTTACTTGCCCCTATTGTACTTGAAGTGGGTATTTTGGTAAAGATCTTTATTTTATTGCACAATTTCCAGGTGCATCACTACCTCCTTTAAGTGGTGTGGTTAATGTAATCTGGTGGGTTGTTTCTCAAATCACTTGAATCTCTCTTTGTAGGCAAATACTTGATATTCCACCACACTATCCAAATCTGTCAAACCTATAAGCAGTTTTTAGATCTTGGAGGGAAACAAAATTTATATATGTTAGAGATGGAGAGAAAGGGCAGAGGCAAAGGGAGATGACCAACCCCTAACCACAAAGGATATCTGTGCCTTGACTGAAAACTGACCCTGCATTTTTTACCTGCAAGCCAAGTACCTCAGCCTCCAGACTACCCTCCCAAGCGCAAAGATGACTGCATATTAATTAAAAACTATTAGACATGCAAGACATCCATATGCACTCATCACTGAGATTAATAGATTTAAAATGTTGTGTGTCACTCTAATTTTCCAAGAAAAGGGGAGTAACTTTATTACCTCCGCCCATCTACAGACATCTTTTCCATTTAGTGACCTTTAACAAGTAGAGGATAGATGGGAGAAAAAGTGTGTTATCATTAAAATGTTTTCTTGAGGCCCTAAAAAAACAGTGACCAAGGATCTGCTTTCACACATTCAATACTGATGTTCTGCTAAAAAGGTTTGTTCCCTTTCTTTTATACTTTGGCACTTCAGCAGTTAATAAATTAGCACTTTTCAGTTGCAATAAAGTTATGCCATGTGGCCTGAATTTGATTATTTCCAGGGAAAGCTAAATAGTCATATTTAAATGTAGCTCTTGCCAAAAAGAATGGATATTTTCAGTTCAATTCTACTCCAGCAAAATCAAGCAGAAGCCTCTTGAATCTGAACAAGAATCCAAAGACACACGAGCTATTAAAATACACAACAGTCCAAAATAAATCTTGTAAAGTAACCTCTAAGAAGATAAATCTCAAAATTTAGATCATGTCTACATTTCACTGATATAAAATGAATGGTGCAGCCTCAGAGAACCGCTGATTAAAAAGTATTTAAGATGGATGTTCTTAAAGGTGAAAACACTTTGAAAATGTTCCCTAAAACTTTGGTCTTGAACTTCTAGATTGTGTGAAACATATTCAAACATGACAGTGATCAAGTAACAAATTAAAATTATAAATCAAACAATAGGAACTTAAGTCAAAGATGTTTCACCATGAAAAAAATGTTTCATAATGTATCTTGACACTTCCTTTGTAGTTCCTTGACTAGCCAGTTCCCAGCATATTAATTTAGAAGTGTCAATCAACAGATTAATCCCTAACCACAGTTTTAACATTTGGGGGAGGTAATTCGGCTTACTAGAGATGTTTATATGATTTTATTATTTTTTTTAGGAAATTGATGTGTTTCTTTAGGAATTAGCACAGTCTAACAGCACTTACTGTATGCATTTAAATACTGTCCACGTTTTATAAAAATATTTGCTACCTTAAAAAACAAGAACTGCAAGAAAATGTTAACTTACAGAAGGAATCCTACTCCACTGTTAGCTATGGAAAAAGTGGTTTTTGCTCTTGTTGCATTCTGGTTTTAATCTGTCTGCAAGACAGTATATCATTGAAAAGAAAACAAAAACC
The DNA here is from genome assembly GCF_048771995.1 of Taeniopygia guttata. Taxonomy (NCBI): domain Eukaryota; kingdom Metazoa; phylum Chordata; class Aves; order Passeriformes; family Estrildidae; genus Taeniopygia; species Taeniopygia guttata. Next base: position 73,311,395 of record NC_133028.1, read on the forward strand.
ATGGCGCAACCAAAAGCAACCTTACTTAGAATAAATTATTTAATTTCCATCCAGTCTCATTGAAGGGTATCCTCAGCAAAAGTTATGAACATTTTATTTGGAAATATTTATTAAATTATTTATTATTTATTGAAATTTTTGAACTATTTATTGAACTATTTATTATTTATTGAAATTATTGAAATATTTATAAATTATTTATTAATTTTAAAATAATTAATTTTTAAAGATGGATTGTTAAAGATCACTTCAGCTCTCCACATTCCTTCTCTAATGCTCATGCTTTAATTGAGTTAGTTCATCAATGCCATTCACTGTTTGGAGAATGGATGCAGGGCTAGGACTGTCAGCACTGCATATGGAAAGGACTGATTTAATTAACAATAATATCTCCATAGAGAAATTAAAGGCTATAATCATTCTGTTCTAATAAATTGGATTTGGGGTTTTTGTTTGAACACAGTGGTGAATGATGTTCAGGTTTATTTCTTAGAAGTGGCAGGACATGAAATAGAGATAGCTTGCAGAATGTCACTAAGTTCAAAACACTTAAAAAATAAATTATTACTTAACTTTACTGGAAATGAACCAGGAACACTGGTCTGCAAACTAGTCCATGAAACTCTACTGCTCCTGATTCTGTAGATTTTTCACCTACTGGGATGAAAATTCAGTTTCAACAACAATACTAAAAACAACCAGGTCTGTGGTTCCATCTTGAATGCACAAGGCATTCCTTGTTTATTCTGCCTTGGCAGTTAACTCACTGAAAATGCTGAGTTAAGGTAATTAATCACATGAAGTAACATTCAAAAGAGACCAAGATACTCTGAATATGTGTTGATACTGGCAAATGAATCTTATTCAGCTTCATTGGTTTCCATACATCTTAATTTGTTTTTCATTTTGAACACTCCACTGCGCATCTTTAAAATAACAGCTAAATATATTTGTTTTTTAAAAAAATCATTCTGGCTAGTGCATGAAGCATAGAGTTGAGCTTGGACCGTGAAATAGAGAGAAGATAATGCTCACTTAAATTCTCCCTAAATGCAGTTAAACACCAGCTCTGGCAGAGCTGCTTTCCAATATTTCATTAAGGTACAGAACACAGCATTAAAAAGGCACATGATGGAATTTATCCCCTGCTTTTTATAGTACCTTCTAACTTGGTTTGTCAGAGGCAGCAACAACACATGAGAGAAGTAGAGGTAACAGTGCTTGTTCTCATTTTAATCCAGAAATCTTGTATTTTAATGTCCAACAACCAAGAGCTGTTTGTTTCATACCACAAGAAGTTGTTTGAAGAAAGGTAAGTGGAGCACAGGGTTTCTGAAGCAGAAATACACTAATCAGTACCAAAGGGGAGCACTGATGATGCTAAACAAAACAGGAGACCTGAGAAAAGATCAAGAACTGTTCATAAATGCTTTAGCAACAGCTGATAGGAGATTCTAAAGTATTGATTCTATCTTTTATTCTCCTAGGCTGAGCAAGTAAATAAACAGCAGGACCACATCAAAACCAGGACTATTTAAATAGATATGAGAAATATCAATGTGATCATGGGTATGTTTTATCTTTGTTTCCTGCTGGTAAATGTTCTTAAGTGGAGACATAATAGGAATCCATGAAAGCAGAACAAGAGTTATGCAGCTTGTCCTAGAAGACAATGCATAAAAGATAATTAGAGCATCAACATACCAGCTTAGGTTTAAAGACAAAAAATAAGTGCTATAATGACACACAGAAATTGAATACAAACAGAAGCTATTCTAGAGTATTTTAGAACACTTCAGGTTGCACCTTCTCTGTGTGGCTTGTCTAGTTTTGCTGGTTTTTTTTTTTTTGCTTGCTTGTTGAAAGAAGAAGCTGTCACCACCAATAAACAAGGATGATTAGATGCCTTTTGTTAAAGATAACAACATTTCCTCTAGCATAAAAACATTTTTTGAATTGAGTAGTCCCATGAATAATTGTAAAATCTTGCTGAGGCAGAACTTGATTCAAGGTAGTTGCAATGAAATAAAAAGCACCACCTAAAAATTATACCTTTATGGCAAAGTAAATAAGTTCAGTCTCCAGGGGAAAGAGAAAAAAAAAAAAAAAAAAAAAAAAAAAGAAAACCACCACCTATACTGCATTTAGCTGCCATGAGAGCTAATACAGGGAAGAAATAATATTTTTTTCTAATCTTCCATTAGCTCACTTCTCTATGAAGAAGGCATAATCAAAAGTTATGACTCTATTGAATCGTATGAAAAAAAGAAATGTTCAATATCTCAAGCATATAATAGAATGCTCTTAATAGGCTATATATGTAAATTTGATAATAAGAGATAAATTGCTGTGAATGAATTACAATTATCTTTTACTGTCAAAGTTTGTTTGCTTTCTTGTTTGCACAAACCTTTCTGTTGCAGCATTTTTGAGAGAAAGAGGGCATGAATTGTGAAAGTTGAGCTACTCCAGGCTAGGCCTCAGATTGAGGCCTTGTGAGGCCTTCACGCCTCTGACGCAGTTAGAAATTCAGAGCTTGTGGCGCAGATAGAAATTGTCTTAAGGTATTGTGGGGACCACTGGGTGTGAACTAGTATAGGTTTTATGGTGTAAAGTGTAGGCCGTTTTAAGGAAAAGGTAAACAATGTTAGCCTACCAATCAGAGTGTCTTTGTTTCTGTAAACTATGTAGAAGCTTATATAAACTACCGCCTGATTTTGAATAAACGGAGAACGTTGCATTAATCATATTGATTGGATGCGCGTTTGTCTTGTCCAGTTTCCCGTTTTCCTGAGATTCCCTGGCTTTACCTTTCACTTTTTGAAAATTTTCTGTGGAGCTATCCTTCTGATAAAAAAAAGGAAATATAAGAGCATCAGAAACATTTTCCTTTTTACAGAAACTTTTTTGTGGTTCAGGAAGAAAGGAAGGACTAAGATCATTAATACAATTTTAGGGAATATAAATTGTCAAAAGTAATTAAAGGGTCTATAATCATTAACAATCATCAGATATGTTTTTTTTCCTCACATCTTTAAAGTCCAGTGGTTTTAAACCTTTCAAAATTTTGCAGTCTACTAAATTTTCCAGAGAAGATGCAGCTTACTTCAGAAACATTTCATATATATAGAATGTTGTGGAACATTAATTAACTTTTCTTCTGCCTTTCTTATTTTGAAATTTTCTTAGAAACAATCACAGATCCTCAGCCCATGAATGACTGACCACAGATCAAACCCTTCCAATGTCCCAGTTTTAAGCTCCTTGGGGAAGAAACCTCTGGTAATCAGCCTACAGGTTTTATTTCCATTCATTCCTTTATTACCTTCCTGACCCTGCACTGCAGAGGCTGTATAGTTTTGCTCTTTTGTTTAATACATATATTTCTCAAAAAATCCAGTTGGAAAGAATTTGTTTCCAGAAGATTCAAATAATTATTTTTTCTTAGTGATTGTGTTGGACAATACTTGACATCCAGCAACTGCTCACATTTCAATCATAATATTTTAGTGATCTTTAATCTTCTATAGCTTCAACCATTATAATATTTGTGTGGTCTCATTGCTATACTATTAAAAAGTCACCCAACTCAAATTTCCTTAGGAATAACCACCGTGTTAACTGCTCTTCTGGACTGGATTTGTTTTAAGCAACTCCTATGTGTATCCTTGTCCAGCATTAAAATGCAATGTCAGTGTAGGCCATAGACACAAAACTAGGCAATCATTCAATAACTGGAAATAGAGGGGATTCTTAGAGGCCAATGTAGCTTCCTAGAAAGCAAAGTGTGTTTCCTCAGGGCTGAAGGATTTTGGCATCTTTCCTTATAGACCTGCTCAAACTCTTAAGGTAGCAGACAATGAATAGCTCACAAAAACTTCCAAAAACCAGTCCTTGAAACAAAGTTATTAAGTTAAATGTGATGCCAACAAAGCCTGTATATAGATAACCCTAAGCTCAAAACTACGTAAGTTTAATGCACGTAATGCACTATATTAATTTACACCAGTGTCATCTTGTTTACAGCCCAGACACTCCATAGACATGGCAGCCACACAACAGCACCTGCTTGGCTTTGAACATTGATCTAAGAACTTAGGGGGTTTGGGGTTGTTTGGGTTTTGGTTTGGTTTAGGGTTTTTTGGTTGTTTTTTGGGGGATTTTTTGGGTTTTTTTGTGTGTGCGCGGGGGACTGTGCTGTGTCATTTTGTTTGGTCTGGCAGGGTTTTTTTTTATTTTGTTTTGTGATTTTTTTCCTTGCAATTTTACAACGAGGTGAATCATTCTACCACTAAAGAAACAGTGTGACTTAAAGTTGGCTTATCACTGAGCACTCACAGACAGCTACCATGGCCAATCTGCTTCTTCTGGGCAGAGAAGAAGAGAAGAACTGTTTTGCCTCAGCAAAGGCAAAAGCAGGGTCCTGGTGAAGACTCTTGGTGCATGACAAAAGCCCACCATGTCTACACCCCACCTTCATGAGCCTCAATATTGCTCTGCTGTCAGCAAGCAGTACAGCCTGAAATCCCATGGCCTCTCTCTCTAGTAAATAGTCTACCTGAAACCTTATCAGTTATCAGCTGGCTGAGTTATATCAAGCAGTGCTATATAACTCATGTGCAGTTTTCACATAAAGGAGCCTTTAATTTTTTTACCATTCACTCAAAAAAGTTTTAAAAAAACCACATGAAATCATTGCGTTAAAGGTTAAGACAGGAAAGTAGAGCACTCCAAAGGGTAGGAAATAAAATAAAGGTGCACTGTGCAACACACCTCAGAGGATTCAGCCACAAACACTGCAATTTCAATGCTGCTTTACACAACACGTGCATGCCATGTATTCCTTTCCCTTTTCTTCTCCCTGCTCTGTGCCTTCAAGCCAAAATGACCCACAATCTTTCATTAGAGAAAGGCCAAGCACTGTGAAGGAGTCAGGTTTGTCCTTTGGAAAAGAAGAATGGTGGTGTCAAAACAGGCAAACCTTCTCCCTGGTGACCCTAATGCTGACCCATAATGGATGTGTCAGATCCAGTATAAGAATAAAAGAAGCATATGGTGGAAAAAAATTCCCTGGAGTCCAGTGATTTGCAGCTCAAAGGTTTAAAAAACTGATGTGATGAATATTCAAATCAGCAGGAACTGAGCTTTGGATTCAGGAAGTACTGTATTAATAGTAAAATAGATGGAAAACTGGATCAAGTTTGACACTTAAAATTAGTGAAAACTTTTGGCCTTAAATTCTCCACTGAACAGGGATAAGAAAGGAGAAACAAGGAAAATCTTGAGATTGCTGTGAAGATAAATTCCTTAGGTTTTGTGAAGTAGCTTAATGCTACATCGAACACATATAACAAAGGGGCACACAAGGAAATCAGAAATTTGAACTCTGCAGGGTTTGGAGGGCAAGGTAAATAATACTTGAGGATATGTAACCTGTCATTCAGTACAAGCAAATTTTGAACAATTATCCCCATGGTGACCACTGTCCAGTTGTGTATAAGTGCATATATAACTACATCTATACACACACAGTGTAAAGGGCAGGGGTCCTGTGGAGGGGAGAAACTGTGACAAGTGCCAATTAAAACCCTTCCTGCTATGGATTCATTGAGAAGTTGAATAAAATTTCCACAGATTTCCCACATTCTGACATTTCAAAACACAATTTTTTATTTTTCCTAATGTGTCTCTGGGGGGAAAAATGCATACATATATATTTACACAAAGTCTACTGATTGACAGAATTGCTTTTCAATGTTCTTTGATACATAGGAAATGCTTTCCCTTTGGTTATGTTGTTTGTTAAAGATGTACATGGAATATACAGGCACTTGAATTTTGTTACATTATTTTAAATAATCACAATAATTCATCTTGATGTGTATCTTTTAAGTTCTTTTTTCCCTGTGTACTGAAGCTGACTTTGTTAACAAGTCAGATGACGTTTGCTTTCCCCAAGTAAAGGAAAAAAAGGACTATTGAGAATATATTCCCCTCCTTCTCTTGTAGGTCATTTGGATCTATAACTTAATTCCTTACTAACACTTTCAAAGGCATACTGAAGCCTCCAGACTACTTAAAAGTAGCAAGTATTGAAGCACTGCTGAGCCTTGACCCAGCCTGTCCCAACCATGGCACTTACTACGTGCAAGACCAGCATGTGGACACTTGCCTTGGGGCCTCCAATCAGTGACAGAGCAAACCACACAAGTCACAGAACCTCTACAGATTATCTGCACAAAATTCCAAGTGATGGGGAAAGACCTACCCTGGATTTTGGTACTGAGATGAATTTCACTCACAGATGAAACATTGCTGTGAGCAGTGACAAGTTGACAGATAACTACCAAAGCAATTTTATATAAAGGATATTAAATTCTTATTTTATTTACAGTCCTTCTGAAATTTCTATATTTGAACTCACTTGTATGTATACACTTCCCCTTAAATCATTGCAGAGATTTTCACAGGTTTTACTTGACAAATTTACCTCCCCTGAAGTCTTGCTTCATCCCTCAGGACTACACCAGAAGCTCATAAAAGCATATTGCAAACTCTTAAACTATTATTTAGATTCTTTGTAAAGAGAGCGTGGGTTATAGGAAACCTGATGATTAGCAATCCTTTGGGTGCATTCTGATCCTAAACTGGTTCCTGTACAGACTGTGTTTCACTCCCAGGGAACACAATAAGCCAGAAACATCAGAGTATACAAGGAAGCAGCATCTTGCCAACCAGCATCAATACAAAAAGCAAAATACAAAGCAGCCTTCAATACACAAAGGAGATAAGAGCTATGTGGGTCTGACTCTCATTCTCATACAGCTTCTACTTCCAATATTCATATTTGCCTTTACTTCCATGCTGCAGCAAGAAAAAACTCAGGTTGCTACTGAAATGTCACTAAGAAGCATATCTGAGGATACACATTTGAAATCTATATATAAAGGTAAAATTGGTTCAGCTGACCTTTCCAGGCTACTGTAAATACAGATATTCTAATGGCTCATGCAGAAAGTTACTGTATGTGTCACACCATACTTCCACTTGCTTCAGCCTGCCACTGTACATTTGTTTACAAGTACCAAAATGTCAATACAAAAAAAAAAAAAGCAGTCAAACATTTTGATTATAATGAAACTTATGAAATTTTTCATTTGCTTGAAGAACAAGATTAAACTGAAACTCTTCAGTAAACTGCTTGTTATGTGCCAAGACCTTAGAAAATGACTATATCTGCACTCCTAGCAGATGTCTGCACCAAAGAATGCAGAACAGCTTACAGACAGCAGCTACCCCAGCTTTAAAGGAGCTAATACAGGCTTCCATGTCTCAGTAGCACAAAGCTCCCAGAGCTTATGAATCCTTCTGGAGTATAATTCACCTTGTCCTTGTACTCCCAATGAGTAAATGGTGTTCAGTGTGCCAGGGGCATATACTTTCCTTGTGTTCATGAATTGCCACAAATTAATTCCAACCAAGAGATCACCTCTCCATTAGTTGCCCTATTTGATGTCAAAGCTCTCCCTGATTACCATATGCAGGACAGTTATTGAGAAAAAAAAACCAAATTCCCTACTAGCCATTAAATGCCTGTTATTTGACTTAGGGATCCGTGCTTAGGAGCACACACATTTCAGAGGCAGCGACACTGAAACATTATTGATCCACCAACACACTTCTGTCTCTGGCTGTGGGCATGTTCTGGTGTGCTTGTGGGGAAGCATTTTCTGTGTAAATGAACTGCTGCTTCTTCAGCTGTCAAATGTATAAAGCACACAAAACAGAGAGAAACCATCCAATAATAGCCTATTATCTCATAAACCTGACCTCTATTAGAAATTACTGAGGAAAGCATTACAGTGGGTGTAGAGCAATTTAAATTGTGACTTTTCGGATAGAAAAATAGAGATTTGCCACCTTTAGAACATGTAGATAACAAAAAAGCTTTCAGTCCTAAAATGTGCCTTAGATAATTTAAATGCATTTCAATTTTACAGTAACAAACTAAAGCTCGAACACTTGGGGAAAAAGTTGTATAGTTTGTGTAGATGGAGAGGTATTATGTGCAAGGTGAAAAGAAGAGCTTGGTAGTGTTAACCTGCCTTCAAATTCTCAGAGTTTTGAGGCTGGTCTTGATCAAACTCAGGCATTTGCTTTATGCTATTATGTGTTACTTTCTTTTGCCAAGAATATTTGGAAAGCAGGAGGCAAAACAGTAAAAGGCAAAAAGACAATGGTCAGATCAACCTTTCCCAAGAGAGCTATCCAATGGAATATCCAGTTCTCAAGTGAGATTTCTGTTTTCTTTCCTGCATTGAAGAAGCGGAGACAATGCAAGGTGAAGCATGAAATCCAGCACCTGCTGCTGCACTCACACTTTGGAGTTAAGAATCAGGTTCTTCAGTTTTGCCCATAGCTTTTTCCCTGGATCACACAATTATTTCAGTAAAATAATGTAAGGGTCTGATCCTACTTTCAAATAACACAGCAACAACATCATTGTTTTACCATATGGAGCAACCAATCAAAATTTTAGGTATTATTTCTCTCCACTTACACACCTCCAGAGCAGTGTTCACCAAGGAAGAGTTCCCATATTCTTCATGAATACTTCAGTGACTTACGTAATATTGTCTATAGTCTTAGTTTTCTAACTTCAAAAATCCTGCAGAGATACTTTTGTACCTGCATCCATCCTGAGTGCCCACACAATTGGGAGACACATAAGGAATTCAATCTTTGCCATGTACTATTCACTCCATGGTGCTGAGTCCAGCTTGTCTTTCTTAACTGATGTTCAAGCACAGGTGGCAGCAAATACCAGATCTTATTAACTATTATATTGTCATTTGTAAAAAAGTTTTGTTTAGAGAATTTCTAAGGTCCTCTTGAATTTAGTGAATTAAAATTGTTTTCACCCTCTGAGACTAGAATGGATTGATGTTACTAAGGAAACTCATCTCTCAGCAATTTCCTAGATAGCAAAATAGCAACAATAACAACAATCTATAAATCCATTGTTAGTAAGGTTCTTTTCTCTAATATTATTTGTGGTGCACCCTAAAAGAATGACTATATTGTTAAAAAAGGCACTCACTTGGATGACCTACCTAGCTCCTTCATGCCCTTGCTGCTTATCAATCTTTGATATATCTATCTAAAAGAGATGTCAGTAAACATTTACACCCCACCTTTTAAGGATAAATGTAAGTTGCACCTTAAAGTAACTGGAATTTCAGTACATTAGCTTTTCAATACTGAATTAAATTTCTGCTTCTGTCTTCTCGTAAAAGCAAACTCTGTAAGACCTCAAAAAGGGGCAGACCATAAAAAAAGATCCTAAACATTCCTTAGGCAAACATATAAGTATGTAATGGAGATCAAAACTGAATATATAAATCCAGAGTGTGAAAGAGAACATAATACTGTCAAAGTGTCTAAAACCAGTGACAGACAATATATCTGCCTAATGTTTGACTACCAACTAAAAGATAAGGAAAGCACAGAAGGGGGAAAATAATCCTCTCATACTGTAGGGGAGAAAAAAATTAAGCCAAAATTCCCCTGGAAAAACCCACATGTACAATGCTCATAATATGCCCAAGCTTATTAATGTATTCCTAAACAATGTATGTATTAGGGAGTATGAACCAATAACAAAGATAAAAAGATAAAACACCATGGAATCATAAAATATGCTGAGTTTAAGGGACCCATCAGGATGACAGAGTCAAACTCCTGGCCCTGCACAGGGCATCCCAAAATCCCACCACGTGCCCGAGATCATTGCCCCAATGCTTCCTGGACTCAGGACACTGCTGCAACCACTTCCCTTGGGGGCATATCCCAGGGCCCTCTGGCTGAAGAACTGTCCTGACATCAAACCTAAACCTTCCCTGAATCAGCCTCACGCTGCTTTCCTGACTCCTGACTTTATCATCTGCTGAGGTCAAACCTCAAACCAACTGAAAACCACCTCTTTGTCCATCAGGAGAAACTTGAAGTTTTGGGGAATTCTTTCAACAGCTGACAAATCTGCCTAGAACTAAAAATGTGTTTAAAAGTCAGTGAAAGCAGTTGTTCTACAAATTAAAGTAAGATAAAAAAAGTGAACCACATTTATAATGTAAAATTCTTTTAGGTATTTTCATAAAGAGAAGTACTGAAAAGTAACTCCATTAAAAATGAGAGTAGAAGAACAGAGAAACTATGGTACAAGAAGGAATAGAAATTTTAACATGTTTACTGAATCTAATTTGAAATAATTGGTAATTAAAAACATTTCTTGAAATATCAAGCAGATGCTTAATCATCCTTTGAAAAAATTAAATACTAGATAACAAAATTTCAGGTTATTGGCAAAAAAATTGCAAATTCAAGGTGAAATAAAGTGGCTCAGTTGCCTGTGTGAATTTTGATGGAAAATAATTTGTATAAATTTTGTTATATAAAACCAGTTTAGCCACCGACCCAGTAAAAAGACACTTCTAATTTTGTCAGCTTTGGTTGACTTTCCCCTCTGGAGCGCTTTGGTCCCATCTAAGCACTCCATGCTGCACATATAAGCGTATTATATTGTCTGACACAGTCTTAAAACAATCAGCATTTAATTAAAAGTTAAAGAATACAGTTACAGAATAAAGCTATAGGCTACCTGGAGAATTAAAATGTTCCAAACACTGGCTATTATTTTGGCTGTTTGGTCTACTGGATTACTGTTGGATTAATGCACCTCCCAGGGAGAGCATTGTTAAAACAGAGTTTTCATGAGAGTGAAAGACATTTCAGAGATGCTTTTTAGTGAAACAGATTAAGGGGTAGCTGTTGCCAGCAAGTTCTGGATTGTTGCACCAGAGAGAGAAAGGGTGAAGAGATAAAAAGAAGAAATGCTGATCATTCCTCTGTTGTACAGATAAAAAACAGGGGAAGAACTAAGCAGACAGTCTAAAAGAGGAAGGAGGCATGCCAGGAAGATACAAACACATAAATGTTTGCATTTTAAAGAGAACGAATTCTACAGAATGTGGCTGGCAAGAGGTATTATACAGGTTGGGACTTGAGTATAGCCCAAGCTGAGCTAGTGGATGAGGAATAGAAAGCCATGATGCAGAAAGACCTTGGCGGAATTTGCCACTAGAGAACTGGAGACAAAGAAAAAGCTCTTAGTTGAGGTGTCGGCTACTATCATGAAGGACCATATATACACATATATTTTAAAGCTTTGCTTTCTTACTTGACAGTGATCTACTCAAATCCAAGAATGATGACAGGCAAAGCAGGCTGTTCAGTGCTATATGCAACATACTGTATAATGTATGCATAAATCTGTAAATAAACCTGATACAGAAAATTGTTTGCAACACTCACTAGAATGAAATTCTGTTTAGCTTCCCAAGATAAGATTAATAATGGCAAATTAATTTATGCTCCCTCTAAACCAGTAGACAGAGACATGCACCCAGTATGGTCATGATAATGTCTGGCTCACTTGTCTCCAGTGCAATAAATTTAGATGAAGTATTGTCTTTGCAAATTGAAAACAAATATCTGATCCAAAAGAAAGCGATGCTGTACAAAACAATTTGCAGGGCTGTGTCAGGCTATACTGAGTAATGCTCCTATAAATTAGTGGGATATGAAAACCACCTAAGCCAAAAGAAGTCTCTTTTCAACCTACACCTTAAGATACTAGATTATGTAAGTGACAGGATGGGTAATGAGTGCTGTAATTGTCCACACTTATTTTGTATTAAAATTACAGTGAGCTGTAAGATTGAAATAGTGCAGTCACTTCAGGATTTGGGGTTTTTTTACATACAAGAATGAATCATTACAAATAAGGTAACAGATGAGTTCTAGAAAACTCAAAGGCTGAGCCTTGTAGATCATGCAAAACCCCGGCTTCTTGTCTGAGTTTGCTAGTTACCCCAAACAGAGTAAAAGTATTGCAGGCAAAAGCACTTCAGACACTTCTACTTTCAGTGCAACCCAAAAGTTGAACAAGAGGGACACCCATCACCTTTCTGCCCATCTTTAATATGCTAGGTGAAAATCTTACCAGATTTTCAATATTTAAAAGAAAATTAAAAATTGCTGTTTCAGCCCTGCAGAGCTACTCCTGGCATACTAATGACCAAAAGGAAAGTTATCAAAAGAAAGTCTCTGTACCATTCTATACCCTGAAGTTATTTAGGTGAGCCTGAAGGACACTAATAGGTACCAGCTGGCTACAGTCCCTGAAACAATATATCAAGTAAGCACAGCCAAAACGCTCTGTCATGGCCCTCTTCACACCTCCTGCCTGAAGGTGAGGACAGAGAACTGCTCACCACCTGAGAGGTCACCTTTCCTGTATTTTCTTAAATTCTAGGCATGATCCACACATCTATTAAGGTCCTGCTGCATTGTCTGAGTGCTTTTCCTTCCTAGATTAAATTTGAATTACATGAAATGATAAAAAATCAGCACATGGCCCAGTAAGGTTCAATACATGCAGGTGCATAGAAATCAGCTACGTCCACCTGAACAAGGAGCACAGTGGAGAACTTAATTTTACATATACAAAACTCTCCCAGCAATAAACAAACACAAAACTGTGAAGTTCACAATTGTGAAGTTCACTGGCTGAGTGGCATCTTACTCATAAAATACCTTTATATCTTCCGTGGATCCCCCAGGTACTCAAGGTACCTCCACCTACCATGATGACTACAGCCACCTGATCTAAGGTAGAAGAATTAGGCTGTAATTTTCCAGAACTGCAAATTTGAGTAAGTGCACATGGAGTCTCCAGTCATAAAGTGAAGGGCAGCTTTCAAAGAAACACTGAGAAGCACCCATGGATTCAGAGACTGAGAAATCTCCCAGTCAGAGCTGCACAACTAAAGCCACTTCAGAGCAAAACAATCCAGATTCCCTCACTGTCCCACTTTCAGACTAAGCTTAACAGCGGCTCAGATGTGGAGAACAGGTATCAATTATCCTTGGACAGCAAGACAAAATTGTTTGAGTTATCACAGAACATTATACTTGATTTAGAATCTCTTGGATTCCAAGAAGACCTGAAAAGACCCCAGATTTTTTTTAATGCCAAATGTGCCAACTGTTGCCTGCAATAATGGAAATATGTAGTCCTTGTATTTATGAGCTGGTTGTAAGCCCACTAGCATACTTTCTGCCTCGTGTGTTCTGTGTTCTCAAGCTGCAAACCCAAGCTCAAGGCTGAAGGCATTACAGTTTAAATGTCACCAAAAGTAACTAAATAAATGTAATTCCAAACTATACATATGCTACTGCTTCCCATACCATTATATAAGTGCATTTCACTAAGGTCAGAATATAAAAATCCCATAATATTGAAAATATGTCAGCATTTCAAATGTACAAACGGTTGGAGAGAGTCAGTACAAAGCTTCTCAGACCCAGAAACTTCACCATTGGCAAAAAGAACACAACAAAAATAAAGAAAACACGTATGTTGTTTCCTTCAGTACTTGAACACCTTCAAATATCCGAGGCATATTCCTCAAATGAAATGTTTCAATGGATGTTGTAAGGCTGAAAGGATTTACCTTCCTGGAAGCTTTTTCTCATTGAATCAGTGTAGTTTTAACATACACCAATGTCTATGGCAACTGATTTCACAGACTATTGTTATTTCACAACTTTACATTTTCGATACATACTATATTATTTAGTGTACTCTGGACAGATAGCTGGACTCAAAGGGGTTTTAATCAAGCACAAGAAGGTAAATCAGCAAGGCATTTCAGCTTAGATGCATGAAAACACTTCCAACTCAATCATGTGCCTATTCTGTCAATTTTCTGCTCAAGTATTTTGCTAGTGCAAAACTGAAATTTGTTAATTTATATGGATAGTACCAGAACAGCTTGTACCTCTGGACTTACATCCTTCAAAACATATACTAAAAAAAAAAAACCCTTTAGCCTTAAGAAAATTTCTCAAATCAAATGCAACACTGAACATTTAATTAGTAAGTTATCTAGACATATATTTTTATAGTCCAAATTAAAGAGGCATCTGCAGTTTTGCAGCTGAAACACTGCAGCATCCTAGAGCATTAGAAGACAGAATCTGAAACAGTCAGTAGCTTGCCTTAAATGAAAAGGTCTGCCTTTGCCCCAGCTGAAAGATGAGCAAGAAAGAAAAAAAGCTGATAGAGCACACAATGAATGGGGGTTTCATCAAATCCCTGTGTTTGACCCATTTTTCATCTCTAAAGGTCCCTTAGGCTGTCATAGAAAATATAAAAGGCTTTAATAAAAGATTGCAGCCTTTAGCTATAAGCTGAATGACAGTAAAATGTACACGGTTTTTAATGCAAAGGTATTAATATACACTTTGATTTTTTTTCCAAATCACAGATTGTAAGATAGTAGAACATGCTAAGTGAAAATAAGTTCATGGTCTATGCTATTATTATAATATATACCCATTATTAAAGAGATCACAGTGTTCCTGGTCTGTAGAAAAAAAAAATATATAATCATTGCAAACTGTAGCAAATTAAAGCCATTCAGAAAATAGAAATATGAAATTTAACACATGTTGGAAAGAGACCCCACTAATTGCATTGTACACAAGGAAGTCTTGTGAGCCAGTGGCTCAGAAAATCTAAAAAAAATATTCATATGGGATTGATCTTTTTTTACCTGGGAAAACACCAGAAGAAGAAATGCAGCAGAGCTGGTATTCAAAAGTCACCAGCATTTTACATTTAATAACAGATGTCCAATTATAGCCAAATCAATTACTACAGCTCTGCATTAGGGTTTAACATATTCAGGTCTAACTTACATTAGGCTGTCAAGCATATCTTTAAAGTGTTTTGCAGTTGCATGGCACTAATATTGTACCAAGATGTTTACAAGCAGTGAGGAAATTCATATTCATAGCACTGGAATTCTGGATTTAGATTGGTGTCATGTACAATTTAGCTGAAGAAAATGTGTGCTGTTTGGCTGGGTAGGATGTGGATGTTCACATCCACCACTGGTGGAGAGGCACGTGCCTCTTAATGTTGACAAGGTTACTCTGCTGCTTCTTGTCAGGACACTCAAACCCTTGCAGATTGTTTTATTTGCATTTAGAATTTCCTGAAAGTAGGCACTTTCTCAAAAGAAAAATTCACCTTTGAAAATCTCTCCTTTAAATATCAACAAAAATCCAATTACAGCTTAAAAGTTAAGAATTGCAGGTACTAAATTTGCCCTGGGAAAATGTGAAAATGGTGACTTGTGCTGGCACTTAAGGCATCACCTCAGTCACACAAATGCAGCAGCATTACAAGGGCTCCCATTCAGTAGTTAGTTACCATTATGCACCTGCTGTTCAATGTTCTTGTTAAAAAACCTTGGCTCTTTCAGAGCTTTGCACATCTGACTTTGTCATAGCACTTGTCCCAGAATGATTGAAACTGAAATAAATATATATACATATATAGGAGAAATCAGAAATGTTACAGATACACTGCAAGCCTAGAACTGTCAGTTCAGAATTTGAATTTTTTACTTATTTGATGCAAGATGAAAGCTGTATCTTTCATTCTGTCTCTATAACATCAGAAGCAACAGCATGTCCCCGAAGACAGTGACAGCACAGGGCATCATCCTTGATAATTCAACAGATTGGTTACAGTTCTTACACTGGGAGCATTTCAGCTCAAGTGAATTTATAAAAATAACTGTATTTGTACTCCAAAAAACATATAGAGGGTTTTTAAATGTGCTTTTATGCTTTTAATGATTTTGAGTCCTAGGAAAAATAAACTGACATAATCTCATTGATGAAATTATCAACATAACGTATGTTTTTGCCTGAAGTTCACAAGATATTTTGTCCCAAACTGACATTCCAATACGTCCTATGAGACTTCTTTATGCATCTAAATTTCTAGAAAATAAAACAAAGCATGTTACTGGCATACCCAAATAAACCTGTATGTATCCAGAAAAAAATGGTTTCAGGGAAGTCTCAGGTATTCTTTGGTATTTTCTATATTCAACTTTGAGAATTAATTTTTATTTTGTACAGTATTTTCCCATCTCTCGCTGGGTTTGAAAAGGTTTTAGACAGTTCCTGATCTCAAACATGTGACAGGAGTTAAAAGTCAAAACATATTATCAAGAAGTATGAGTAACACCCTCATTCACATGTGCTCATTGGAAGGAAAGGAAACTCCATTGCCAAAACTGGACTGTCTGATAAAATGTGGGCATACCAGCAACTGCCTTGTGTGATTAACTCTATAGATGGTGATTTTTGCTACTTTCACGGGAAAAAAATCTGCAACAGTAAGAGCAACAAAAGAGGATTTTCATTGAAATAATTTGCACCAAACTTTGCCTGTATACAAAAAAAGTTCCCACTGTGAACTTTATACTGATGCTTCTTTGAGAGTTGCCTGGTATAACTTTACACTCAGCATGAACAAATCTAAGCACCTATTTTCCACCTTGTTGCCCTAATTAATTTTTCAGTCTCTATGAAAACCTGCCTTCAATGCAGATGTTTCCCGAGCCCTCAAAATCCTAAGCTATTCTTATCTCACTTCATCTTCCTACACAAATTTTCCAAAGGGAAGATTTTCCTTTCTGTCTGAACAGATGAAATTAGCACCTGGTTGGTCTGGTTTCCAGCAGACTTCTATCTTCTCATCAGCCTTGACCTCCTCCATTTCACACCACAGAAATCCATTCAAAATGCTACACAAAAATCAGTTTTCCTACTAAATCCCACATACCCTGTCAAGTCTGCTCTCTTTCAGTGGCTTTCTTTTCTCTCTAAATTAAATGTGGAATTATCTTCCTGTATTACTGGTTCCCTAAAGTGACATCCCCTTATTTTCCCAACCAGTGCTCCATCTGTGGAATTTTCAAAGATCTTCCTACAGTCTCCTTTTGAGGCCATCTTTAGTAGTTGGAAACACTTGCAAATTTAAAAAAAAAATAGATCAATATCTTCATCTTCTCCCAATTTTAACAGAATGGTGCTGAAACATGAAATTTGTAAAACTTTGATTCCACGCAAGGAGCAGAGAGGATGCAAATACAACTGACCATGACAAATGGTCTTTCATTATTATATGGCCTCAAGTTTTTGTTCTAGGTAACACTAATCCTAACACAAATTTTGCCTTCTCGCTTTATGAAGGACATTTTTTGCACATTTAATCTTTTTCCTGACAGTGGACACGTGGACAGCAGGCATATACTAGAAGAAAAATCATCAAGCTGTGAACTTCAGTTCTCTATTGCACACTGTGGATTTGATTATAATTTCACCCTTGAACCATCATTTTAAAATCCCAAAGTCACATCAGTCCATTTCTCTGAGCTCTTCTCTTTTCCCCAACATTGTTTCATTTGAAACAAAAATAAATCCCAGCCATTTTCAGCTGAAAACATCCAGAAACAGGTAAGAATTTTCAATTCTTAGATGATTCAAAAAGGGCAACACATCACGAGCATTTCTGACAACGTTCAGTGAACCACTGACGTTGGTTATCACCCAAACCTCTTTCAGAGATATTTCTAGTTCATTTCCATGTGACCTTTGATGAGGTTACCTCAAAATGTTTAAAAAACAAATATACTGAACCCCTGGGCTTTTCTTCTTCAGTAGCTGGCATTTATCTTTATTATTCACAGACAACTTTTCTACAGTTTTCATTCTGCACATCAAAAAAAAAGCTTATTTTTTTCTGCCATTGGTTTCATAGTGACCAGCAGACGTAAGAGAATTCTTGAGAGAATTCTCAACTCATTTGGAAAACCACCAAAAATCCCAATTCTTTCCTCCCTATGACAACTTCTTGTGACACAAAATCTTTTCAAAAACACAGAATATATTTACTTTCAATAGCCCTATACTCCCTTTGTAGTTAATCTTACTTTTACTTATTCTTTCCTCATTACTGCAATGCTACCACTATTTACCATTATTCACCTTCTTCAGCTCCTCACAGACTACTCAGAAAACCATACAATGTCAGAGCATTGCATTTTCTCATGCATGCTGGAGAAATATAAATGCAAATGAATTTATTGCCTGCAATGCTGAAATATCTGTATCAGAAAGCTGATTCCTTCATTAGCAAAGGGCTAATGAGATGCAGCTTGACATTTAGCACCATAAGAGTTATTGCTCAAACTTTGCTTTGCAGTGGGAAGTTCAAACTGAGAAACTATCCCAAGTAAAAATGTTGATGTTGTGATAATTAACATTTTACTAGGGTTTTCAGAAAATGCCCTATGTCTCTTTTCTGCGGACTTCCCTAAGAGCTTTATATAGATTCACTTAAGGGAAAATGCAATTAGGCAGGATTCAAGAGGTCCCACTGGCTACTTCAAGCTCTATCCTTCACTTCAAAAGGAAACTGAAGCCATTTACACTGTATTGTTTAGTTTTGTACCAAGATTTCATAATACTTAATAGAGTTGCTGGAAATCCAAAGCAGCTTTAAACAACCAGGGAACAATGTAAAGCCAGAAGTGAAAATATTTAAAAGAAAAGTAAAGAGGATTTCAAATCCATTTTACACAGCTGCATCTGCTGTGACAGTTTATTAAGCTGCAAGGCAAGGGATTTTTTTTTCCTTTCTGAAATATTTCCCAAAAGCCAAATAGAATTGTCACAGTGTCCCAAGCCACTGCTGTTGGAAAACTGAGCATTAGCATTCTCACATGAGAACGTTACTTGGTTGATCCACCGAGCTAAAGGGTGAGAAAAATCAGATCCAAATGGGAGCCCAACCTGCAGCAGTCAGATCCGTGGGAGGAACTGAAAATGGGAGAAAAACTGGAGAGGGAAAGTAACAGGCTTTATGCATTAATGGACATAAAGCAGCAAAGAATTTGCCATTTTTGAAGTTTCCAACATTTGTTGATGTACTAAGCAGAAAACACCAACCTTTGAACCTTTTCAGCAGAAACTGAACAATTTCATGAGGGTTTTCTCTTTGACAAAGTGACCACCTTGGCTTAGGAAAGTAATGCGTAAAATAGTGGCCTAGAGGGTTTTTTTAATTTCTGAAACCTTTAATGTAAGTTTAAGTTCATTTAAGTTGCATCATTCACAAGTGCTGCAGTAGTGGATTTGGTAGAAAAGTAGAAACACAAATCCAAATCCCTTCTCCTACCAGCCAGCCTGTCACTGGAAATATCTCTCCCAAAACAATGCACCAACCACCAAGCCTGTAAGAAGCATCCTTCTTCTAACTAAATCCTTCTGTGCTCAATCCTTATTAAATTTGCAGTCATGTGAAATAAATGTCCATAATAACAAAATAAAGGTTTGGACCTCCGAACTGGACATTTACTCCAGTGGATCAGTTCTGACAATAAAGTAACCATGACAGTTACAGGGCAGCTGTATGGAGAACAGGACAGAAGAGAATGAGAGGAAAACACACAGCAGCAAGAGGCAAATCCCATCAGCCCAATTCCTGCAAACTTCTGCAGAAGTTACCAAACCACCTTGGTGAATCAGGCACCAGCCCCTCGCATTTTCCCTTGATGTTTAGAGAAGTCATTGCACTCCACATGTGTGCCACACAGTTAGGCCCTGGAATAAAGATATTGAACTTGAAAAGCTTGTTCCTAATTAAAGTTACCCCTTTGAAAGCACACAAATAGTTCTGGCACCTTTGGCCATTCATGGCTATTAACTGTTACCTGAAAAAGATCGCAACACAGTCTGCAATTAAATGTTCTTTTAAGTTCTATTCCTTTTAAATGAGTAAGAAATTGTGCACAATATTCACTGCATTCTGTCAAGTCCTCTGGAAATATTTTCAACCCTTAATTAGACTTAAACAGAGAGAATAAACCCCTATGATGCTGACAGAAAATTTTGATATTGATTAATGCATAGAAAGTCAAAGGTTTCATCACAGTATGTCACATGTCTAAGAAGCTATTGCATGGGGTCTGAAAAACTGAAATATAACCTATGTCATGACTTACTGGTAGCACTAATTTTCCTATTATATATTCTATTTCTATAAATTAATTTCTGCTGGAATGTAATCAAGCATAAGTTGATTTGTTCTCTCCTTACAATAACATGTGCATATTCCTCTGATATTTTCATGATCATCACAAAACCTTCAGTTTCTTACTAAAGGCTGACCAGAGCTCTAATCCTTCTTTTTTTTTTTGGAGTGCAACTTTTCATTTGCAGGGAGGATGTGAGATTGAAGAACAGGGATGATGAACAGGGGTTTTCTTTTCCAACCAGTTATGACTTTTTGATAAAACTTACAGGTTAAATATCTTTTGTAAAATGAAATTTGTAAAATGTCCCTTTTACCCAGCAGGAAAGGGACATCATCATCATCATCTACTTGGCATAACACGTTCCAGAATTCAGAATATCTTGGAAAATCAAAACTAAATTAATAGAATTAAAGAAGGGTAATATCTTTGAAAAAGAAGAATCAAGGCACTGATTTAAGGCTAGGAAGCAACAAACAATATCAGAAAACTTATGTTTAAAAGGGAAAGTCTTTCCCTTCTGAAACCAAAGAGCTGGGGGCAGGGAAGAACTTAGGGAGTGTCCCTAGGATATTACACCCATTCACATAACAAGAACTCATTTTCATTTCTAGCATTGAAAAGCTCTTATGTGACCCATTGTCACTGAGACCATCATTGATTTGTTTTTCTGTTTGTTGGGGTTCTCCTAATATTGCCATAGTGATGATAAGGATATTCACTGGTCATAAGAGGGTGGAATAATTACCTAATTAAATAACACTTCAGGAAATTAGGCAAATGCATGAAATATGCATGGGAAATGGATCAGTTTATTTTCCTGGCTTCTACTGTGCTGTTTTTATCTGCAGTTTGCATGCTAAAGGGGAGGAGAGAGGCAGGAGCAGAAAAAGGAGTGGGAAAGAGCAAGGAAGGCTGGAGTGCTGCATCTGCTTTGCAACCTAAAATAAAAGATTAAATAAACAATGAAAACCAACTTCCGTTTCAACTGGTTAGTGTTTCATGAGGGATGTATTCATTATATATTTCAGATATTTAAAACTAGTATTTTTTCATATATAAAAAATTTTCTACTTACGTATGTTATACAATGCAACTTTATAAAAAAACCTAAGACTTAAAACTGTGGTAAACTCGTGCCATATTTAACCCATTCACTGAGTTCTATACACTTAGGAATCCTGACTTTCTGACATTACTCCATGCCTGTTTTTCAGATTTTTAAATGGAGGCCTCTGGTGCTGGAGAAATTCTTTTCCTTATTTTCTCTGTCTATATTCCTGACTCTGCTGCTCTAGTTACACTGGTAACTTTCTGATTACTCTAGATTATTCTCTACCTTTTAGAACACTTTCTGGAGTCTGGGAAGCATGTAATTCAGTCTCACAGGGCCTATTCAGTGAAGGAAAGGATCAACAAATGGCTGTAGGATACAAAAAGTAGGATAAAACAATTTTTAACCAGTTGGACAAGTTATTCAGTATAACTTTCCTTATTCAACTCCTTTGTTTAGTCAAGAAATGCAGAAGAAATGAAAATAAAAAATTAGCTTCAAAGGAAAGATTATGAGTCCTATTACCAAGGCAAAATGATGGGAAAGTCACCACAGAAACTTCTGAATGGGAAAAGGTGAGGAGTGAGGTGCCAAGAGTGATCTCTTCATATACAGAGATGTTTATTTTGCAAGCAATGCACTGCCATTAACACAAATAAATGAAACACCCCAGTTAATGAGAACAAGAAGCACTAACAGCATTCCAGAGAATGTCCCTGAGAAATTCCATACTCCTTTTCATACTTAATGCACAAGTGATGCAGACAGAGTAAATCGTCATATACTTACCCTCAGCAATACCACAGAACATCAAAAATTGAACTGACCTAAAAATAAACAGGATATTTACTTTGAATGAAGGAAAGGAAGCATCTTAACAGCAGGTTTCTAGTAGCTTTTCACCTCCATAGTACACCTTGGTTTCATTTTCTCTGTTTTTCTAAATTGTCAAATGAGCTAAACTTAAAGCCATTCTATCAGTGAAAATATTGGGTCAACTCATACCATGGTCCATTTAACTTATTTTGTCAAAGTGAGTTCAGTAAACCAACAAGTTGGGAGTGATCTTTTTGGTAGCCCTCACCTCAGTCTCTGAGCCCACTCATGGAGTGGGGATCTTTACAAATATTTGTCTTGCATTTTCAGCACACTCATGCAAGCAAGAACAACTCCAGACATGAACAGTGCTAACAGAGACCTTTTCCAGTGCTGAATCTTTCCTTTAAGAATAACAACACTGCAAGGAGCACAGAAGTGCCTCACAACAGCAGGCTTCAAAGTCATCCTCCAGCATCTTTTTCACATGTTCTGCTTCAAGCTTTCAACCAACTTCAGTTCCCCTTTTGTGGCACAATCCCTTGGTTGCAATTCAAGAAAAGGACATAAAAATCATGGGGAAAGTCTTTGTGTTCCATGTACAGCTGGATTCCACTTTGATGGGTTTGTTTTACAGGTGTACAGGCAGTGAGGCTCTCATTAAACCTTCCCTGCTGTTATTTGAGCTTATGCATGAAGCCACCATAAAGAAATAATTTTAGCCTTGTTTTTTCCCCTCTCTCTGTTAATTATCAAGTGTCTGACTGATTGCTCATGATTGATGACTGTTCGGGAGAGGATTCAGCAGGTGTTCATGTGTTGGGTGACGTGAGTGACACAGAGGAAAGAAGTGGCCCAGAATTTCATCAAAGTATGATTGCTGATTTTGCCTTAAATGGTTTTCCTCATGGTGGAGTGTGCATGAATCTGTATTATAAACTGAAAATGGAAATTTCTCTAATTCATCATTACTAGAAAGATTATTACTAAAGGAGGATCATTATTTCTGATCTTCATTTTTGAAAATTTTTGTTTGATTTGAACTTTCAAGTGAAAGTGATGCAGAAAGTATAGTCAAGTGAAAAACTACTCCAAGTACAATAATCAAATTAAATACTACTAACTGAATTCAGCATCAGGAAAGAAATATAGAAATGCAATCCAAAACCTATCTCAACAACTTCATATAGTTATGAAGACAAATGCATTCATGTGAAAGACTTAAATAGTTTTTTAATTTAATTGAACAGGTAGTCATCTTAACAGCAAAATTACTTCTTCTGAGACAAGAAATGCAGACAAGTTTAATGTAAAATACAAAAATTCAAATTTGAAACTGATTTCTAACAAGCTAAACCACAGAGCCACCTTCCTGATGTCTTCTACTTTGGTGGACTCTATGCTATACTGCTTTTTATATGTTCATAAGCATCCTATACTTAGCTACCTCTTCTGGAAAACAGATCCTGACGGGGGTAGACTGGTGTTTCTGCCTGCAGTGAAACTTTATTTTACTGCAGTACAAGAAATCAGAATACCTAAAAAGAAATAACTCCACTCCTTAAGGAGTGTGTACTAGATTCTGAACTCTTCTATGGCAACAAAATTATTTTAGCATAACAGAACTAGTGAAAGCTTTTACTTTAAATAGGAACAGCAAGATAGACATCTGTCCTTTACTAGACTTTAATATGTTCAAATCCATTTCAGTGACTTCAAGAAAACTGGTAGTTAAAAGACAGCTTTTTACAGAGAAAGGGAAAAGGAGTTGCCCTCATAGCTGCAAGAATAAGAAACTTGGGACAGATGAATAAGAGAGTTTTTGATCAAGTTAGAGATCCCAAAAATTAATTTCCTTCCTCTCTTAATCAATCAAATACATTAAAAACAAATATTCTTACTGCTTTCATTAGTGATTGGGTACAGCTTCAATACCTGTACCAAAACCTAACGATGAGTGCTAAAGAAAGAGCGAAACCAGTGAAAAAACAAGGCATATCAATGATCTGGCAATAAAGTTGCTGAGGTCAAGAACTAAGAAGCACAGGAATATATAGTAGGAGCATGGCTTTTATGCTGCATCCCAAACAGCCCAGAGCATTCTATCCTAAATTACATTTCTCTCTTTGGAGAGCAATTTTACAATCTCTTACTAAAGCAGCAGTCAGAAATCATGACTTCCTGACAGTAATGTGTGACCATCACAAGCTTTCTGAAGGCAGTTGTTGTATTTGCTACACACCCTATGAAGAATGGCAGTTTTATAGAGGAAAACACTGGGAACCACCATACTTAAATATTGTGATACAGAGCACAGACTTCTATTGTTCAGGTCTCAACAGGTGTTTCTTTTGTATGCACCCCAAAGAAAAAGGATCAGCAATGGGCATGCATAGCTGAAAAACATAAGCACACACATATATTTGGCATACATACTTTTGTTGTGTCCATTACACCAAAGACTAGTGTTTTCCTAACTTATCAGATTGTATCACAATCATTTCCCAACCTCACTAATACAAAATTAAAACTTTTTCATCTCATGTATGCTGTTAGTATTTTGCACATTTGTAAGAGGCTGATTACAAAGATAGAACACCTCTAAAACCAACCTTTGACAAATAACTTTTTGTATAAGGATATTCCAAGTACTAGTTGCCATCTTTCTTTTTTTTAATTTTTCTTTTCTTTTTTTTTTTTTTTTTTTTTGGAAAAACATCAGTTATATTCCAGTTTGGAGACTTAATTCTTTGGGGAATTTTTCTTCATGACGGCAGTTTCTAATAAACAACAAAGTCTCATGGTTCTTACTAATGAAATAAGACATTTTTATGGAATGAAAAAGGACAAATATCAAGGGGGAAAAAAAGTTTCTGTTTCTGAGCTCTAAGGCTAGAGGATATAGTGGTATTTAGTGGTATTTACTGTAAAAATGCTTATGTGTATTCTTTTGAAAAACAAATATTCTTTGTAAGGGAAAATTAAAATATTTTATTATTATTACCACAGACAATCCATTTACTGAATGTTTCTGTCAACCACACACACAATCCAACATCCAATGCACCATTTAGCAAGCCAGAAATATATTGCCTTTTCAAGTACGTGTTAGGGACCATAATAAACAGGAGTCAAGAGGGAGAGTGTTACGGCAGGAGGCAAATGAGTTATATTAACACAGCCAGAAAGAACAAAGCAGAAATTTGGTCGAAAGCTTTGAATTACTGTCAGATGAAAGACTCAAAACCATTAAATTTAATGGCAGAGATAGATGGAGAATAAATTATGAGTGAACTGGACTACCTAAGATTCTTAAAACTGTCTGAACAGTTTAATTGACTAAATGACCCTGTATTTCCAATATATTAGCATAGTTACAATATGCCCAAATCCATCAAAATAATGTTTATTTTCTGTAGCTATTCTTCAAAACCTGTTTTATAAAACTATGTGAGTCCCAAGTAATGTTTTCCAGTCTCCTATTCTTGAGGGTTTCATTCTGTTTTGTTATTGAAATCAAGTCTATAAATAACATTTATTACTTTTAGATAACTTGAAGAGTTGTTAGATCAACCAGAAAAGTGAAAAATTGATTAGCAATGCAGTATTATCAACTTCAGGCCATCATCATTACCACTTCTGGTGACCTCCGTAAGTCTGACATTAGATGTGATCATTAGACCATCTATCTAGTCTGCCTAGAATTAATCAAGGACCAGACTAGACTTCAGAGTTTGGTCCACCAAAATCATCTCTAGGAATCTTTCTCTCTAGCCCCTACCACTGCTGCTTCAAGCCTCCAGGTATGAGAAACTTTAGGCCTAATTAATTTTATCCCATCTACTGTAACTAACTGCCTGTGTTCTCACTACTTGTATAGGTATCTAATCCCACTAAGCTCTTTACTTTCTTGGTATTTCATGGCAATAATTTCCATAAGCTAATTATATGTAGGGTAGAAAAATGCCTTCTTTAAATCTCTGTCATGCCTCTCAGCACAAGCATCCCTTAATCTCCCACAGTTCCACAGTCAATTTTGTACCCCTCAGGAATCCTTTGCTTGGTGTCCAGCCCCTCAGAAAATTATCTGATAACCCTCACAGGCTCTGGCCACTGCTCCTTCTCATCAAATAAACCTGGATCCCAGTGGAGACATCCAACATTTTCCTTTGCTAATTTAGTTCACCTGTAACCTTTTCTTAGCATCCAAAGCAACTGGCCCTCTGTGTTCCCCAAAGCAATCACACCTTTCATGTGCTGATTTTGGTTTGCACGTGTGTGCCCTCAGCTGACCAATTTTCATGTGTCTAACATCAGTTGTTATTCTATCTCTCCTTTTTACCTGTCCTTCTCAGCACTCCAGACCAAATCAACTTTGTGACTTCACCTCTATATAATGTCTCTTCAGCTCCTTCTCCAGAAACTGATCTCCCCCTATCACAGTTGTTTATTTATCCCATAATTTCCTGTCCTTACTGCCTTTTGTTATCTTCATGCAATGATTTTTCAGACAAACTTTTCCAAACCTTTTAATAAGGTTTTATACTTGAATAGTAGGTTCTGACTGAACTACGAACCCCGAAGAAGGAAGGCAAAGGAAATACAAAGCTTATGCAATAGAGAGCCTCTACTGGTCTTTCTGAGCTCACCAACATTTTGGAAAGTAGAAGCGGGAAGAACTTTCTGCTGAATGCACAACAGGGTTTATCCTTAGCTTTAATCCTTAATAAATCTGCTATAATTCTTTAGCACTCATTTCTTCTAAATATTCTGGGGAGAAACCAACAGTCAAGTCTTTATACATCATTCATACATATCTCATTTCTTCTCTACTTCATTAGGAAATACTTGTGGATGTTATCTATGTCATGTGAGAACTCTTTTCTAAAAAATGTTTTGATTATACTTCTTTAAAATTGACATCATCTCTGATGGCAAAATGCTAATTTAACAAAAAAAAGATACTCTTTCTTTTATTATCTAATTTGTCAGAATGACACATCAAGTTAGCAATTTTTAAATTACATTTGATTGAAATATAGGCAGATTTTAATTAAATATTTTATGTACAAATGGGGCCTATAAAAGTAGACCAAAATCTATGATATACTCATAACTAAGTTTCCTTGATCTAGACACATTTTGTCATTTCATACACTTGCCTGAAATGCTAATTTATTTTTTTCTTTTTTCCTCTAGGAGGACTCTCTTTTTGTCAATAAATCTGCTGTTAAAATTAAGAAAATACTGTAGCAGAATAATCATTTTAATTGTAAAAATTGTGTTGCCTCGGGGAAACATGAGCTAATAAGAAACATATTTAATAAATAAAGAGTAGAGCATGATTTACTTTGAGTAATTAAACAGAATCCTGAAGGGCCATGATGTTCTGTATTACCAACAGGTAAATCTTCTGGGAGACACAGTAAAGCATTTTGCATCAACAAAGCTGTTGATGCAATCAATAATCTAATAATGGATTAAGTGGGTGTCATGGTTTCATGCTAGCCACTGTGAAGAAAATTAATGCTACCCCAGCCAAAGCAGCACAGCAAAATATATACTCTATAAAATAGAGTAAAATTCTATGTGGAGAGTGCAATTAGCTATAGATGGCAGTGATTGTCCCTCTGTACTCAGCACTGGCTCAGGCCAGACATTTCCTTTCCCTTTCCTTCCTTGGATTCTACACTATATTAAGGTCATTTCAAAGATACCTCATTAATTTAACTACTTCCAACCTGAAAGTCTAAAACTCTCTATCTCTCATGGTATCAGTTTCTCAGGTTTGTCACTGCTGCAGCTGCAGACGTATTTGCTGAGGAGAAAGCCCCAGCCCCTTCCCAGGGCACTGATTTCTCTTTGAGAGGATTAGCCTCTTATGACAGAGAAAGTTCCTTTATCTGAAGAGAAAACAAAGCACAGAGCTTACAAAATGAGATTTTAGAATAATTTGGTCCATCTAAGTAGCCAAAGCCATTAACAAATCAGGTCATTAAGCTTTTATGAAAAAAGCTGTCTCCACTGTGTTATTAGTTCTGAAATCACAGTTTATTGGCCTAGTTTACAGACTCTAAAGAAAAAGTTTTTAGGAAACAGAGATGGGAAATGTATTATACAATCCAAACCCAAAAGCAACCTGAAACTCATTAGTGCTCCCTAAAATTAACATATATACTCTGTGTCTTCCTCCTGGCCAGTCTGATGCTGAAGATCAATAGATCCAAATCTATTCTGACAATCATTCTTATTTATAACCTCTTTATGGGGTCTGAAATAAAACTATTCAATTTTAACATTGCAGAGGTTAGAACAATTAGATAATAGCTACTAGGATTCTTTCTCTTCCATGTCACAAGTAAAATACCTCAAAAATAATTTGGTTATCTAGAACACCACAAGAAGTAAGATACACAATGAGTGATTCCTTGTCCTGATATAGAGACTAGCAAGCATCTCCCCTCAAAAGCTACACATTCCTGCACAATTACTTTGTTGTTGAATTTAGTTTAGTTTCATCCAATATTTTTTCAAGTGGACCATCTCTTGAAGCCCAGAACACATACTCTGCACTCTTAGTTTTTCTTTGGAAGCTCATCAAACTCTAGTGGCAATACCACAGAGAGTGGTGGCCAAAGCAGGTTAGCTTCCATTAATCACTTCAAAATTTTTGATGGACTGTACTGATTTTATCTCAACTAATTGATAACCTAATGTGTATTTTAAGGGGTTGTCAGTCATTTGATATAAACATAAATGCTGCTACAGAAACGGGCCAACAAGAACTACAGCCCAGTCTCTTAAAACCATCAATCAGTTTTAAACAAAGTTAAAACATGGAAGTCTGTAGTAGCTTCATTTCAAAACAATAAACCATCTGCCTCATTAAAATATCAAGACTACTCATCCTTTACTTCCTCTTGGCTAAATCTGTTCTTCTCAAAACTGTTGAGCTGTAGCCAGGCCTAATTCTCCATCCTTTCAAGAGCTGCTCCTGCTCTGAATAACTGAGCCTCATCAGCTGGCTCCCACTCAAAAACTGATGCCCATCCCTTGCAGCTGGAATAAAGCACACCATTATTACTTCCACACTTAGGAAGGTGAATATCACAGGCAGAGACTAGCAGGGAAAAGTGGCAGCTATTCCAGTAGGCCCACTTATCTGTCCCTGACAGAAAACATGTATCTTCACAAGAAATAAAAAATACTATGAATGATTATTTGTTCTAATTTAGAGACTAGCAAGCATCTCCCCTCAAGAAATCTTTCCAGCTAGTTCAATGAAAACACTGCTAATATTCCCTCATGAAAACTCCATCAAACAAACATTTCATCTTATAGAAAGCACTCTGGATTTTTCTTAACCAGAAATTGACCTGCCACATATTAAAGATTTTGTTGCAGAATGATGAGACAAATATTTGACAGAAAAAGTAAAAATACATCAAAATACATTTAGAATTCAAAATACATTTCTTTTCCCTGGAATAGAATGAGCTGATTAATCTACAATGTGTGGCCTAAAGCATGAGTCAAACAAGACCAGAGTGCTAAATCTTATCCAGAATAACAAATAGCTCAGAGGTTTTATATCAGCACTATCAAAATAACAGAAAATATCAAAATAATTATGAGTGGCACCAGGATAAAAGCCCAACAATTATCAGAGACAGCCAGAAATATTTAGGATGGAGTTCTTCAGGGGGGAAAAAATCCACAGAGAGCCCTTGGATTTTGTAGAGGAAATATAATTTCATTAAATTCCTAGATACATTTTCTTGTATGTTTGTGACAGATATTTAACTAATAGCTGCTTAAGAATTTGAAAAAAACAGTGACTCCTTTATCTCAGTCACTAGTATACACTGTTATACACACCTTTAGCAGTGTACACTATGTTTACCTGCAAAAAATGGGACCACCTCTTCAGCACTGAGGGAAAACAGCAGCTTAATCAAAATGGTTTTGTTTAGATATGTAAATATGATGTTTTCAGTTCCTTCAATAATACTGGTGATGTAGGCTCAGTTTGTAATTCACTTTAAACTCTATATTCTGAGGAATTATTGCTGGGTTATTACCCTCTAAGCATAGCATTTGTCAGCAGGATGTAATTCAAAAGGGGGAAAACCATAAAAGAAAAAAACAGGCAAGAACCTGTTGAGTCAAATTTTTTGGTTCTAATATACAAAATATGCAATAATATACAGAATTTCTTGTTCTCTCAGAAATAACTAGAGCCCTACTAGGCTTGACACCATAAATAAGCAGGAGAAAAGTGCTTTCAATGGTAACACTGGACTCACCAATAAAATGCTGAAGAGAATTGGACTCAGGATAGATCCTGCCCTGAACAATGAACACCCCTGATCTGGCAGTGCACCAGCCATCAAACAACTTAAAAAGTTTTACTTCATTTAATGAGCAAAATGCTGATTATCTCCCCTTGCTCTGAGAATGTCTTGAATCAAAAACGGGGGTGTGTGTTCTATTCCTATCTGATGGGGCACTTTTCTTCATCTCTTCCACAACAAATCCTCCCTCTGGGGAGACATCTGCTGTTAATGGGCAGCTGAGTGCCACAGCCCTGACTGATAAAATTCCATCATCCCACTGGGCCATGCTCTGCCCAGGGGGAGGAGCCAAGCATTCCTACCTGGAGAGAATCAGACATCTGGGAAACTACAGTAAGCCTTTCCCACTGCATTCCCAGGGGAAGACCAGGCCCATCTACACCACCATTGGATCTTCAGAGGAAAACTCCCCCCTTGTCCAGGATCCCTGCTCCAGCAGAAGCACATCTGTCACTGCAGGAGCACTGCAGCCACCATTTAATGGGACTGCTGCCACCACCCTGACCCACAGGCTGTCAGGTCATATTCTGACTGTCCGTGTTGTTCCACATTATTGCATTGTTTATTTTATTTTCTCCCCTAATAAAGAAGTATTATTCCCATTCCCATATCTTTATCTGAGAGCCTCCTTAATTACAAAATTATAACAATTCAAAGAAGAGTTTACATTTTCTATTTCAGGAGAGGTTTCTGCCTTCCTTAACAGACACCTGTCTTTTCAAACCAAGAAAGAGAATTAAGGTTTGGAGGAATTTATCAAAATCAGTTCTTCCTTGATCCTTCATACTGTGGAAGAAGTAAAGTCTTGGATTTCAATAAAGACCATTCCATTGCTGTTCACTTGGAGTTTTGTGAATAATTCTTATTCCAAATATTGCTGGTGCAATCAGAAAACTTACTGAGCTATTTTATTCCATAAGACTTCATCTACCTTTGGACACTCTTTTTCCTCCCTCTCTGTATTTACAACAGCTGTTGTGCCATTTTGTTACACAGCAGTTATTCACTCCTGAAAATTCCAGGTCCTTTTTTCATAGCAATGATAGATGCATCCAACAAGCCACAGAAAAGTAAACTTGACAACATTTTCTTCCTCCAGCTCCATTTCTGATTTGTTTCTACATTGACTCTTTTTCTCCAGTTCAGGAAAAATGCTGTCTCTGAGCTCATATGATTTTAATATTTACAACCTGCCAAAATGATTCACATTCTTTACTGAAGCCTTAGCTCATGTGTTTAATTGATCAGGCCCCAAATCCCTTTCTTTAACATGAGCATTAAATCAATCTCTTAGAGCTGGCAGCATCCCTCACAGTAGGTAAAAATACATTTTTAGTACAGATAAAAGAAGAATACCTAATTCCTATTTAGTTAGGCTTTGATCAATTATAACACCTCTGAAGTTTCAAGAGGCCTTACATAAATAATTAGCTGGAAGTAAGAGGCGGCACTGTGACAAGAAGCTGTTTGTTGTTCAGCATCAGTGTCAGGCTCCATCGTTCCTTGTGAGCACACACAGAACCTCCTGCCTCAGCTGGAGCTCCCCAAAGGTGAGATCTCAGTGCTGCACAGAACTACACAGCCCCTTGATGCTTCCCCACCTCTGCGCTCCTAATTTACTGAAAGAACACACGAAGGCCAAGGGCAAGTCTAAATTTCACTCCGTGAGAAAAACTTAAATGGTGACGAATGGGGCTGCTCAGGTTCTGAAAGGTTTTTCCAGAAATCAAATTAAAATGGTTTGTGAAAACAGAAAGATTAAGAGAATTGTTTTTTAGGTAAATAGATATAGCTTTCTGCAAGTCCACGGACTGCAGCAGTGCATTGTCTCCTAACAGCTTTATACTCCACTTCCAAGAGTGAAAGACCAAAGCTGAAGACAGGGAACACAAAATCCCTCCAGCCTTGAGTGATCCTGCCAGCCATGAGACAAGTAGCTCTGCAGAACAAGTGCTAAATGTCCTGTTTACTGTTAACTGAACGTCAATGAAAAACACACAAAAAAAGAAGTGATTTTCTGTTTTCATTAATCACCTTGCTCCTTTCTATCAGCCTTATTTATTTAACATAACCGGACAAACACACAGGCATATCCTTAACTACAGAAGGAAAGCCAGCCAACAAATTCTTGCAATTCATTGGGTAAGATATTCTGAACTGAAGTGACCACAAAGGTTTTATAGCACCTTGAACAGCTTTAAATATTCTCACATCTGATCCTTCAGACAGTATAGTTAGGCCAATTTCACATTTAATTTCTCACTTTTATAAAGCTTGACTCTTCCACCTCAGCATATCTTAAAAATCAAAGACATTCCTTGCAATAATAAAATAACTACTTTCAAGGATACAAGAGATAATTTGATGATCATTCTTTAAAACAGGAACTTAAACCTTTTTACTGTGGAGTTGATGGCATAAAACTATATCCATACATAAATGCTCTACTGCACCTTTATTATCATTTTGAAATACTGACTTCTCACAGTTGGTCTGAAACTATGAGGCAAATCTTGAGGGCAGAATTTCATAGGAGCATCTGCCTTTTGTGTCAGGCTTTCCCAAAAAGGAGCCTGTAGATTGATTTTAACACTAGTAATTTAAGGGTTAGGCTTAGTTTGATATTAGATCCAGTAATTTTTGGTTGATTTAGTAAAATGTATTTTTATGATGTTAAGAATAGTTCCAGACATTGACAGATGAGGATTCATTTGAGCTTCATATTTAATGGTAATGGTATATATGTGCTTACACTTGTACATTTTTTTCTTCTATTTTGTTTGTTTTTTAGTGAAATAAATATATTCTTGTTTACTGAATATAAAACAAGAACAGGATAACATCTCTTTGCAAACACATCTGGGTGAGCAGACTTTGCTCCTCTGGGTAATTCTTTCAATAGAGCTACTCACATGAAAAAGCAGCTCATGTGGGTGTGCAGTGAGTTACTGCACAGTGAGGATTGTTATCCAGTAGTACAGATTTTTACCATTTCCCAAAAGTCTTACTAAAAGAAGATCATGAAATAATTGCTCTGTATCCTCTTGCTGTCACTCTTTTTCCATTTCCCTCGCCTCCTTCCCCCCCTCAAGCTGTTCAGCACTGTAAAAGAGATAGTTACAAATTCCAGAATTGTATGGAAGTGGTTGAAAGTTTAAAACTTCTTTACTTTTTTCCTTTCCTCCCTTTAATTGAAAAATGTCTGAGTTTTGTGTTTCTAAACCTAAAATCCAAACTGTTTCTTTCATGTGTCTTTTATGACATGCTTCACCCTGGAGCAAATGCTTACACAGCTAGGAACAGGAATTGTAGTGGAAGCAGCAATAAATGTCTCAGCTGCAGCAGCTCTGTCTGGCACCAGCATAACTGCTTAGGTCTGAACTGGGAGCTCACATCCTCAATCTCTCTATAAACTTAAAAGTAGTGTCATGTTTACAAGGATGGTGAGAAGGCAAAGTCAAGCTGTAGTGCAAAGTAACAGGCAAGGATGTGGCTGTGCTCTGAAAACAGGAGCTGTGTATCAACACCTGAGGTGAAAAAGCATCTGTGGTCATTGCAATGCAACAGCTTTTTGGCCATAAGATATTAAAAAGAAGGTCAAAAGGAAAGAAAAAAGTTAAGATGAGATAGTTTCCTTTTTGTCTTTTGGTGTCACAAGTCTTTGAAATTTTTCAGTATTTTTAAATCCTCATGTTAACCATGGATAAGGTTTGAACAAAAGTAAATTGGGCTAGTATTCTAGCACAAGACTGGAATATGTAGTTTAGCACCCTTGAACACTAAAGCAGGGTCAGTGTTAGTGGAAAAAACTAATTCATGCTTTTTGACAATATTAGAGATTTTTGCACTATATAAGTTATGATAGAAGTGATATGATATATGTAGTTATCACTACCACACTTAAGCTGTGCATCATGAAAGCAAAACTTTGCTTGAATGCCCCAGTGTCCATACCAGTTTGTTCCACATGGCAGAATACTGGCAGGTATATTTTAGTGAGGGAAGTAAAACAAACAAAACCAAACATTGACTTTTTTTTTCCTAAACAGACAAAAATACATAATATCAAATGCTGATCCTTAAAATGAGACTACTTTACCACAGGCTTCACTAAAGCAGGAACTCCATTCTAAGCACATTGGGGTATCATTAAAGAATGTTCTTATCTTTCCTAATGTTGTATTTGTGCTAGAACAGAAGCACCACTTTCATTCTTTAACAAATTAATAAAGTTATTAGAATACCTAAAAAAAAATAGTTTTCAGCAATAAAAAAATAAAGCATTTAACAGTATTTCTTGCTATCAACTTTTACAGGAAGTTCACTGGCTAAAGTACAGACTTAGCAGTGAAATACAATCCTCTCTTCACTCAAAATGCCATTGAAATTCACCTGCTCTGTATAGCTCATGGCTGCTCACTCACTGGTAGGAATTAACAGCATATTCATTGTAATAATTCACAATAAATTCACAGGAAAAAGAGGGATAGATAACTACAAAGATCTGCTCTAACCGTTGTATTTCAGCATTTTCTTAGCAACTTTGGTTGAGCATTCAGAAGCTTCAATTCCTAACTGATTCAGGATATGTGGATGGCAGAACAAAAGCATGAAAAAGATCACTAATAGGCAACAGGGTAACATGTGAAATAAAACTCCCCTTATGTACATTCCATTTAGGTCTCAGAGGAAACCAGTACTATTTTCATGGCTCTCACACATTGCTGCCATAGAGTCAATCACTCAAATAATCAGTATTGGTACACCTATTTTCACTGCCTGCCGATATAAACTATGCCATTAACAAGAACAAAATATTATGTACTGTTTTAGTAAGGTCAGAAAATTATTTATGGAAAAAATATAAGGTATACACACCTATTTACACATAAGTTCACAAGTGTATACATATGGCATTCATAACACTTAATCCTTCTTCCTTTAATTCCATAGCACTACTACCATTCATCACCGATGTAGTCAAATTAAAATCCCAAGTACCTTTACAAGAATAATCTATATTTTCATGTTCACTCTGAAATCATCTGGTGAATAATCTTTACTGTTCTTGTTAGCAAAAAGGAGAAGACAGATTCTGGTTACAGCCGGGAACTGGGAAATTATTACAATTTTTTGTTAACAAAGCATCTAACATTAGAGCTTTTATAACAGAGCTTTAATTTGTTTCTGTCCTAAAATGAACTGAGTGAAGAGATAACTTTTAAGCACTATATTTAAGCATATTTCCACAGAATAAATTAATTATATACTTGCATAAAGCACAACCTGCATCAGCTACGATGTAAAATTTCGGTCACCCAACCCAAGTGACTGGATTTCACAGTAACCATTGGATTTATCACTTTCCCATCTTCTCCAGCATTGGTGGGAAATTTACAGAACTACTTATGAAGATCAAATACTTTTTCTTTCAGCAAACACATGCTGGCACCAAACAGCAAGTCTCTCAGATTTGGGGTTTTATTGAGGGAAAAATATCTTCAGGCTGTTAGGAAAAAATCTTTGCATTTCTAAGACACAACTCCAATGATATAGATTAGCTACTATTGCATTATCTAACTGCCAATAGTATAGTTTTAGTGATGGCAACTACAAATAGCTGATACTATTTATAGAAGTTTAAATATTTTGTATATCTTTGTCATGTGTCGCTGTGTTCCTCCTTTGATTTCAAAGAAAAAGTCCTCATTCTGACCACAAAATCTCAAATAAGTAGACTTCCTGAAAACATTTCCTACTTTTCTCTGAAGTGGAAGTTTGTTTTGACAAGTACATGTACTGCTCCACATACCACAGAGAATTTCTTACAGATGCTCTCAAATCCAGAGTGATCCACCACCCCACTATTCTCAGGAGCCATCATCATCATGTTTAATAGCCAGAACACAAGTCAGAAGAGATGAAAGTAGTGAGAAATGCATGGAGGGCCTGTTGGGACCTCCCATCTTTTAAGCATCTCTCCCAGCCAAAAGTAAAAATAAATTCTTGCTTATTGTTAGTGGATCCCATTCCACAGCACAGTATTCTGAGCTTTACTTTTAATAAAGGTTTACTTTAATAAGGTTTCAACAGTCCCACTGTAACAGGGAGGCAATCCTTGATGCGACCACTCAAGTTTAGAATTCAAAAAAAATCTTCATTAAAATTTTTTTTTGGTTTACCATACTGATTCATGGTATGCTGCCTCTACTAATTAAATTAATAGCTACACTTGCTTACTAAAGAGATTAAGTGCTGCATTGCCCTCACTCGGCAGGATAGTTGCTAGGCAGCTCTCGCTGGGGATTTGGCACTGTGCTCTTATCTCCAAAGACAAAGGATCTTTCACGAGGAGAATGAATGCTACACTGCCCTCACTGAGAGCATTCATCTCCATTTTTATATCTCAATAGCTCCCTTTTAATTATTTTCATCATTTGGTGCATTCTAGTGTTGCAAGCCTGTTTAATCTGGAGTATATTTCTCCTGCTATGCTATGGATTGCTTCCATTTTTCCCTCCCTTGCCAGTTTACAACCTGAAGATTTATTTCAAGTCACACATGAAGGTCTTGCACTCCAGAGCTTGCCACTATTGCTACTGCAATAATATTCAGTCTGACGTTTAAGCCCTTCTCAATATTTTTCTATCCACTGAACTGTTCATTTTCAATTTTTTTTTTTTTCCACTCCATCCTACACTTCAGTTCATACCTGGGAAGTTATACCTTTGATCAGCAGCCTCAGTGTGCCAAAAGCTTTGTCAGTGCAAACAGCACAGGCACCATGACATAGCCAAGAATGTGATTTATGGCACCAACAGCCTGGTCTTATTTTCTGCTCAGCAGCTGGACCTCCAGGTAGCCAGAGATGGCTGCACTAACCCCTCCGCAGTATCCAGATGACTTCCAAAGAATAAAAGACAAGTTTTTTGTTTTCTCATGGGCAGTCTGACCTATTTTTCCTAGTGAATGGATCCACATCCTTGCACCACGTCAACAGCTGGGAAAACACAGCTCAGCTCCTCAGACCTCAGCAAAACTGAAGATACAGTTCCTGTTCTCCAAAACAAACCCATCCAGACCCAAGGATTTAGTGAAGTGTTCAGGTCTAAGCTGGAAACAAAATTTCTTCCTGGACTCTGCCACATATTTAAAAATAAAAAAAAATACAATACAGATCTTAAAAGTGATATGTGAATCAGCATTTTTCAGAATTCCTTGTAAAAGAATGTCATGATTACTGAGTGGGAGAAAACAAATTGCAGCTAAAAAACACAGTCTTTTTCTCACTTATTTTCTATATTACATGAAGATTTACCAAGTAATTTATTTAGTAAAAAAAAATAAATAAAGTAATTTATTTGCATTTTTGTATAGCCATACCATGGAAATTTATGTCAACTTGCGTTTTGCTATTTTGCTTTTTGTCATGCATCCATTTCTGACTACTCACTACCCTCTAGATGTTACTCAGGTAACATTATTGCTCCAGAAAGCTCCATTTGATTGGATGGGCCAAATCTTTGAGAGTTTGAGAGAGAAAAACCTGAATAATTAATAAAATATCCATACAAATTCAAATTCCACTGTTGAATAGAGAAATAACATAATTCATATTCTTTTTAATGAATATGTGAGCACAGTCAAGTTGAAACATTTTTATAAAGAAGGGGTCTACCCTTTTGTCCAGTTGTGAGAACTGGCAAGGCTTCTTGCAATTATGTAAAGCCAAAACTAGTCAGCAGCACTGCATTTTTTTACCAAACTATACTGCCTGTGGATAATACACGGAAAAAGAAAGACAACACAAGT
The DNA here is from genome assembly GCF_048771995.1 of Taeniopygia guttata. Classification (NCBI taxonomy): domain Eukaryota; kingdom Metazoa; phylum Chordata; class Aves; order Passeriformes; family Estrildidae; genus Taeniopygia; species Taeniopygia guttata. Next base: position 73,349,452 of record NC_133028.1, read on the forward strand.
CAGTCAGTTCTGCTTCTGAAAAGGTCAAAATACGGACATTTTAAGGCTCAGCTGAAACAAAGGGGAATGATTATATTTTTACAAATTGTCAGAAAAAAACTAGAAAGGAAGGGCACGGTAATGTTGAATTCATAAGTGTGTATCATTCTTTTGTTTCTAAACAAAGGTTAAATCATGTATTAGATGCATCAAAGATTTTGATCTTTTTCAGCATTCAAGGAACTGGGATGCTACAACAACAAAATAAAAATCAAACTGTCAATTCTTTTTTCAGTAAATATCAAACTGATGACTGCTTAGAGAAAAACATAAGGTAACCACCCTGCTGGCACCTTTATTTCCTCTTATATGTCAGTTTATTTTGACATTTCATGGAGAAATATTAATAATATTCAAAAGTTTACCTGAAAATTTACCTCCTCTGGGACATCAGTTTGAAGGATAATCTGCTAATGATGCATTACTTACAGGGAAATATTTGAAACTGACATACATAATTTATACCATAAAGCCCCACATAAAACTGGTTTTTAACTCTTTTATTAGCACATTAAAAAGTGCTTTAGAAAGATGAGAGTATAGAGCAGAGCCTACAGTTTTAAGAGTCAAGGAAAAACACTGCACTTGATTCTCAAGCAACCAGGACAAAATTTCTGGTAATAGTGTATATATGTTCTGTGGCTTTAAATAACTAAATATCAGCAAAATTTTTCATCTACATATGATAGAATCTTACTATCGTAATGATAGTAATTATAAAGTAATTTAACAATACACTGATTCTTGAAATCAGGGGTGGTCTTGAAATCCTTTCCCTTTTGACCAATATGACTGTTTTTATACAGGAAAGCACATCCACACCCATAGGCTTTGCTACTCAAAGCTACTTTGCAGCTATGACCAAGCAAAAATCAAACCAAACCAAACCAGACAGCTGAACAAATCAGGATTCTAAACTTTCACCTTGGTTATACAGCCAAACAATTTTGAAACATCCAGCTGCTTGAAAATCTATAGAAAGCTGTATAAGAGGTGATACATAATGAAGGGCTTAGAAGTCAGTATGATAGAACTGGTCTACTTTCACTTCAAATATTTTGAAAAGAGACAACAGGTTTTCTTGTTGGCTTGTCACAAATTGTTGATTGGACTTTGGTTTTTTTTTCTTTTTGGTTGGTTATTTCTTTCCAGAAGACTCTTCATCTGAGGTGAAAGTGAGCAGAGGATAAAAGCTTGGAAGCCAGGGGAGCTAGAGCAGAAGTCACTCAAAGAACACTGTGAGAGATTCCTCAATATCTGATGATCTCTGATCAGGGGTATTGACTCCATGACTGGCTCACTTCTTACTGAGAGATCATAAACTGTTTTAAGATGCAGTAAGAATGAAACATCCTTCTTCAAAGTACATAACAAAAGAAAAACATTCAAAGAAATGCTCTGTGGTATTGGGAAATTGCTGTTTCTGCTACCCTCAAAACTTCTTTCATTTTAATATTGAGAACATGTAATTTTCAATTTCATTTTTTAAATATCTTTTTAAATTGCCTTTCTGAAGGTGAGGAAATCCTATATACTTAATTTGGATCTGAACAGGCAGTATGATTTGGTTTTATACATACACACAGATCTATTTATCACCCAAGCAGACACAAGGAGAGCATTCTCCTTGTGAGCACATATGCTCCTACCAGAAATCAAAGCTCCTCCCAGCACTCCCATCCTCAAAATACAAACTTCAAAATCAGAACAATACATTCTGTAGCTGTAAAGGAGGCATCAAAATGAAAATTATAGAAAGGTGTAGAGGAGGTGCACCCTAGATGGAGAGAGAGGAAAATGTAACCTCTAGTAGAACATTTAAAAAAACATGCAAAAATGTCCTCCCTGTATCAACTGACAAAGGAAAAATTGTACAATTTTATATTATCTTCAGCCGAAAACTCACAGCTTATGGTGGAAGGTTAGGAATCTGCCTGCTATGGCATCATTTGAGTGTGAGTTTTTAAAGTATTTATACACAGATAGACAGGGCTGCTTCTGGGCTCATGTGTTGATCAAAAATCTCTGGGCTCGAGAAGAGTTCAAGCCAATGCAATTAGGTAACACACACTTTCTCTCTGCCCTCCCCTTGTTGCTTGCCCTCCCCTCAAATCACTGCGGACATAATGCAGAAATTTTAACTAGAAATTATGGACTAGATGCATCAGAGCTGAGAACATGCACTGATGATTGCACCCTTCCAAGTGCATTAGGCAGGACAAGTCTGCTACGGCTAACATGTCAGACGTGGGGTTTTGGCACTGCCTGAGAGATTGGGCATATGCTGCCTTGTTAAGGTCATCAGCTGCATAAATCAAAGGTATGAGGGAAATTTGTTTGCTCTCAGTAGTATACATGCACATATTTTTGTAAGGATCTTTTACCAGATGCGTCTGGAACATTCTGCTGATACAGGTTTTCGAGCAAGTCCAGTGAGGTAAATGATGTGACAGCAAAAAGAATGTAGAATGTATGTCAGAGCAAATGACTGATGCAGCAGCTGATAAAAATCTCATAGAAATACAGCTTTTACCAGGGCAAAGTAGCACAAGAGTGCTAGTCTCTCAAAATTAGCGTGATTCAAAAAGTATATCCAGTCACTGCACTATGCCATTCACGGCATGTAATGAGCCATGATGATGATGCACTGTGCTAGATTAAGACATTTAGAAGGTTCATAAGGGTTGTTTGGAGTAAGAAAAGCTTTTATAAAGTGATTTATATTATCAGCTGAAATGCTTCTGAGTATGAAACTTTTTCAGTATTATTATACTTTCAGGATTGTTGGAAGAGAAGAAAATGTCCTCATCAGTTGTTCTTGTTTGAAACTTAACCATGCAAGATTACAGGGAGAGGGCTTTTGTTATAGGCACTCCAGATATAATTCTGATTGAATATAATTTTGGAAAAAGCTTTCTCTGTTTTCATTATTGATGTTCAGAGTGAGAGTCATATTTGGACCCATTTTTTTTCCTCTTTTTTTGGTCACAATGATTAATCACACAAGACTTTTATCCAACTCGTGCAGTGGAACTCGCAAAGCCTTTCCAGAATTATAATAAGTAGAACAACACTTGAGAAAAAAATAGACAATATATGATTTTTTTCCCCATTATACACTTTTGCCACTACAGAGGCTACCAATACCACTGAACAACTAATCCCAGTCTCTTTCAGCTATCATAGTGTAGTCAGACATTATAATACGAACAAGATAAATCTCCAGAAAGCCTCAGAGCATTGCAAATAAACACATGCAATCTGGATTAATTAAACTTCAAATGTCAAGTGTAGTAGTCTAACCACAATGAAAAGCACCATTTTTAGTATTTATTTTGTATAAGCTTAGACAATATTTTAGAGTACCTAATAATGGAAATTAATAAAGGTAAATACTTGAGAACTCTGGTGCTATCTTGTCCTCTTCCTGCTCATTTTAACTGGGGTGAATCAAGGGGATGTTACAATGGAAGCAAATCCTTCTGAAAGTGCCAAAGGCCTTGCTGGAGCCCAGGCAGACACATCCACAGCTCTCCCTGCACCACCAGGCCGGTAAGCAAAGGAGATCAGGTTGGCCACGCAGTCCCTGCCCCTCCTAGAGCCACGCTGGCTGGCCTGACCCCTTGGCCATCCTGTAGGTGCTGTTTGATGGCTCTCAGGATGGTCTGTGCCATGGTCTCGCTGGGCGCTGAGGCGAGGCTGACAGGACTGGAGTTTCCTGCACCTTCCTTCCAGCCTCTCTGGTGGATGGGTGTCACACGGGGCAGCTTCCAGTCCTCTGGGGCCTCCCCAGTGAGCCAGGACTGATGGCAAATGATGAGAGCAGCTTGGGGAGCTCTTGTGCCAGCTTCCTCAGCACCCTGGGATGGATCCCACCCAGTCCCACGGAGCTGTAAGCATCTGAGTGCCCAGCAGTTCTCTGGCTGCTTCCTCCTGGATAACAGGGGACCATTCTGCTCCCTGACCCCATCTGTCCTGAGGACAACCTGTCCTTCTGTTAAACATTGAGGCAAAGAAGGTGTTAAGTACATCTGCCTTTCCCTCACCTTTGAAACTACATACCCCTCACCACGTCTAATAAAGAATGAAAATTCTTCTTGCCCCTCCTGTTGCCATTACTGTATTTATAAAAACCTTTTTTTTAATTTTTATCCTTCACAGAAGTGGCCAGATTAAGTTCTACTTAGGTTTTTGCCAAATTTTCTTCCTACATGACCTAGCAACATCCTTAAATACTTCTTGAATTTCCCACCCTCATTCCAAAGGTGACAGACCCTGGGTTTTTTTCCTTAGCCCTTTCAAAACTCCCTGCCCATGCAGGCCAGTCACCTTCCCTGCTGGCTCATCTTTCAGCACCTAGGGGCAGCTGGCTTCTGCAGCTTCAAGACTTCATTCTTGAAGGACATCCATTCTTCCTGGACCCCTTTTGTTTTTGAAAGCTGACTCTATGAATCAGCCCCTTGAACAACCCAAAGTCTGCCCTCCACAAGTCCAGTGTGTAGATCACAGGCAAAACATTGTATTTGCTCTCTACCTCCTATTTTCAGAGCAAGGCCTTAAAACTGGAGCTAAAAATCTCCAACTGTTTCTCAATATGCCTGAGTCTGGAAGAATAAAGCCAGTACATGATATTTTTTCATTCACTGAAGAAAAAAAAAAAAAAAAATTCTAAATTTTTGCATGAGAAGCATAAGCTCCATTATTCATAGAGCTCCAAGCAAAACCCTGCTTAGAAGAATCCCCCACTGGCAGTCAATGGGAATTGTGCAAGATTAAAGCAATAAGGATTTGGCACTGAACCTCACTGCCAATGTATTGTTTTCCCCTCTCTTACTCTTAAAAATGGTCATGCTACCAAAATTCTTATTTTATTACATTTTTGACAAAATTTTTGTACAAAAGGTTTTAGAAACTTAGTTTCAGATAAATAAGAAAATCCAGTTCATTATACAAGTATATTTTAGAGGCCTAATTTCATAAATCAGAAAGGAATTTCTCCCTCTCCCTTTAACGTTGCAGGTATCCCTATCCTGGGAAAAAGGGGATCTATACCTATAGCAAAATATGAGCTTAAATTTTTTCCCTTTCTCATTTTGTTTTCGGTTGAGATTTCTGAATCTGACGTTGTTTCTCGCTACTTGAGTGAATAAGAAGTTCATTTTAAAAATAAATAAGGTTGAAAAGTCCAACCTGACACAATCATAAATGTTGAATAATTTAATTTCAATGTATGCCTTCTTTTCTACCTCAAAACTGAAAAGGAAAATAAAAACCCTCTAGATTTTCTCACAGATGAACAAGTATCACGGCTGCTTAGGAACAGTTACTCACATCTTTGAAAATAGAATTTTCCATGCACTTTGTGGACCATTGAAATGATCTAATTTATGAACTGAAAGGACTGCTACTCAGAAAGTTCATTCCCTGTGCTGTTTGCAGTGCCAGAACACTCAAAATTACCTGGTGACTAAAGTCTCATAGTAACAACTAATATTTCATTTAACTTTTTTTCACTAAAATAGCTAACTCTGCAATCACCCATGCCATGCTGAAGTAAATATTTTTCCCCAATACTGAAACCTGAGCTTCCAAAATGACATGTCTGGCACTTTAGGAATTATACCTTGAAGCTGTACAATCTATAGGGAGTATCAAGTGTGTGGCAATGAGTATGAACAGCCTGGTAGTAGATGCAGCTAACACCTTCTGTTTCCTTTTATAGTAACATACGTGAAAACAAGAAAAATAACACGGAAAAAAAAAAAAATTCTTTATTTAAAGCTCTAGGGAAAACCTGCTGATACTAGTTTGAGTTTTTCCCATCCATAAATCTGAGACCAGAAGCTACTTTAATCTTCCTCAGCCATCCCTGTTTGAAGACAGCATCAAATACTAAGGGTGTTTATGAGAGCAGAACAAGGTAGGACTCCCTGCTTGGGGATCACACCTGCTTCATTTTAATTAAGGAATACTCACCCAGGTTCCCCAGGCTAATACAAGTCTAATTGGAGTCAATACTAAGTCCAATACCTTGCCATATGTGCAGTCTAAATTCACATCCCAAGCTCACCTCAAGCAGATGAGAGCTGCACACAGGCCTAATAGAACTTGCAAAGGGACAAAACCAGTTCACATCCCCTGAGACGACCAACAGCCAAACACCAGCAGGCTGCTGGAAACTGAAAATAGAAAGGGAAGATAGAGAGTCAGAGGAGTCAGGTGCAGTCAGTGAGCTCCATATGCACTCTTCTGAAAGAGATGGGCAATTCAAATTATTCAGCTGGGGGTAAAGTGGTGCCGGAGTTAAGCCTTCACTGATCTTTCTCCAACACCCATTTCAAAAAAATTCTGAGTGTCAAAGCCACCCACAACTGCATCTGGGCTTCTGGGCAGGGAGAGGTTAATTCCCACTGACAAATAATAACCAAACCCAAGCAGTATACCAATAATACCAATGTCCTCCCATTTAAAGCAACAAGACACAAGGGAGAAGAGGAATCACAGATCAAGAATGAAAAGCCCCAAAAGTCACAGGTTTAACCCCTCTGTGAAGAGAGCTGCTTCCTGAAGGAACTCCCAACAGTGCTTCAGGTGGACAACTGAGAGATAAAGTGATGCAGGTGCAAATCCCCATGGGTAACAAATTGTCAGCCCTAGAATCTAATTGCAATTTAACAGTAGTTTTAACATTACAAGAGATTGTCATCATCACTTCTCAATAGCTTTAACCTCTGGAGCTTTCAAAAGATTAGACAGTGAATTGAATTCATTATTAGCCTTCCACCTTGGAGATCTCAGTGCAAAGGTAAGAACCAATAGCTCAAGAGGTACCTACTGAGACTACCTGACTACTTGTGATCCCCAGTGTGTTTTAAGGTCCCTCACATGCTCCCCAAGCTTCCTAACTCATATCTTGTTATATTTACCTTGCCCTCCATCCAATTTAAAGTGAAAATTCAAGCAGTCAGGAATGTCTGACACCTAATCCTCCTCGTGTTGGATGCTCACGTACATCAGCAAAGCTGGAGCAATGTCAGCTGCAGAAAACAGCACTACCACTTAAAGAGGACCATCAGCCCATCCCAGACTTGAGCAGTGATGAACTGAAGGGCTGGAATCTGAAGCATGATCCAGACAAGAAACTTGCAGGAGACCTCTATTTTACCAGCAGTCTGCATCAAACACCTCAAGATTTCTTAAGCAGAAGAAGAAGCAGAGAAAGAGGGTTTCTAAATATGAGATTTTCTTGTTCTGTCTCATCCATGGCTTTCACAGCAGCTGTCACCACCATGCTGGTCAAAGGCCAGGTGAAGGAGCACGGAGATAATTGTCAGCCCTTCGTGTAGCAGCGAAGCCTCACAGCCAGGTGCAGACATGCCTTAATTATGTCTGTGTCAATTATGCCAGGGAAACTGGCTGAGCTGCAAAAAGGGTTATGGCACACATGCCCTATGCAAGTCTCAGTAATGGTTCTGAATGTGAAGCTACAGAGGAGCACTTTCAATTTCCCAGGACTTTTGTAGGGGCTGATAACTCTTGCCCTTCATAATTCACACCTCAAAACTTCTCAGGACCTCTGTAGTCCATTCATAAGCTAAATATACCCAGGGAACAAACACATAAAATATCAGTCTCTTTTCAGAGATAACAGCCTGGACTGCTTTGATATGAACAGCATAGAGATCAGTTGTGAAGAATATAAAAGAACTGAATTCAACAAGAGCACTCTCTATTAGAATGTTTTTATTACTTCTACCTTTTGGTCAATGTATCATCAACAAGTCAAAAAGAGAAACGGCAACAGAAAAGAATCATTTAAAATGGAAACCTAAATACTGTGTACTGTATATCTGATACAGATGGATATTTGATATTAATGTAGACCTATTAAAATGGTATTAACCAGAGGTCATAGTTAATGACATCAACAGATGATGTGAATAAATAGAATCACTATTATTACAGATCCTTGCTAATCTTGATAAAGAAGTTTTGAACCATCAAAATTCAGGCTTGATATGTAGATACTAGGAATCTAGTAAAGACAAGAACAAAAAAAAAAAAAAATCCAGGAGTTTCATGTTGACTTAATGTAAAAACAATCAACCATTCCAAAAGCTGAAGACTTCTTTTTCCATGCACAGCTTGCTTCACCCTTGCTTACTTCAAATAATTATGTACCAATGCATACAGCTGCACTTTTAATAGACATTCCAAAAGCAGAAGAAAATAGGAACAGAAGGGTTTCTCATAAACTACTGTCTTTTCTTAAAGCCATATTTCAGACACATATGTAAAACTAGATGCAAATTATACGATCAACTCTTATAAAAAGCTGGAAGCAAGGCTCATTCAAATCCACCTAACATATTGACAACAGCTATTGCTGGATAGGTCACTCAATTCACAGGACTTTTCAACCCCATTTAAAATTTCAGAGGGGAAGAAAACAAAAAAAACATCAAAGTCTCTTGTATTTAGCATATAGACCTATTTGCCACTTCAAGTTAAAGACCTTTTCAAAAATGCACTGTCAGCAGCACAGCTTTTAAGGGTAAAATGAGGACTTTAAAGTCGGTATCCCACTGTGTATTCTACCACTGTGCTGCCTGTGGAGTGTGAAAAAAGGGGCAAGGATGGCTCCTAAAGTCTCAAACACTCTCTTACAATGACTTTTATCCCTTTGAAGACAGAGGGAAATGCAGCTAATGTGTTTACAAATAGGCTGGAACCTGCTCCTTTCTAAAGGAGACTCACAAAGGACATAAATGCCCCCTGAAATCTCATTATATTATTTAAAGGGACCTTTTTGGCACCAGCAGTTCCCTCAGCTTGGCCTCTCGTTTTGATTTCACCTCTTTAAAAAGTTCATGAAGTTTCTCAGATTCTTGTAATGATTTGTGACTTCTGTCTCAAAATTAAAACAAAGTACCATTGATCTATGATAATAACAGAGGGAAGCCTGTCTGTGACAAGTTACAAATCCATCCTTACCCTTCGCCTTTTGAGGGGAAAATGTTTAAATTTCAGCTGACAATATATTCATCACTTTGCACCTTTATCAATACAGTCATTCATAAAAGCCAATAAAGCTACATGGAAATAGAACCCAGCAGTCCCAAATGAGTAGCTCTGAAACAAACCAATATGCACAAGGAATAGAAGACAAAATACTCTGTGAAGATAATGATTGTAAATGTAATCCTTCAGCACACTAAAAATGAACATTTGAGTGTCAAACACTGCAAATAAGTAGCATACAGGAGCCCAGCAAGTTTCTTTAAGAAACACTGCAGAAATAAAGATAAGCAGTAACAGGAACAAAGCCTCAGAAACAAACATAATTTCATATTATCATGTACCCCACTGACTGTGGTGCACAATCACTGCTTAAATAAAAGGCCATAAAATTATTTGACTATCTGCTTTTTTAATTCCTGGTTTTCTTTTTGACAGCATACAATATATACAGTAACCTTTTTTTTCAATCTTCTCTGATTTATTCATTGCTTATTTTTCGGCACAAGTGTTTACTTAATTCCGAATTGTTCAGTTGCTTTATAGACTCTCAACAGGACCATTGCAATCAGCAACAGTGACAAAGAAGTTTTTCTCATAACTTTACTGTTTTAAGACTCACATTCTGGCAATATTAAAACCCACAACATCTTACTAAATTTTAAATGTTACACCAGACTGCTCAGCAGAAATATTTCCTTTTATCTAATCTAGGAGCAGAATGATTAGTGGTAAGATACCTGAGTAACTGAAAACATCTCTGTGGGAACTTGATATTTCATTTCATACTTTATGCAATGCAGTTCCTCATAAAGTCTAATTCTTGCCAAAAAGATCAGTTTTCTACACTTCATTTTACCTATGACCATTCCAGCAGTAGGTAATGGCTCAACAATAAATAATATCAGAATATTTCAGTGTAACACATCCAAATCTGGTTTGCCTAGCAATATACAATGGTACCTCAATATGTAATTTGTGGCTGAAATTAAAGATAACAGAACATGTAATGTGCTTTTAGGCAACAGAGCAGGAGCTGTGATATCAACAAATAACATTTATGACAAATCATACTTTTTCATCACTGTAGTTGTTACTAAGTCCCCACTCATCCCCATAATTTAGATATGATAATCCTATATTGTCTGTAACAAATGCAGCTAATCTACAGCCACCTGTACATATGAAACAAGTTGAAAACTCCTGAAGTCAATAATTTTAGTAGCATTTGAGCACTTTCATCTCACTAATGCACAGAAGTGACAACACAATGGGGGAAAAAAAACAGGTAAAAAACCGTATCTCGCCTGTAGTATAATTTTGTTGGGAAAAGAATGAAAACCAAAGGCAATGCTGCCTTGGCCTGGGATCTTTAAAGGGCAATCAACTAATTCTGGAATTCACAAACATTATGACATTCATGCTTAAGATATTGGACAACAATGTCATCCAGCCACACAGGTTCAAAATGAAATATCATTCTCTCAGGACAAAGGAAAAATAAGGTGGCTTTTTTTCTTAATCCCTCTATTACTCAGATCTAAATTGTGTATTGGAAATGCTAGGAAGAGTTTCATGCCGATACAATTTGAACCACAAATCTCACATCAAAGCAAGAAGGGTAACAAGATACAGATTTGTCCTTATTCTGAGAAGCAATGGCAGCACTCAGAATTTCTAACTCTTATCTCTGACTTTCAACCAGTTATTTGTCTCTGAATTTTTCTGCACTACAGCTATTTTTTGACAGTTTCAAACTGATTGTAGTAGTAGTTCAATATACTCCCAAAGGGTAATTTAGTAGCGTGGTCTAGTTGTAAATTCATCTGGCTTTACTTTCTGCATGATCAGTAGGCTAATCTAAGGTTAAAACCTGACACAATGTGATTTAAGAAGACCAAATCTCTATTACCATTAAGAGCATTCTCAAGAATTAAACTGAAGACATTTATTTATGGTGTGTTTTTATAAAAGCAGCTCTTCTAGGATTTCAACAGTTACTGCAACAAAATGACCCACAAAATGTTACTCCTTAAACCACAGAAAGCATGCCAATTAAAAAAAATATTGATCCATAAAGGTGAAACCAAGAAATTCCAAACAAAATAAGCTTTATCTAGTATCTAGTTTGCATCAATAATGCAGTGGTTTTGTCATTCATTCATTTGCTGGAGAAGACACAAATTTGGGCAAGTTTCAATCTGCAACAGGGCCAGTCACTCCTGACTAACACTGGGGCAAGGTAGATCTCCCTAAGTTTGTTCTAAATAATAAGTTATGTAAGGTGTAAAAATCTACAGTTTCCCAAAATCTACCTCTGAGAGGGAAGTACTGTAAGATGACCAGCTCACTTCCTCCTGGACGAAGTTCATTTCACCACACCCCTCCCACTCTTGTCCCACTGACTGAAATCAGCTTTGACATGGCTCACGATATTTATGGAGTCAGTTCAGCTCACTAAATCAGCAGAAAACTATTCACAGGTTGTTTTTTTTTTCCTTTAGGAGAGTATTTCACTTTTTTTATTAGAGTGGTACAAGCTAAACATAATTTCTTGTACTGTCTTTCCTTATGTTTAGAGATGCTTCAATCTCTGAAGAATAACTTAGGAAAGAAAATTTAATTATATATTTTGAGTATTATTTTCAGCAATGAAAATAATACTTTTGCCTCAGTTCTGGTAACTTCTGCATATGACAAAACTGCATTGCACTTTAAATACAAACACTGGTCTTATAAAATTTCTGTGTATGAACCTTTCATATATCGATACCAAAATAATAAGGGAAATCAGAAGTAATCATCATAAAAGAAAGATGGCATGGCCAGATGAGATGAGCCCTCTTCTTGTTGAGAAAGGCTCAGAGGAGCAAACGACACCAACAAGGCATGAAAAAAGCTGGGACTTCTTCATCAATGAGTTCATGGGACTGGCCACCTTGAGCTTTAGAGGGCCAGAATCACCAGTGGTAATAAACACCAGTTCAGTGGTATTGCATGTCGCAGCTAAACTGGGATAAGTTTTGTAAAGGACTGATTGTTATGTGTGTGCAGTGATCATTTCTGTCAGCTGAAGAACTAATCTTTGCCCGTGTGCACTGTCAACCCAGTAAAGAGTCAAGTGTGAAGCCTGAAACTCCACTGATTTCCCTTTCAAACATTCCTGTCACAGCAATTCCTAATTCCCAGCACACACACAGACTTACACATATTCAGGTGTGACAGAAGAGACTGCGGCAGTCAAATGCTGCCTGCTATTCCTTAGAAAAACCTTTTCTTTCCAAGTGCTCAGCAGCACCACAGATCCCTCCAGCTCCTGCTCCACCTGCACAAAGCTCTGATGAAAGGACAGAAGCAGCTACAAGCCAGGGCAATAACTCTGCAGCTGGAAAAAAAGGCAGCAAGCAAAGTACAAATCTGACAGCATGAGACATGACAAGTCTGCATTTGTTTACTCCAAACAACAACCTTTGCAATTATAAGGGAAAGCTCCAGCAGCCTCCAGGATGACAGCTAGTGCTTCACCTGTAATATTCTCAGAAAGTCTTGTAGAGTGTTTCTGTTTCTTTATCCTTGAGGATGTGCAACAATTACATATATATATACATGCACACCTCTATATATAGGTATTTTAACTGCCTATTAAACAAGATGGCTTTCTATACCAATAATTTCTGTATCTGGATTGAAAACTTCCACTTCAAAACCCTCACTGAGTTCATAAGGCCATGGTCTCAACACTGAAGCTTCCTAAAAGTCATTCTGCTGTTATTAGATACCATTAAATCTGATGACCACATAAATACATTGTCTCATTGCTCGGTATTCTGATGTGCCCTAGAAACTCTGCAGTACCACTCAGTAATGGTTGCAGAGCAACTGTGGCAACACACAAATAAAATATGAAAGAAGAAATATTTTGATTTTCATCTTTATATTAAAGTTAAATTAACCGGAATATCATTCTGGTTTATAGGTTAATAAAATACAAGAGAAATTAATTATCAGCAAAAATAAATATTTATGATGCAGCCACAATGATAACAACAACAAATGGCAAAGCCTCTTAGTGGAAGTACTTGCCCTAAAGGGTAAGAGACATGCCAACCTAATAACCTCACCAGGGGTTATGAAAAATTTGCACATTGCCTGACAGCCTAAGGTAAAGTCTTATGGTAGCTCTTCAAGTAGATAAAAGGCAAAATGGAATGCAATGCAAAGTGGTACAATTTATCTAAATCAATGGAGACATTTCTTACTGCACTGACCTTCACTGCATCTTGAGGAGCATAAAAAGCATTAAGAAACATTTTAAAAACACCCAAGGGTTTTCTTTATCTAGGTTTTCTCCCTGATCAAATAAACTGGAACTCTTTATTACAGATATTTCCCATATTTCAAGTTAATGTACATTTCTTTGCAGCATAGCCACCTAAATAATCGTAACACTTGGCGAGGACCCTGACAGTCTCTCAGAAATGTCATATTCCTCCCACGACACACATCCCTCAGAGCAATAGCTGTGCAAGGTCCCTTTGCACTGACAAGGAATGGACTGAACGGACCAATGTTTGACACCAATGCAAGTATCAAAGGCTGGAAAACCATGTGTGTAAAGTGATAGTGTGTATTTAATAAAGCTCACCAGCATCTGTTCTCTTACTCAAGTGCCCATGACAAATAACGCTGCTGGCAGGAGAGCCATCTCTCTTACCAAAGCAGCAGAGTCAACTACTCCTGCCTCTTTCCTCATGAAAACTCAGATTTAAATCAGGCAGCAGTAACACTGTTCCCCAAACAGACCTTCAGTAAGCCATGCTGGGCAAGTTTTGGAGCCCAGGTGTCACCTTAGCCCAACTGAATCATCCTCTGTCAATCCATTTACAAAGCATCACGACATGCAGACATGAAATACAAAGATATAGTGCATTCAGAATATTCACAGAGCTTTAATCTCTCAACTCTTTGATGGTGATCCATGTGATCTAGCTTTTCACACCAGGAGAATACGGTCAAAGTAAATTCAGCACACAGATTGCAAAAGTATTTCACCCATAGTGCTCTTTATAGCTGTAGGACTTAAAGAGCACTACTAATTAGCCAGCCTTAAGTAAATAAGACAATTATAAACCCACCTCTCCTTATTCCTGTTTATGGTAACATACAAACTGCAATAAGCTGTGGCTCCTGACTACATGAGGTATATTCATTTCGGAAAATTATCTTCATCTCTGTATTCTTTCCAATAATGCAAAGCAGTCTCATTGGGCAATATTTGAGATGAAACACAGAATAAACAAAAGGTTGGATTTATGTAATTTTTTAATCCATGCTCTCTCTTTTTTAATTACACCTCGCTGTTGCCATTAAAACATTCTGTTTGCATCTAAATCTGAGTCTTTTCATACTTCCTTTTGCTTTTTTCCTAAGTTCTCATGTTTACCTAGATAAATATGGAGTTCCATTTTAGATTTCTTTCTCAAATTTCTCAACAAATATGTACTTGGTTTTAAGCAGAAATCTGGTCCAAATCTAAAGTAAATTAGCATCTTTCATATAAAAAATGTAATGAGGTGTGCAAAGCCTTGCATTTAATACCACAGGAGTGATAGCATATCAAAAGTAAATTTTATCAAGTATGGGCTAGTGAATTTCAAGCTCTTTATATTCTTCTCATACAAAAATTACCAAAATTTCCTGCATGCTTTATAATTTTAGGTCACTTGAATTCATGAGTTTCTGCATATGATTAGTAGTTTCTGCACTGCTGCACTGTGTAATATTGGTTTTAGTTCTCTGTAGTTTTTCTTTGCTATTCAGACATTTTTCCTTTTTACACTTCCAAAGCATCAGATTTATTTCTGAAAAGTTTGAGACACATGTTTTTCTGCTTAAAAAGTAAACTTCAGGAAGCAATTATAGTCATCACTCAGTTCTATACTATTGTCAGGTTTTATTCCATAAAGAATAAAGAAAGAAAAAGAGTTTTATTCCATAAAACCTGACAATAGTATAGAACAGTGACAGAGTAAATGTGATGACATACCAATGAAATTTCTTAAAAACCATTGATCAGAGTATTGGAAATACATTGCCTTAAGACTTGTAATGGGGATTCATGTTTTATGCCCAAATCCAACAGCTGCTTTTAAAATTCTGTGGAAAAAAAAAAAAAAATCTGTGTATCTTGCCCATTTCTTTGAATTCCCTGCATCTAGTCTCTAATCCAAGCCACAGAGGAGTTCTTGGGTTTTATCCTCTCTTCTCCTCAAAATTAATGCAAGTCATATAAAGCACCTGACACTTGTAATCATTCCTTTATATTTAAATTATATGTAGCCAGAACAAATGTGTGAGTGGCTTGGCCTCGCTCCATCGCTGCGCAGGAGCAGCTCTCCACCTCTCACACATATTGCATGTTTAAAGCTGCCTGGTGGAACAGATAAATCTGGGCAATCGCCTGCTCTGTAATGATTTCTCCTGACATTCTCAATTACCTTTTGGAGAGCCTTGAGTACAACATTTCCAGCAGTTCCCTCAACCGATAGCATAAATTTTCTTAAACTGCAACAGACTGCTGGGAAAGATTTATTTGCTGAGGTGTTAACTCTGGTTACACCAGCAAAAGCGGGAAGTGAAATTGCATCAAATTTCAGCAGCAGTAATTAATTTTTTATTTTGAAGGGAAGTCGTAAGACTTGAGCCACAAACAAAGAATAAATTCATATAAACACAGCACAGGGGCATTTCTTCTAAATTTCCTACAAATCAGCGTGGAGTGCAAGCCATCATGTAAGAATGTCACCATAAATATTATTAGGGACCTTGACAGCATTTTTGGTAAGAGGCTAGAAGTTAAAGAAGGTATGAAAACTGTGCTCTGGAAATACCACCTAACAACAGGTAAATTTTATCAACATACATACATTTTACACTTAAAGGAAACCTGGGTGACTAGGGTGATAGGAACTTAGTGGATTTTAACCTCTGCATGTAAAATCTGACACCTGAAAATTCATAAACTGGCCCAATTTTTTTGGGAGGTGTGGAGAAGTATTTTTTTGGGGAGTGGGGTCTTTTGTTTTTAAACCATTTCAATTTTAAAGCAGCTCTTCAAACAAATGTACAAATATTGTCTTTTCTTTTTTTCACTCAACTAG
The DNA here is from genome assembly GCF_048771995.1 of Taeniopygia guttata. Classification (NCBI taxonomy): domain Eukaryota; kingdom Metazoa; phylum Chordata; class Aves; order Passeriformes; family Estrildidae; genus Taeniopygia; species Taeniopygia guttata. Next base: position 73,365,669 of record NC_133028.1, read on the forward strand.
AAAAAAACCCCCAACAAACTACTCTTTAGAATGGTTCTATGTGTTAACTTGTAACATTTTGTTTCTTGAATGGCTGAGTAAAGACGACACCTCTATCCTAGTACCTCTGAAGAGACAGAGTTGTATTTCTGCAGAGGACACACCTGTCCAATTCTCTTTCCCCAAGAGACAGAGTATAAAAGCAAGACAAGGAGCATTATATTTTTTTTTTAAGGATCAAATACCAAATTAACCACAGACAAACAAGAAACTACAATGAACGGATGACATTACAGTCTACTCAAAAGACTGGTGAGAAAGAGCATGTACATGAACTGACTTTTACAGAGAAAAGAGTAAACAAACACATTATACTGAGCACAAAATACAACCCTCAAAATATAAATGGAACAAGAGAAAAAGTAACATTTCAGCCAGAAAATGCCTACCCTAAACGCACTATTTCCATTAAGGGTCTTGAAGGGAAAAAAATCAAACCAATAATAGAAACAACAAAAAAGATTTTTTAATAGCTGATTTAGTAAGGTATTCTAAGATATTTTCTACAATCTCTACCTTTCATTAAATTCCAAACTTATAAGAGGTCTCCTTTTGAAAAGCATTTTCAGTTCCATGAAAAAGCAGTCTGAACTAGAAAGCCAGAGGGAGAAAAAGAAAGCAACAACAACAAAACACAGGAGGAAACTGCACATCCAAATTAAGGATGTCCTAGTGCCAACATCTCCAATTTAAGTCAGTCTCTGAGCACTTGTGGTGTATTAGAAAGAGGGCATGTTGCAACAGAAAGATCAAAAGCTTGGTTTTGAAAGTTCAACCTGAAATACTTCTGCTTTGGTGTTCCCAGCTATAAAGAAAAATAACAGCATCTCCCTCCCCCAGATAAGCTCCACGATGATATAGGCATCTAACAAGTACTTGCATATCACAGTGATAAGTACTCCAGTTTTTGTTACAGGAATAAAACACATTTTGCTACACAAAATAAGCAGATTGAGTTCTATATTTGTACTGAAAGCATTTTTGGACCACCGTGGTCCCAGCTTAATTTAAATCAGTGTCTGTAGCCTTGACTGCAACGGCAGAGAGCCCATCTTTGGCCTCAGAACAGCAGCTTTCTCAGGGAAGGAATTTGTAGGGGCACAAGTACCCCAGCCACGAGAGTAGACTGAGAAAAGTTACTAAAAAATCAGCTGGCAGAGTATATTTTAACAGGTGGGTGTAATTAAGCCAAATGCACAGAACAGAAGTTCATACAACTTACGGAATGTTGACTATATGTATCTCCAAAGTGGGGCTCATGAGCAGATTTCTCTGAATCTTTTTGAAATCTTACATGGTTTTACCTTTCCTGTACTTAATTGTTTTTCATTTCTCATTTTCCACGGCTCATACCTGTTTCTCCCTTATAAAAACCACTTTATACTCTGCCTTACTCCTGCTTAGCAGCTCCCAGAAACTAAATTACTCACAGTTTTACCCACCACCTTTCCCTCAGACTCTGCTTATCTTCCTTGAGAACTGTAACTCATATTTAAATTCACTTCCAGGATGCCAGCAGCTTCTCAAACTTGCCAGTAATTTTTCTCAGGGACTACATTCCAGCAAACACAATATCTTATCCAATGTACAAGACAAATATCTCCCACTCATGCAGGGACACCCCATCTGCAGGAGAGGAAATTTTGCTCTCATTGAAAACAGCTTGGGTCTTTAAAAAACTTTAAAAACACTTATATAAACATAATTGTAGCACTCAACCCTCAAAGATTTGGGTATAGAAGCTAATTGATAGATTTGTCTCTGAAATAAATATTTTGAAATAAATATGTCACTTTAAAAATATTGTTTTAACTGTTTTTTTCCCAGGCCATAAGCATGGCAACTTTTTGAACAGAGTTATACATTGCTCCATTATTCTTCAGCTTTAAATAAAAAGAAAAGGCCACTGAAAGAAAAGGAGTAATTTCAGCATATTATTTTAAGGTTCATTGGCTTCAGTGGCATAATTATAATACCCACATTATTTTTCATTTCAGTATATTGTCATTGACAACATGACCACCACATTTGGCACTTAGCTGTTTCTGTTGCCCCATACACAGATAACATTTGTGTGTTACTTACATGTTTTTTACAAGAAAAGGTAATTTATCAAAGACAAATCCATAACAATTCCCCCAGCATTGCCCAGATTTCATTCTGGAAGGATGACATCCTCTCAGATCTTCCAGGAATCAGTGCTAGAATGGTAATAATTTAATTGGGACATGGAATATTCATCAATAAAATTTGACATAATATGTAGCCAAGACATTCTTTGAATATGGGACTTGATGGAACAGAGGTAGTGTTGCCTCCCTAGATGGCCTGCACACAGTAATATCAAGGCAATGCCATACACTTCAGCTCACTTTGAAAACCTATAACTCAAAAAAAAAACCAAAAAAACAAAAAGAAGTTGAAAAATATTCGGAGGGAAACCAGATGGATTACTTAAGATCAATCTCCACCAAGGCAGAAGATCCATTGTCACTTCTTATGATGAAGGATTACAGCATAACTTGGCCACAAACAATATGGAGTGAAAATCTTGCCGGGAAAGCACTTTAATCTAAGGTAGTTATAACAAAACCCAACAGCTAGAAATTGAAAGATAGCCAAGTTCAGAAGAAGAGGTGAATGCTTTTAATACTGGGAGAGAGTACTTAAGCTACTTTTCCAGGAATGCACCTAATTCTTTGCATTTCATAGACTCTGAAATGGTTTTGAATGCTGCAAGTTCATATAATGAGATAGAAATTGATACAGAAACACCTGTTTAAATTGCAAGAGAATGTAATTATGCAGAGGTTGTACTACGAGGAAGGTCAAAAAATACAGAAGGTCCTAATGGATTCCAACCAGTTAGTCCTATGCATGTCTGTGAAATGGAAATATTATTCTTTGTTTTGGAAAAATGTAATGTCTGCTTGGGTGGTGAGGAACTGGAACAGGCTGCCCAGAGAAGCTGTGGATGTCCCATGCCTGAAAGTGCTCAAGGCCAGCTGAAGTGGAAAACCTGGTGTGGTGGGAGGTGGAACTGGGGCTGGAACTAAAGGATCTTTAGGGCCCCTCCCACCCAACCATTCTGTGATTCTGTGGTTGCAAAACTAGCAACATACAGAACATTCCTTACTCAGCTAGAGTGCCATGAAGTTCAATAACTACAGTAACTACAATCATTTCTTATAAACTTCAGATTGGAAACTGCTGTGAAGCCTGCACTGCACATTTTCAGCTGTCTTTGCAGGTTGATTATGGTTGTCCCAATTAAATTGTTCCACACCCATGGCAACATCTGATATTTCTTTAGGCAGAGGAACTGCCAACGCGTGGCAATGTCTTAAATGTCATTTCCATTCCCTTAGGGCAATCTTCCTCTGACAGAAAAAAATGCCATTTATTCCTATCAAATCAATTGTCCTCATTTCATTTCAGAACCTGTAAGGTTTACCTGTGTCTGTATTGAAGCTCATCTACTCAGACATTATTATCTACTGTGTATTCGTGTCTCACTCGGCAGAGAAAGACTCTCACCTAAGTAGATATCACTGCAAAAACACACATGAAAAAACAGTGGCTAAAAAGAAAACATCAAAGCCAGGCTCTTCCAATCTGTTTTAAACTGCTGTCCTGTGTTTTGTAAACTACTTCATATTTGCTAATATTCTCACAAGAGACCAAATTCAAATAATACAGTTCTTAAGTATCCCAAATGTCACTGATCAGTTAGCTGCCATAAAATAAAACTCCGTAAATCTCACTCATGTAAACTCATAACCTTAAATCCTAATTTGCAATTCAACGCAAAACAAAAATCAAACTGATTTTTATTCTTAAATACCAGAGAGTTTGATTTGTTTGTTTACCAGGAGGACACCAGGATTTTCTATTTGCAAAATCTTAAAATCCTTCAAAACCAAGAACTCCATGAAAATACAGACAAGTCCATCAATGTAGAAGACAAAAATAGCACCCTGGAAGCCTTGTACCAATTCAGTGGCTGTGTTGCTTTGTACAAAAGGTTACATTTTTCCCTTTTTCATCTTTCAAAAATGCAGAAGGGACTAGATATTCCAGACTGCACCCAGCTAAACATCCCTGTCCTGATCTCCTCAGCCGTGCTGGGGGACTTCCAGGAAATAGGAATAGAGAGGCATCTATCTCAGAAGCACAGCAGTTGTATTTTACAGCTTGGGCTTACACACACCACTGCCAGACATAATAAATCCAGATAGAACAGAGTCCAAGATAACCCACATTAGGAAGTGTTCATTGAACTAATATAATCAACACCATGGCCAATGAGTGTGGAAGGCTATTTAAGCATGAAGTCCATGACTGCCTTGCTAAGTGCCTGCAAGCTCTCGGATGAATAGAAGCAGAGTTCAATTTTTCTGCAAGATTTTAACATCAAATTGCCCAGTATTGGATTTTGAATGCTTCAGACTCCTTATGCTTATGAATTTTTTATAAATGTTACTTAATATGCAAGTGCTATGAGAATGTACATTAGCTGGAGAAACAGCATGGTTTCTGATGGATATAAGCAATTTTCCCGTTCTCAGATAATCTGAAATATAGAGCCAGTCTTCTACCATATGGCTTACTCTCAGCTCTCATGTAGCACAGGTCTCTTTGCCCAGCAAAATTACATGTTTTCACCACCAGCACCCCATTCATCCTGACAGCTTCCAAATCACAGAAGCATGGTAGAGTTGGAAGAGACCTCTGAAGGTCACCAGGTTCAAATCCCTGCAATAAGCTTGCATGTCTTCACCTAGATCAGGTGCCTCAGAGCAAATATTGCTGTCCAGCCCAATCTCTGATATCTCAGGGGACCAGGGACCTCCTGCATCTTCTCTGTTCTTGCTATTCTGGCCACCACACAGCACACTTGTCTGTTCTTCATGTTTATCAGACTTAAAATTCACTGTGACAGTGTATGAACAAATATAATGCTCCTTGTTTTGAACCTATCCTGCCTTCAAATAATTGAGAATGAAGATGCTGATGCAGGACTATCAGAGACAAAAAATGTAGAGATAAAATTAAATGTTAAAATGTAAAAATATACACACTAAGCCTAAGGATGAACAGAAAGTCACATGAAGAAGTAATAGAAAAGGAAGGACATGCACCCAAATTTCCATCTCCTGATACAGCCTTTTCAAAGAGAATAAAAAAGTAAATGCCCTGATTGGAAATTTTCCATTCTGCTTTGTGCTCTGGATAACCCACACATCTTCCAAGGAGCAGAGGAAAACACAGTGAAGAGAATTTAGCATAAGTTTCAGCAGAAGGTTAAAGGTCTTCGGCCTTTGTAGCAGAACATGCTGCATAGCAGCCAGGATAATTATGGAGGAGGGAAGGGAGTTAAGATTCCTCCTTTCTAGGTCACTGAAGGATGCAGCATCCCCAGAGCAGGCAGATTTTGCAGGCATATGAGTAGAAAAGAACAGTGTTTGCAAAGAGGTAGATCCTGCAATCCACATAACCCATGTTTGCCATATTCCTTTGAACATAAGCACAGAGGGTAGCTGTCCTGAGGGCAATGCACACGGTAATACATGTGGTGACATATGCAGGAAATGCTGATTTTGGTGCCAAGAAGGTTCTACAACATCAGGTAATGACAGCTGAATTTGGGCACCCCTTTTTAGTATGTGTGGTCCTCACTGAAAATGCCTCACTGAAATTTAGGGCTAGCAAAAAAATCAAAAGAAATTAAGGAAATTAAATAAATTGGCAGGCAGAGCCATAACCTGTATGCACTGGACAGGTAACAAACATTGCTATTTTAAAATTATTGTTAACATAATTGAGCAAACCTATATAAAATAATAACAAAGAAGTCACTCCTTGCGAGATTCATCTACTATCATTGTGCATCATCATCTAGAGAGACTGATAAGCATTAAGCAAAATGAGCATATCGACACTTTGATATCTTCTCTGTCTCTATGCCTTTCCATAAAGCCACGGTCTTTTCTAAGAATGGTTGGTTTTGCATAGAACTTCCTAGCATTTAGGAGAATCCTTCTCCTATGAAGCCTTTCCATGAGTCGCTGTACTTAATTATTTTTATTCCGCTTCTCATGCTTTTGCATTTCCATAGTAGGCACTTAAAACAATGAAGCTATAATCTATAATCAACAGCTCCAGGGCGTTGCTGTACTTTGCTCTTAGAATGGAAATAAATCTATATAGCCAAGGAAAAAAAAATAAATATAACCCAACAGTTAATATTTTTAGGCATTTTTAATGCAGAATTTCTCTTTTGGATGGAAGTACAAATACCTGCTTCCTTTTCCCCAAGCTGCCTCCTCCAAGAACTTATCTTCCTTTAGAGATCTCACTACCAACATCAAAGAAAGTGGCCGCTCTGCCTAGTCAGATGGCATTTCCATTCTTGCCCAAATGAATCCTTATTTTCTTCAGGCTTATAGAAATCTAAAGATTTGGAGAAGTGTTCAGGGAAATTGCCTGAAAACATCATGCAGTGTCAAAAATAGCCTGAATCAGGGTTGCTGGCATTGTCTCTGAAGGTCCCACCATCCTCTTAAGCAACCATGATCTAACAGATGCTGCTGTATTATTTGTGCTGATAAGAAATAGCAGTTTTGTTATGTCTGACATATTGCAGAATGAGAGCATCATTCCAAGAAAATCAGACACTAGGCATTCAGAGGTACTTAACACCAAAATGAAAACAAGCTTCATCAAGAGTACGCACCTCCTTCAGTGGACTACAGCAGCTCCCTTTAGGAGTAACTTCTGCAATCCTTGCTGTGGTGAATATGGTCCCTCCAAAAGCCAAGTCAGGCAGCTTATGCTTTGTCTCTGCTGCCTTTGTGACTTTGAAACTGCAAGAATAACATGTTATGATAGATCTATCTCTTGGTACAACTGCCCTGAACCAAACCATTCTTGTCTCCAAAATCTGGGAATACTAACTGACCTTTCTAATAATTCTTTTTTTTTTTTTTTAATTACAAGCTTTATGCTGGGCTTTTCATTAGCAATGTAGATGCAAGCAGCTTTACAAAAGCAAGAAAATTTGTATTGTGATCTCTTTCTCACATAGGTTTCTCTCATGGATCCCCCACTGGAAAACACTACTATTACCAGAATTGTATAGCAAATAAGACCCTGATTTTACCAGCAGAGTCAAAAGAACTTGTGGCACAGCAGAATTAGAGTGGTATATGTATTTAAAAGCAAAAAATATCCATTGTGTTGGCTATAGGTCAACTTTTGCTTTTACACACTTGTTACCTGTCATTTAATAAAAACCAAGCTGTTTACCTTTTTCAGAAAACAAACCAGCCTAAAAAGCACCAAAATAATCAACATTTAATATTAGGCAAGTTAGAGAAGCTAGACAAGCTTGAGAGGTTTTGCTATTACTGAACTGGACCACAGGATTAAAAACTAGATTTTCCCTGATAATAGAAAAGACATGCACCCAAATTTCCATCTCCTGATACAGCCTTTCCATCCAAAGAGAATATAAAAGTAAATGCCCTGATTGGAAACTTTCCATTCTGCTTTGTGCTCTAGATAACCCACTTATCTTCCAAGGAGCAGAGGAAAACACAGCGAATTGAATTTAGAAATTCTTTAAATTAGAATTTAGAGAAATTGAAGCTCACATACATTGTTAAATACTGAGTGTCCACTAATATTTATCTGAAAGTGAATTGAGGAGAATTTTATTAGGCTCTTGGTATGAAAACTAGCAAGAGGAAATACATTAGGTGATGCCACTTATCCAGGAAATTTTAAGTGAGCTGCTGTCTTTCTTCTGATGGATAAAGCTTCCAAACGCCAATTCTTCTTCACAAAATTACTCACCAAATGTGACTATGAGTATAAAAATTGCTTATGCTTGGGATAATATGTGGCCAAAGTATCATCTTGCCTTTGAATTTTTTTACTAGTTCTGAAATGAGTCCATGATAATCTCAACTAACTCCAGTGACTGGATCATCTTTCCTCTGTTCCTCGGGTATCTGCCAAAAATCAGTGTTTCATGATGCTCACACACGTGATGGCAGCAGTGAGATCACTCTGCAGCTGCTCTGTTAATAGCTATGGAACTCCCTTTGAGTTCTTGCAGTATTCCTACAGGATTGCTGTTTCTCTGCTTTTCCCCCCTTAAAAGCTCCAGTTGCATTTTCCAGCACAATCCTTAATCTTTTCATCTCTACAATTAAAATGGGAAGCAAAATAGGTCAGCTATTCACATAATCATGGCTATTTAAAGCTTGTCAATCTCTCGCATATAAACCTGCCTAATTTTCCTGCATGCAGTTCACTTTAATGGAATATTGTCTGTCAAACCATAGATTTACAGTATTTTTTTAAATTCCCTTTGTTAAGGAATTCCATTTTTTTGTTTTAATTACATCTAAAATTTTCATCACCACCTCAGTCTGTTTTTCTTTTATGAAAAGTGATTGCATAAAAGAATTGATACAATACAATCCCGCAGGCTTGAATTTTACTTGCATGGAATTATTGATAAGAACAGTGTAACATGTCCTTCTGATAAAACATGCTTTTTTCAGAACGTGTGCTTATTCATTTATTAGTAATGATAAAAACAGCCAGGAGCTGTATTTTTTATGCCTCTGTGTAAAGAATGAACTGCCTCAAGGCTAAACATCTCCTACAAAATGTCTTCCCCTCTGGAAAGTGGCAACATCTTTATGCTAATGATTAAAAATAGTCCCTGGATCTAGTTTGGAATTTATTTGAAGAAAAAAACCTTTTGCCCCTTTTTTTGTTTGCACATTATCACACTTCATTCATAAAAAAGTGTAATGAACCAAGTGTGTTATAAATAACATTAATGTGAAACATTGCAGAATTAACTCCTACAATGTCTAAGGAATATGCCATTTTATAAAGTAAAAAGTCTCAAAAGTGTCATATAAATTGGCAGGATAGAACATTAAGCCAAAGAATGACAGGGTTTTAGCCATTCTTTGAACTGTTGCCTTCAAAAAATCCCAACAAAGGAGGAAAATCAGTATTTTGTCAAACATATTATGTGAATTTCTACCTCATCTCTCCAATTTATAAACCCAGCAAACTAGAGACGTTCTCCCACATCAGAGTAAAAGACGACACTGGCTCACATGTTCATCAGAACATGTCTGGAGACACGAAGTGTTACCTTGAGCTTTTTTACACCTATCTGACCTTATGCACTTCTATTTTGAAACCATATTAGAAGTTAATATTCCTAGTTTAGTATTTCTCCTGGATTTCTAATTAATATATTCACTAAGTTTATATGGGTTGCTTGCTGTTATATAGCAACAGATGTCTCCCTGGGACTGTACACATTTGTACACATTCCCATTTATTACCATGGTTTTTTCATCTGCAGTTGACAGCAGAAGAGCAAAATATAACTATCGGTACTACACTGAGATCAAATCTAATCAAATCTTTACTCGTATCAAAGTCAATATTACTTCATTTTATTTTCGAATAATAGTTCTTGCAACAAGTTCTAAGAAATTCACCACATAACCTATCTGCTTAGAGAGGAAAGTGTCAGCTACCAGAGGCATTTTCTATAACACATCTGATAGCTCTAAAGAGAAAGGAATCTGTAATGCAGAGCCAAAGAATCGCCACACCTGCCTGCACCCTGCCAGGTGCTGAATGAGGGCTATGGCAAGCTGTTGAAACCAAGGATTATATAATACATTCCACAAAATATTCATTAACAATTAATTCTTGATAAGGTAGTTGGCCAGTTCCTAAGCACAGACTCAACTGAAGTACAATAAGGGCTTCTCCAAGCCATCAGGTAAATCAGCAGAAAAATATTTCCTTGTAGGAATAACTTATTTATAGAACCACCATGTCTTGGTTTAGGGTAAATCTGGGAGAGAACCATTGAAGGGTTTTTTTTTAGAAAGTAGATTTTATAACTGTTACATATTACAGAATATAAGCGTGTATTCTGCTGTTACCAAAACTCGTTAGACAAACAAAGGCTGGAGCCAAAGCAGTATCAGTGCTCTCCAGCACAGCCCTGTCCTGCCTGGAAGTTTCTGATCAGGTCTAATTACACTTATCAGCTTTGCAAAGGCCTTTGGAGAGCTGCAGAAAAAAAACACAGTACTAGAACTGTTGTTGTTATTCAACCCTATCAACCTTTTCTCTGAGAAAGAAGAAAGAAGGGTATTTTACCTATTAACAACACTATAGATTCACGTCCTTAGGGAAGAACTGAATTTAACTACGGCCTCACACGCTGCAACTACCATCCAAATTTGGTGGAGAAGATGATCCAACAAATAATTTGCCAATAAGCTGAAAGTTTTAAGACTTCCCACTCTACTTTGGGATTTGTGCATGACTTTGTTCAGCTCCCTGCACTGCAGCAGTCCCCCAGCATGGAGGGCCAGGGGGTCTGGAAGCTGGCCCATGCTAACAGATGTGGTGCCTTTTGGCCTGAGCAGTGCCAGCTGTGCTGCACTGCCAGCAGCAGAACTGACTCTGCTCTCCAGCACCCACAGCTGGAGCAGGCAGTCCTAGTCTCTTTCCCACCAATAACCATCCCCAGCACCTGTTTATTGCTAATATTTACATTAGAAGAGCTCTATATTAAAACATATTTCACTATTCACACTTTTTACAGTAAGGCGAGCATAAAAATTTTCTCATGGTTTGTAATACACGTTTCAAACATGTCCTGTTTCTTAGCTCATCATCTTGAATGTCACAAGAGTTATGCTTCTGCCACCATTATGATCTCTTAATAAAAGGTTACTGCAGGGAAGATTAAGTTTTCCTAACTTACAATACCTGCCACTTCCAAGAGTCAAGGGCAAAAATACTGTTATAGCAAATTTATTATCGCAAACACTTGTACAGGAAACTCTAAACTAAAGTTGTCTTTAAAAACAAAAATAATTTAAAGCACTCACTTATTCCCTAGGATGTATATTCTGTACTCTTTTTTGTGTGCAATCAAATAAATCTATTTCATTATTTACCTATTTAGTAGGCTAAATATTGTAATTTCAAACAGATCAGAACAATAAATTCAATGCTTATTTAAAAAATTCCTGTTCTATGGGACAAACCTGGCTGCATTTTCGTATCTAAATATACATAGTAAAATACTGCATTGTTTACAGCCAAAAGAGAAAGAAATTCAGGTAAGAGTACTAATTTTAAACAGAAAGGTTTTATTTACTGTTGCTTTATACATTTTGTATAGTCTAGCACTATCTAACATCTTCCAAGAACATATTTTTCTCAGACTTGATGGAATTATATTCTCTTAGTGTTTTTTCCCCTGGGACACTGAACATAAGCCAACAACTCACCCTGAACTGCTGAAGTTGAATATTACGTGAAGTGATGCGCTGTCCAAAGCTTGGCAGAAGCAACTATTTACAAGGTTTTAAGTGTAATGTCTTGGCCAAAAGCCAGTAAGGTCAGTAATCTCTTGGCCTTCAAAAAACTGCTTGGAATGATACAGAAACAAGGTAGATTCATGGATGTTTTGGAGAATTTGGGCTTAGCTCGAGACTAGATTTCCAGATCTCCTCACTCCAGCTTCATGTCAAGCCCACAGAGTGTGGTGGAGTTTTCCACTAATACCACCAGGGTTTGCCTTTGGGACGTGTTGATCCTCCCCCAAGAGCGGGAAGAAAGCACATCAGACCCCTGGTATAATTCTGGGGACAGGCTTTAATCTTGGCCAAAAGCTGGGTTTCTCAACCCTGTCTGCTTTCCAGCTCCCTGCTGCAAAACTAGAACCTCTGGAGACATTAAAAAAAGAATGATAAATGAAGATACATTTCATTATAGGGCAATTCCAAACTGAAGTACTCACTTTGCAACGTGAAGTCTATGAGACTGCAGTCTTAAATATTGATTTTGTATTTGTTGCCATTGAAAGAAGCAATTCTATTTTTGCTGAATGCAATAAATATGACTTTAAACAGAGTAAGGCCTTTCAGCAAGAAATTTTCCATACATCTGTTTATAAGCCTAAAATTAAAGCAGCTAAAACTGAAAAGAGAAAAAAATAACCAAGGGGGTTTTCAAAAATTTAAAACTCTATCATGCATAAATGGAACTCATCAGCAAAAGTAATTTCCCTGCAGAAAACACTCCATCTTTTGTTTTATGTAAGTTAGCAACATGAATATTTCATTCCTAGTGAAACTGCCGTTACCCTTTTGCATTTCATAGCTATGCTTGGTGTCTCAGATACATAAGCTTATTTTTTCTCACTTTGCTGTTCAAGTCTATTGCAATTACAGGTTTTGCTGTATCTCAAATAGATAATAGAGTTTGGAACCTGATGTTAGCAGCAACTACATCCTTTGTCCCTAACATCCCCTGTAGAAAGTAGATGGAGGAAGGGAACATAAAGGACAAATGACTGCACAGATTATTCTCAAGATACCAATCTTCATTTGGAAGGCACATCAGTTATCATTGTCCTCAAGTAGTTTCGGTTTCTCTCAAAGCTACTGTCAACTTTGGCAAAATTTTAAAATTAAACAAAATATGGTAAAAACACACTGTATAAATACATTAAACCAATGGCCTAAATGAATACTGAAACTAATTGAGCTGCAAAATTTATTTCAACTCCAGGACACAAATAATAAAAAGAATCAGTACAGTGGGTAACATTGCACTGCTGACAGCTCTTGCACAAAACTGTGACCAAAACAGGTGGCACAAGAATACAGACCCTTGCATTTTAAATGACTTTAATCTCAAGAAGATTAAAAGTAAGCTTTTTGATCAAGCTGAAAAGATGAAGATAGACTATTTGACCTATATGTAGTTCCATTACTATTGCAAATTCTCTTCTTTGAGAGCAATTTTATTCTTAATTTTGTTGCTTGGCAGGTCATAGTCTGAGTGCCTGATTTTCTCATTTAGGGCTGTTGAGGTTTTTGCAGTCACTTTACAGGTTTTTTTTTTCCAAGATTGCAGATATCTGGAAAACAGTTCTACCATGTATCAGATCCTCCATCTGATCAGGAATACTTTAAATGCAGCAGGCTTTTTGAACTGTGGGGAGTGAGCAGGCCTGGCTACTGAGGCAAAATATCCAAAGGTGACCTAATTTGAATCACACTGCAAGGCAGACCAGCATTCAGAAGGCCCCACAGGAAGAGTCTGCAGGATAAAAATCACTCTATAGTGTAAAACCGTAATGCCATAAGCCAGCAATGAAAAGATGCTGCCACTCTAGTTGAAAGATCAGCAGGGGGAGATCCATGCTCCAGAACACCCGTGTCTAATCATGCACAGAGAAAATAAACAGCCACTGTCCAACAAAAGTCATCTGGTAACAAGAAGCACTGCATGTGAAACATGACTCTGAGATCACTGGGGAAGGTGCAGGTTTCCCTGCTGCCAGATTTCTGAAGCCTTTGAGAGGTGAGATACATTCCAAATTACTTTTCATGTTATTTTAGTTATCTCCTTTTTCCTTCCTCCTTTTTATCCTCTATATAAAGTTTTCAAAATTGTTTATTCTGGGCATGAAAGCATTTGCATAGGCAAGGACTCACAGTAAAGACATCAGGAAAGGAGCACCCTGTGCTTAGAAAGCTTAAAAATTGTCTCAAAGACATGCATCAGTGTTTGTGCCTTGTTCCATAGTGTAAGATCTACAGAGTTAACAAATCTGTCATTTGTGATTTCTGGCAAAAAAAGAACTGCAAAAATTCACCTTCTAACTAAAGCCATCAGTGCTAAAGGGAGACTTAACCAATTTCTAAGGTGGAAGTTTTAAAACTGAGTGGAGTGGGAGAATGAGTGACATGCTAGAGAATTTACTTTGATATTCAAAGTTTAACTACTGCAAAATCAAAAACTGAGTTAGTACAACTGCTCAGTTTTAGAGTAATTTACATGGAAATTATTACCCATCCCTGTGAATGCTGCTCAGTATTAGGAAGTTGCTGATCTTATAATGTAGCTCCATCTTTGGTGTGGTGATCAACATGTTTGACCTACTTCATAAATCACTGCTACATTTTTACTTTAATTAGTATAAAAAATTATTGCATGCTTGCTTTATTTTACCTTATGAGGTTCTGAATCATTATGGATAAAAATATGCTGAGTTATATTCAAATAGAATTCCATAGGGACCTAAAATTATTACAAATATTGAGGATATCAGCTAGTAAGCCTCATGTCTCTTTAACTTTTCCCTTTCTTCATCTACTCCAAGTTCTCTTTAATTCTTTTGGTGTCCTTAACCTCACTAGTGGCTGTAGGGATTGAGAAATTTGAGAAATTGAGAAATTCATTAGAAAGGGTAGCAGTTCCATATAAATACCTAATCACCCGTTATTGGAAATTTTCAAAAGGCAGTTGGCAAGAAGGGACACCATAAAACAGTCACCTCATCCTCTATAAAAAGTTTTTATATAACTTATTGTTACTGGGGGAGGTCCCTTCTATGAAAGATGCTGAAGATATTCCAGAATATAAATACTTAATGATGATCACAAAAGTTAATGACATTTATAAATTAGTTAACAAATGTCACGTAAAACAAGATGTTGGAATTCCTATAGATAGCCCAAACTCTGTAGAAGTCAGCAGGGTCTCCTGTATTTCAAAAATCACCAAGTCTTTTAGGTCAACTGTCTTCCCACTTTGCAACAGAAGCTGAATTGGAACTGCAAATTTAATTTTGTAATTGCAGAAAAAGTGAAAAAATAAATATTTCCTTTTTTTTTTTTAGTTTGGGGTTTTTTTTTGTTTTTTGTTTTTTTAATATTATATGGTATCTCTTTTCAACCTAAAATCCTAGACAAAAACTAAACAGCCAAAACTCATTCCTGCCTGAAGTTGCTGTATTACCTTGCTTTTAAAGACAAATCTGCATATAGGACAAATTATCAGTGAGCATAGGCTCTTGCACAGCAGTGCTTTCGGAGAGAGATTATTTCCTAGTTCCTTCATACTCTGACTTTTGTCTTTGACTGTCATTTAAGAATACAGCCCTAAACCAGTGCTATTTCCTGTATTTAAATGTAAAACATTAAAAAATTGGCATAACTCATAAACAGAGTCTTATGCTAATACTCAAATTTGTCAGTGACAGCAACAGAGTCTAACTTTGTTTCAAAGTGGTTACTCAACTTGTTCATTAAACCATATGTCAAAAAACAGCACCATTTTATTATCAGGCTCATATTGCTTTATCCTCTTTACCTTTTATGGCATCACATTTAGTAATAAATATTTTGCACAATCATTTAACTGTGTTTTTCAGAATGTAGACTCAGATAGAAACTAATGCAAGGAAATTATTTTCCTAGGGAGCTGGATTGTTTCCTAATTGTTTATTATATATGTATTCTCTTGCCAGAAATCAAGATTTAAAATTCCATCTTCTTCAACACTTTAATGTTGTTTGGATCTCTGAAGCATTTATATTTAATTTCACAGCAGTGTTACAATTCAAGTGCTATATTTTAATGTCTGCAGCAGCCAATTGTTGATTTATTTTCTTTCAGGCAAAATGCAAATAAACTCTTAAGAGGTTTGCTCGCAAACCCTTGTGTTTGCGTTAATACATTTGCAGTGAATAAATTAAAAGAAGTCCAGATATGACTTTTTAAGGCCCTCTTGAATTTAAAAAACTCCATCTAGTTAAAAATAAATTTAAAAACCACATTATTCAGAACTTTTTCTACAAGAAGTAACTAGAAACAAACTCGCATGAACTTGGGTCATTCCCAGTTTGTGGTACCAACCACAAACCCCAAGAGTGCAGAAACGAGCAGCTCCAGTGACCCAGCACCCTTTTGAGCTCTCCCCTAGAAATCCATGCTTGGCTGTGAAGACATTCCTGCAAACCATATTTCCAAATTACTGCCCCATGGAGCAGTCCAGAAAGGACAAGCAGATGTTGCCTTTGTCAGAGCATTCATCTTCCTGCTTAGAATCTCTAAAAATCCATTCCTGCCCTTCTCCATTTGTTGTGGTCAGAGGCTGCTATGAATGATGCACTAAGGTTTGGGATGGTGGGCTTCAGACCAAAAGAGAGGGAGTAACCCAAAATCCCAAAGAGAGGGAGTAACCAGACCAGGAGAGCTCAGGAGAACATGCCTAGTCAATGTAAACTCCAGACTCATGGCTCCTGAAACATCCAAGATTGACCTACACTGGATGAAATCACAAAAGAAAAAAGGAAAAACCCTAAAAACCCTGCATTTTAAGGAGTTACCAAGCAGGTCAGCTTCAGGATTAGGCTACAGATTGTAAAGACAGTCAAGATGCTAATGGGCCAGGTTTAACAAGTTAGAACAATCTCACTGGGAATACTTTCCATCAGAGAAAACAACAGCTAAGAAGGATGTCAACATTTTTTTTCAAAGCATAGATGTATGCAAAAATTCATCTTGGAGTAGTGCAAGAGTCTAAATCAGCTTTTTCAAATATTCTATTTGCAATAACACTTATTTTCCAATCAAAAATGCTTTGCCAAATCAGCAGGATTTATTAGGATGAGCTTGGTCTTTCAAATAAAGCAAGGAATTGGAATTTGGAAGGTTTGGGTTTTCTGACATCTCTCTCTCTCTTGAGAATAGCATAAAAAATTATCTAACTTTTAAGAATATCAGTTCCTATTTTCAATGATGTCTTGTGAAACAATTTTATTTTTATAAGATTAACTAACACCCAAGAGCACTGTGTTTCACAGAAAGATATTTTTAAAACCTAGTCAATGCATCTGAAAACTACCTTAATCAGAAATATTTCAAAGATTTCTCTTTTTTTCTGCGCTATCTTGCAGCTCTAACACAACAGCAACAAGCCTACAAGAACACTTGAAGAGCAACTCTGGTCTTACTGGAATCAAGTGAAAGAAATGGGATAAAGTATTAAAGTAACACTATAATAAACACCAGGTACTGCAGAGACAAGAAGTTTTCAGATTTCAAATCATGTTGAGTCAAATTGATCCCTAGTATATTTCTTTCTAGTTTAAAAAAGCCTGTTAACTCTGACTAGATGGCTAAAACTGGTCTTCAGATTTGTGTTTACTCAATTAGCTTTCATTTTATTTCTAGACTCAGTTAATTTATGAAAAATTGTTAGTGCTTTTCCAGATATTTTTTCATCCAAGAAAGCTCATTTTTGTACTAGTTGTTTCCTACCTGGAAATGTAATAATCTTTATAAAAAAATATAGATTCCTGTTTGAGGCATAGCCTGGAAAACTTTTACTTCTTAGAGGAAGGAGCAAAAATTACTACAGAAACTATGCGAATTAGTTTGATTTTTTTTAAGTGAAAGGCATTATTATTTTGAATAGCAGGTTTTATAATGAGGTCAATAAATAAATCCTCTGAAATTTATGCCAGATGGTTGTTAACTTTGTAACATCCGCCTTCTATTTTCACGAACATTGAAATATACTCTGAAAATCAAATTACACTTTGGAGTTTACTGACTGAGAGGATTGGATTAAAAAAATACAGATTTTCATATCTTTGCTAGAACAGACTAAATAAAAGTTTAAATAAGAGTACCTGGGCAAAGCTAATTAATTTAAAAGTGAATAATCACAAATCATGGATGAATGCTTCCATATTTTTGCTTAACTCCTCCCTTGATCTTTGTTCTAAATGAGAAAATATCTTAATTCTCTATGCTTATTTTTACAAAGGAATATGTCTGGACAAATAACATTTCAATAAGTTAGTATTTCTAGAGTCTCCCTTTTCATTTTGTGCACCTCAATATGCAGTATGAAAGCTTAGAATTGTTAAGGCAAAAAAAACTCAAAGCAGGAAAAATTTCAGATTTAAGCAAGTTCCACCCAAAAAAAAAAAAAAAAAAAAACAAGTGACAGGAGAGATATCAAGAACTGAGGAAAGGATTTTATGTTTTCTTCATATTCTTTTTATCTGTAAGCTATTGATAGCTGAGTGCAATATAAAATAAGAGTACTATAAAATACCTATCTAATGTAGTACCTTGTGCATTGACCTCCAATATTTCTGGATCAAGTCCCCTGGCAGCCCAGGGCATCTGATTAAAATATCTTGAATTTCATCTCCAGCCTACCAAGATCAGATACAGGGCCACATCTCTTTTCTGAAACCAAATACCAGCATTCAAAAGACACTGGACCTGACATTAAATGAAGAAACAGCAGCTTTGCTTCAAGCAGCTTGCTCTCTTTCTGTGTTTGAATTACAATGCTGTAAGCAGCAAAGCTTCTGGGTAGAAAACTGGTCACAGCAAACCCAGCCTGCAAAAACCAGATTGATCACAAATTAAGAAGAAATTTAGTAAAAAGTGGGAACTAACGAGAAAAACACACACATTCTGCAAACTTTCATCTGGGTTCAAAAGGAATCGCATATCTGCATCATCAGAATGATCCCAAATGTCAACAGCAACCTTTTCCTTTCATCTGCCTAACTTGCAGGAGAAACGTCTCAGTTAATTTGTGCTTTGATACACTGAGGCTCAGAAGCCACTGAGAGTTGAGCACACATTTAGTTATAACAAGGTAAAACTAACTCTCCCATCTCTATCCATATTCTCCCATCTCTTCTTTTCACAGAAGAATTGTTGACAAGAACTACCTCTTCCTTACTCTATATTGCAGTAACCATACTAAGAATTCAGCCCTAACTGTAAAACACCCAGCTTCCAAAATTTCAGCCAAAACTTCCTTCTATCCTTGTCAGTCAAATGATATCACACCCCAATTGCTACCAGAATTCCAGACAAGTGACAGAGGTGACACTTCAATGACATGGGCATCTTCACGTTGTTATGAGCTAATACGAGGAAGATTTAGCTGTTGTTCAGGAGACAGAACATCTGGTAACATGGGCCAAGTTACAAGCACTTACAGCTTTTGTCTTTCATGATCACCTTCATAATCAGAAGGCTCCAATTTTGAAATTGCTTTGACATCTTTTTGTTTCAATTCTTTACCATGAAATGCACTCCAAAGACTCCCAGTGACATTATTCACCAGCGTCTTGACATGATGGAACCGTGATGGGTTTGCATCGCTGACATCTCTGAAGATTTGGAGAAGCATTTCATCTGACATTAGAATATCATGTCTGTGAATTCACAGTGACATGCAGAAGAGATGGTTGTGATAAACACAAAAAAAAAAACAAAAAAAAAACCAAAAAAAAAACCAAAAAAAAAACCAAAAAAGCCAAAACCAGACTGCTGGAGTGATTAGGAAATTTTCAGCACTATAAAATGGAATAAGGAAAAATAACAGATTTTTTAACTTCAACTATTTCCAAGCATTTCAATTAGTGCAGAAAAATCTTATCTATGTTCACAGACTAGACAAATAAACTACACCCAAAGCATGCAAAACTACAACTCCACTACATGTGGATCTTGTATCAATTTGAATTTGGCATGAAGATTTACAACTCTGTGGAACTTGGTCATCTCAGAATGGAGTTCTAAAAGGCATCAATCACAAAAACGTGTTGCAGATACATGAACAGAAGTACCAAAGACAAACACTCTTGAAAGATATCGAGCTGCTTGCTTTTATTTAGACTGGAATGCCTTCCTCTTTTAATGATCTGAATTCTGATTATTCATAACTATTATGATTAAATATTATTAAAACCCTGACCTGCATATTCCAGTCAAATACACACATATATATATGAGCTTGGGGTTTGTTTTTCTTTTAAAACTAAATGAGGGTGATACTTTTCCTCTAAGAATGATAAAGGGAAAAGCCTAACCTTTTGGCTATGACTTTACTTAAAAAGTTCACCCAGGACATAGGAAAACCCTGCTAAAGCTTCCTCCTCTCTCTGAAACACATTCAGGTGGCAGCTGAGGGCATTTTTCAGGCAAAAGCAAGAAAGTTAAAGCAGTTAACCCCACATCCTGGTGAGTTGCCTCCTTTGAGCACAAGCTGTAGGATAAACAAGATGGGAAAAGGGATGGTGAAAAGAAAACTCTCATGATGCACTTGATGCACAGCTGTGGGAAGAGCAGGGTCTGCCAACCATATCCTGGCAAATTTTCTGGATCAGCCTGGTTCAGTGGGATATAGGAAGGTTTGTGCACACAAACATGCTTCAACATGCAAGAAATAAGGGTGTCTCTTCAAAAATCCCCAGCAAAGCACCCCAGTCATGTGGAGAATTTTAGTCAAAAACTGAGAGCATTAGACATCATCTGAGCAAGAGTTCTCACTTCCTCCAGAGGGTCGTAATTTCAGATGTAAGACACTAAGGCAAGACTTAAACCCCTAAGCATTTCTTTGTGGCACGAGCTCTAATTGGCTATAAATCATGCTTGTTACCTGCTTGACACATAAAGCTTATCTATAAAATAAAAACTGCTTTTAAAATACACATTCCTGCATGGCACTGAATTGGAAACATGGAAGAGCTTTTTATTTGTCTTAAAGTTTTGTAAGAAAACACTTTCAAGTCGGGCATCTTTTTTTGCTTGTTGGGTTTTTTTGGTGGGACATCAGTAGTTTCCAACCTTCTCTCACCCCCTAGAATTTATCAATCACAGCAATAATCTCTTTCTCCATGACTGAGAGTCCATCATGTACTAGAGATCATCTTTTCTGTGATTTGAAACCACCTACACACTTGCTATTTCTGAGATTCTTAGAGCTGCCTTGGTGTGCGTGAAGCATGAAGCCAGTGGAAGTGAAGTTTCACTGTTCTCATTTGGTTTTTTTTATCTTTCTTTTATATGTCTAGAACAAGACTGTGGGTCTTCTGGAGGTATACAGAGAGGAGCACAGCTGGAGCAGTGCTGTTCTCAGAGGAACACCAGCCCCAGTGCCCTCACACACCATGGCATCCTCCTGGGCTGTGCCATGAGCAAGACTGGTCCCCAGAGCTGGCAGAGGAAGAGAAATATGGTGGGGTTTAAACACATTAACAGGCCACAGAGCACAAAAAAACTGACAGCAGCCAGTATCTGAGATAATCTGCTGGTTCTGTATAATAAAGAACCCAAAGTGCACAGATTTTACTGTTTTTGAAACAGTCTGTATGGCTTCTGACTACTCTGTGCTCAACAGCACTCATGCAGTTAAAATCAGGCACAGGGAGACACCATCTACAAAATGCCTCATAAAATTGTGCTTGTACCCGTCTATGCAGAGGGAAAGGCAAGTGGAGCAGAAATCATGTTTCCTCTATAAAAGGCTCTACATTTATGCAGCAAGAGGTAAAATGAACATATCCACTGTAGCAGATTCTGCTGCTGTGGTGTCTAGGGCAGCAAGAAATTAAAAAAAGATAAATGTACATGTTTCAGTCATGTGAGCCACTCAGAGCTGTCAGTGTAAAAGATGAGCCCTTCTGCCTTTCCAGGCAAGAGATAACCAAGGCATAAGAGGACTCTATATCTGAACTTTACTAAATCTTTTGACTGAAAACTTTTATTAGAAGGGTGTAGGCAAAACATTTTGTATTTTAGAGCCACAGGCCTGTGCCAACATGGAAAAAAGGTTCAGGGAAAAGTCAACTACATTTTAAAGAAGTTTATGCAGGGCAAAGAAATACTTAATTACTTTACCAAACTAAGATTTTCAGTGCATCCTCCCTTGCCTGCTTCTGTCTCACTGAAAGCATTTATAAAAGGCTAGAAAACAAATTTAGACAGAGAAACCTCAGAGAACAGCATTTGTTAGCATGGAGGCTGTCAGAAACACACTTTTGATCTGGACAAAAGGAAAATGTGCACATTCAGTTTTGAAAGTGGTATTTAGCAGCCATAATTTTAACTATTCCTTTTGCTACAATATGAGAGTCACAGCACTGAGCAAAAGGCCATCCACATCTTTGTTATTATTAACAAAAAATGTGAATGGTTTAAAGTTATTCAATGCTATAATTTTTTTTTGTAATCCTAAATATTTTTTGGTTTTTTCATAACCAAATGGCATTCATGCAATGCATATGAAGGTTCAAACTACCACATTATAATATATAAAGATGCTGTGCATCTGCACTTGCTGCAACCAAAAGGTAATAAGTAGGGCTCTCAATTCTGCAAGGCTGTTGAGATCAATTTCTCTTGATTCCAATGCTATAATAAGAAACTTGGTATAATTCTAAAAGCATTGTTTAGCAGTTTATTTCTCCCAGCTGAGGCACTCTACTTCTCACTTACACAATTCAGTCTAATAAAAATGACCACTACCAATGAGACCCATCACCTCAAACTGGGAATTCTCATTCTAGGCTCCTCAGAAAAGCATGGGAGAAAATTCTGGAACTGAACCATACACCAGTAACACTGGATAGTTCCACAGAATACTAACAGCAAGCATTTTACCATCTCCTCAACAGCTAAAACTCCTTCATGAAAATTTAAGGGGTAATTTAAGATATCAACAAAAACCACAGACAAAATTCACACGTGGGTTATTCACAAACAGGAAAGAATCCTCCTTTAGTCAGATTAATTGTTCTTTCAAACTGCCCACACAGCTCTGATATTGATTTCTGCCATTAGTCACTCAGTGCATCTGTGGACAACCATCCTGACAGGACTACTCTTGCTGCTGTGATGTGGAGATGATTGCCTCTTCTAGTAATCATATCCAGTAACTCAAAAAATAAAAGTAAAGTCACCTTGTAATCAATCACTGCTTCAGATTTCTTTATCTTTATCACAGATTAATACCACTGTGACCTACCAGCACTGCTGCAAGTGAAATACAAGAAAGCAGCCTGCAGCATGAACACAGTTTGACTTGCATACTTGAAACTTCTTTAAAACTCTGGACAGAATATTAATGTGACAAGGTAAGAAGCAGCTGAGCATGTTAAAGCGTTAATGCGCCTGTCTTACTTCATAGAAATAAAGTGACACTTTTGGATGCTTCAAGTGGGTGAATAACCCACTATGAAAGCAAAACCTTTGCTCTGCCAGCTTACGGCACAGGAGTCATAGTGGGTGTTAATAATTGAAGAACTGCATTTGTACAATTGCCTGATTTTTCTGTGTCAAATTTTCAGCAACAATGGAATATGAAATAATTTAAGTAATGGAGAGTTTAAAAAATCACTCATCCAGTTGACTGAGTATAAATCACAGAATGGTTTGGGCTGGGAGGGGACCTTGAAGACCTTCTGGCTCCAACCCCTTGTCATGGGCAGGGACATTTTCCACCAGATCAGGTTGCAGCTTAGACATAGCCTTGAAGTCTCATAAATGCCTCACTATCTCATGATGAGGTTCCAAGTGCGCCTCATCTAAAAGTAAATTATTACAAGGAGAGTGCATGCTAAATCGAAACATAGCAGAAGGTTATCCAAAATGCTGGAGTTAAGATACATAACAGCACAGTATAGTCCGATGGAAAATTGAAATGTTGAAACAATCTTTTTTTAAGCCTTTCCTTAAAGTAAAGCTCCTTTCCTGGCTCAAGAAAATTGAGTAATATTTCACGTTTACAGTTATTTGTGATGATGAAAAGGAGTTTGTCTGCTGACAACCTGTCCATTACACAAGCATTTCACTAGGAGTGTGAGGGAAGGAAGACAGTGAAGTATGATTTAAGTGAAAATAATCAGGTCTCTGTACATTCTGAAAGAAGGGTTGATTATAGAGTATGCATGTGTCCTCATAAATTGGTCTACCATAACTAAAAGTTGCCCAAAAATGAGCTTTACTTATCCCACCCCACAAAAATTCCACTGTTACAACACATCAAAATAGCAGACAAAAATCCCCAAGACAGGTTATAAATTCAGCCTCCTGAGAGCTAGAATTCAATTACATTTGCTTCTGAGAATCATTTTCTTTAGTAGAATATAACACTTGTGAACCAGCACAGCAGCATTTTCAAATCAAAGGTATCCAGCTTTCTGCTGAAAGCTGAAAGTTTCTGTTTTCAGGTGTTTCATTTTTTCACTCAGAAGTCAAAACTGTCTGTAAAAAGCACACATTTCTCACACAGAAAATAATTTTAATAAAGAAAATAGCTTCAACAGATTCCTTTGGGCCATTTCTATAATGACTTCATGCTGGTTTCCCTTTTTCAAAGCAACAGCATGAAACCTCAAGGTTCAGATCTAATACTGCAGAGCAGCCTCAGCCCCACTGATTTTTTCATCACAAAGTGCACCCAACACAGCCACAATGGCCAACCTCTCATTAATCATTTAAATCAACAGACAAAATTAAAAAAAAGCCCAATAATTAAAAAGAAAACTCTCACTTTTATTTCCCCCTCCCTCTTGGTGGAGCCTTCTTACATTTGGATGCATTTGAATTGCACAATTTTATCTCCAGTGACAAATCTGTTCTACCTTGGCTGCACCAACATCTCAGGCACATGCTATTTCTTTCATTCATTTCCCTGGCGCTTTTACCTCGGTACCTAATGCGCTGTCAGAATCACAGAACCCATCCATAAGTATTATGTGAGGAGCAGCTGCTGGATATGCAAGCACACAGGAGAAATGAGCTTTCATTCTTCCCTTGCAATCATTTACATAGAGAGTATGATCCCGTTTAAATTACTGCTTGTCATCTCGTTACACTTGATCAGCTGAAGGATCATTTTATTGAAACTGGGAGAAAGAAAGGAAAAAGGAAAACTACCAGCAATTTGACACTCCTTTATACTTAAGAGTTTGAAGGTTTGTACAGTTTTATATTCAAACTGCTAGACTTTGTGATGGTTTCTCCTCTTAGAAGAGTATTCCTTTGATAGTCAGACAACTTCTATCTTATCCCTCCAGGCTAAAAATCTCTATTTCCATGACTTCCCTGAGAAAATTAGAAATTCTGTATACCACAATATTAAGTAAAGAGGTGTTTCTTAAGCAGTTACAACCTGACAAATGCCTTAGCTGTGGGAGAACTGACAAAGAAAAAGTCTGCTTCTGGAGGCTGGGAGAGCTCACAAAGCCTGCATTACTGACGTACAGCTTCCTGACATAAATATTTTTCACATCAATATTTGTCTTCAGATGAGTTCTCCAAGAATTTAACACAGATCCTAAATCACATCTTTGTCTGCATTTCTTATTTCAAAGGAAATCCACTTCACATTACAGTGGCAAAAGGGTATGATTTAAATTCTTAACACAAGGCAATTCACAGACAAAATAACTGAGCAGCAGATCTTTTTCTGTAAAGGTTTTACAAGGCACTTGCCATTGGTGACTAATACTGAACACACACTCTCATTAAAAGAATAAATCATATTTCTAATTAATGTTTCCCAGTGTCTTTAAGGTGGAAATGCTGGCAGTCAGGTGGAGTTAACTTTTTCAGTGCCATTACCATCTGTCAAATCTGTCAGAGACAGTCCACTGTCCTGTGATGTGATAGAAATAATAGAACACATTTTGCCTTTGCTTGACAGAAATTCGAGTCTCCCAAATAACAGCAAAGAGAAATCGGCCAAAT
Organism: Taeniopygia guttata; assembly: GCF_048771995.1. NCBI lineage: Eukaryota > Metazoa > Chordata > Aves > Passeriformes > Estrildidae > Taeniopygia > Taeniopygia guttata. The sequence continues at coordinate 73,391,147 of NC_133028.1, forward strand.
TCTGTTAACTCTATTTGGTACCTGCAATAGCAGAATTCAGAGGATGAGAGCAGCCACAGGATATGGCTCACAGCATTTCTCATTTTTGTCTGTGTGACCAAGATGAGCAGCATTTAGCACACCAGAAAAACCCTAAAAACCCAAACTGACACTTTTTTGGGGTTTTTTTCTACTTGAAGAAATGCTCTTCAGGTATGACCCACTACTTCTTTGTCCAAGAAAACTAGACAGACTACAACTCCAGCAGGTTAAAATTTGCATGTAACTGCCTGAGAAATTTTGATGAAAGCTGACACTTCTTTGGGTCTTCTTCTACTTGAAGAAATGTACATTCTAAAAGAAGGGTTGATTATGGAGAGTATGCACGTGTCCTATAAATTGGTCTCCCATAACTAAAAGATGCCCAAAAATGAGCTTTACTCATCCCACCCCACAAAAATTCCACTGTTACAACACATCAAAATACCAGACAAAAATCCCCAAGACAGGCTATAAATTCAGCCTTCTGAGAGTTAGAATTCAATTACATTTGCTTCTGAGAATCATTTTCTTTAGTAGAATAAAATACTTGTAAACCCAAACTGACACTTTTTTGGTTTTTTTTTGTACTTGAAATGCTCTTCAACTATGATCCACTACTTTTCTGTCCAAGAAAACTAGACAGACTACAACTGGAACACATTAAAATTCACATGTAACTGCCTGAGAAATTTTGATGAGCTACAACTAAATTGTCAGGTTAGGTTGAATTAGTACTTAGAAGACAGGACAACACATATAAGTTCTGAAAATGTTCCACATTTTTTAAAGACTATTTAACAAATGCTGCAGTTTTAAATGCAATATTTTTCATAATCCAAAATTGAGCATGAGTTATCTGGTGCTGATTATTTTCTGACTTAAGGACAAAAGTCTCAATTTCTGTATCAGGGAGTCTTTGCAATGATGTGATCCAGCTGGCCCATCACAATACAATCAAAAGGAAAAGAAAGCCCAATGAAATGAAAAGTTTGGAAGTCCAGCATAAGAATTATTCATTCAAATTACCCAACAAAATTATTTAAAAATTGAAAGCCTTGAAGGAACATCAGTATTGACAATCTGGTACATTTTCTGAGCATTATATTCAATGTGTAGAAAAGAGACCAAAAAACTGAGGCGACATCCTTTAGAAGAATACCATCACCTAGAAAGCCATTTGCCTGCAGGTGCCTAAGCAAAAGGGCAAAAGAATTTTTATGTTTTGCTAATTACTCTTGTATCGACTTTTTCCATTGTGATGGAATGAGCGTTTCATATTACACTGCATTTTATTTATGCAGTTCTTAACACCTTCATTGTATTTTTTTAAGCATTGCACCCTTCTTTAAACCTTTTATTTCAAAAGTACTTTTATGTTGAAAAATATAGGACAAAAGTCCTACACTGTCTTCACAAAAATTACTCCTGTAATCTTCATTGAAGTAAAGCAGGATCAGAAAAGAGTTATTTCCTCATCATTTTGGAAGATAGATGGCCTTCATACAGAGCAAAATCTCTAAAAGCCTGTGGCTACTAAACATTTACACTACACCTTCAGATCCATGTTACTCACAGATTAAACCCTTTGAGTTTAGGCATCAAGGCTTCTTTACAACTGCACAGAGTACAAAATGCACGCTTCCAGGGATGCTAAAACACAAGTCCCCCAAGAAGCAAACATGCATATTCCTTCAATAGGCACTAGAGAAATCATCGGGTCATAATCTACGTCACAATATGCATAGCAGAAAGCTCCACAGATATATTTTATGAAAACAGAGGTTTTGTTTTCTCAGCTCTGCCCAAATACTATAATCTATCTTGACAGGCAAACTATTACAGTCAACTTTAGAACAGGCTTCTCTCTAAAATTTTTGCCTATTACAAACAGAAAGTTACTGATATTTCATTTTCTAACACTGTTACTGTATTTGTTTTACTGGCTTTGTTATCCTCCCAGTCATCTAAAACATTTGCCATTAAAATTCATGTCCTTTCCTGCATTATCTTACATCTCATCTGAGCTGGAAGTAGGCTGCCATGACAATCACAGCTGTTGCCAACAGCAATGCCATGTCTTTGGGCAGAAAAAGCCTGTGAAGGAAAGTACACACCAGCAGCACAGCAGAAAACCAGCTCACACATCAAATTAATTTGTGAGGAATATCATGCATAGGCATGTGCAAGCAGACATCTACCATACCCTGCTTCCCACAGCTCCCACCAGGTGGGAACTCTCTTGTTTGAGAGAGACATCTTCGATGATGATAAAGGATCTGCATAATACTTTTTTAAAAATATATTTTCCTTTCTTTAAAACTGTAAGTAAACTGGTGCAGAGCTCCCTGACTGACCAGGAAACGTAGGAGGGGGATGAGTGATGTGCTTTGAAACCACATTCTTCACACAGTTTTTAGTTCCTGAGGGCACTAGCAGGTTCTAACAGACCCACCCCTCTGCCAGAGGTCCCTAGTCAGTAGACTAACAGGAACTCCAAAGGAAAACTCATCAGGAAATCAGTCATACTTTCAAAACGAGTAATTTCAAGTCAAGCCATCCAAGATGAACATATGAGATTAGCTCAGTTGGTTAGAGATTGGTGCTAATAAGGACAGGTCTGTGGGTTTGATCCCTCTGTGAGTCATTCACTTTGGGGTTGGTCTTGACAATCCTTGTGGGTACCTTCCAAATCAGAACATTCTGTGATTTCTGTGACTTTTGTTGAAATCCAGTCATTTTCCTTCACGTTACCATTTTGAAAACTTGGCAAATCTCAGGCAAGACATCTTTCATTAAAAACAGTGAACATGATCCTGTGAGAAATAGTAGCACTTTAAGAGAAGTGACCTTTTTATTCTCTGCCTCATCTTTCATTTCTAGTGCCTGCCATCAAATATCTATATGTGTCTGCAAATGTTGCTTCTAGGGAGAGCACTGTGGGGACAGCCTTTCAGCAACATGCCAGGCTGTAAAATGGATGAAAGGCGAGCCAGGGCAGTACCGAGTGGATCCTGGTTGAATGAGTGATCCCCACTCTGCAGTTTGAGAATTGCCATTTGAGAGTACATCCCAGCCGCGTCCCTGGAAATCACAACACTATGGAAAACACTCCAGGCTCCTCCAAGGCTACAAAAGTAACAACAGGTCTATAGGATCTATTTACTCTTTCATCCGATTTACAGAAATGGCTCTTGACAGGAGGCAAGTTGATAATAAAAAGCGAAGTTTTACGGCTCTCCTTTCAAGCACAGCTTTAGATGTTGTCTCTCTCTTCTCCCCTCCATTAAGTCACAGATCTAAGGACTAAAAAGGAACCGAAGAAGTGGCAAGATCTAACGCCTGTTGGACTAAATACGTAAATTATGAAATCAAGTCTCAGAACTGGGAGATCTTAACTCAGACTACTGGTAAATCAAGAAAGTGATGAAAGCAGCACCCCCCTCTAGGAAGGGTGCTGATTTTAGCTGTGACATTTCTAGCCCTCAGAAGTCTACAATATTTTTCATATAAGATCAAAGAAAACGCATTAATATTTGCATATGGTTTGCTGTATATTTCCCCCTTCTATTAGCAGCTCCCTTACTCCCCAACTTCAAACGCTGGATAATACTGAAATCTTTAGAGTAAAGGAAACAAAAAACCTTCCAGTTCAGATAACTAAAATGCATATTGAAATTAATGGGAATCATTTGATTCCTTCCTGTGACAGAACAAAAATCAGACATTTTCTGGAGAAGAAGCATCTTTAATCTCCCAGGTGGAACAGGAGAGCAGAGAAGTGTGATTCCATAATGAAAGCTTTTTTGTTATTCTCACATTTTTTCACAGGCAATTTTTGCAATGTTTGTTTGTTCAACTCTGATTTGGCTTATGTCATTTGAATTTCTTCACCAAGCATTTTGCTTTTATTTTAAGACAGTTTTATGATAATTAAAAAGAAATTGTCATATTTAAATGTTTTCTGCATGATTGGCATTAGAGCATCCAGCACAAGGAATTAATGAGAGTATTGAATTAAATGTGTCAAATCATCCAGTTTTTAAAACTTCAACACAACAAACCCAAAGCACAGAAGTAATTTTGTCTGCATAAATAATGTTCAAAAGATTAAAGAAGCTTCGTCATATGGTGCTTTTTAAAATTTGGGGTGGGGTTACGCTTTTCTGCATCTCAGGCCAGTAATGAGGGTTTTTATTGATGTTTATATTTTTCTATTGCTTCACAGTGCCTTGCAAGAGGCTTTGTGTAGTTGACCTCAGTTGTCTACCTCTGCATTAAAGAAATGAAAAGACCTTCCCCAGTCTAAGTAAACAATCAAGTCCTTAGTGAGGCTGCACTAGCACATGATGGCAACCTCACTTCTCTGCCCAGTCTGTTCCTTGTGCAGTCAAAAAAAACCTCACAGCTCTATTCAGCAAAACCAGAGCTTTTTTCCATCTAACCATCAACTACCAAACTAGCATTTCAAGCCACGTAGAAATGATGAAAACATAAGGCAGGAAAACCACCGTGATTGCTCAAAAGGATCCACTACTACAAAAATATTCCTGTCTGGTCAACACAGGTTATTAACACCTGAGTTTAATATTGAAAATCTTCCAAAGGGTGAGTTGTAAGATTAAAACTATGTGTTAGGAATTTAAGTCAAACTCCTGGAGAAAAGTCAAGCTTTTTACTTTCTCAGCTACTTTCTGCCTGTCAGAATGATGATTCACATTGTTAATCTCTCTTTCTCTGAAGACCCAGCAAGACCATCCACCACAAAACAGTATTTGTGTGCTTCCGGAAAAGGTAAACCAGCTCAAACAGAAGGCAAAATTCTCCTCACAGAAAATCTAGCAACTTCATTCCTTTTTTAATTGCAATATTGCACACCTTTTTTACTGAGAAAAGAATATACCTAACATAAAGGATTAATAATTCACAGATGTCTTCTGAGAAGGCTTAAGCGTCAATATTCGTCAGTTTAAAACAAAAAACCAAGGGTCTAATCAGGAAATTTCCTACATTTTCAATTTTTGTTTAGCATACCACAGCCATCAACCAATGTTATTCAATCATTACCAATTGATTAACAGAAGTAAAATTGATCAGGCTAAATATATTGATGGAATTCCTACGCAAATAAGGAAAAGCCCATTATATTTGCCCATCATCAGTGGCAGATCAGGGAAAGTTCAAGCAAAAGCTTTTCATTAGAAACAGTGTAATTTTTTTATCTCAGTGCCTTTCCCAAAGTATGGATAATAATTAAAGCTATATGACATTAAGCACACTAGTTAAATCAAAAATCCTATTACATACTTAGGAAAAATTAGCTGTGGAATGACGTAAGACACAGCTTTCAGCTCTTCACAATTTAGAAGGAGTTTTTGTTCAACCATTCACAAAGTCCAAATTATATATAATACTGCTAAACTTCATCCTTCTCATTAATCTTTTGAGGATTGCTCTCAGGAGACTGATAAGGAAGTAGGTATAGTGGTTTTTAATGTTACAGTAGGGGCATCCATAACAAAATAAAATAGGTGGCACGTCTGAATGTGAAGAATCATAATGTGAACTAATGAAGTACCACATTTTAATGTCCTTGTTTCAAATTTGCTAAGAGCAGCAAAAAGAAAAAGGGACTGTATTTCTTTTCTGTAGGAATGTATGTAAGTTCAGTATGGTATTGGAATATTTCCTGTGATTAGCCAGTAGTATCTGTCTTCTAAATGCTGATAATCTGCATTTAAGACTAACCAGGAGTCTGTCATTCTGTAGGACAGCATTTCTCATCCTAAATGACTTTGGCCAAGTGCTATTCTTGATGCATAGATTTAAGGGGACACCTCCCTATATATAAATATAAGAAAATTACCTATAAATATAAGAAAAAAAGATTTTACATGTTCAAACCTATTTATAGAAAGCCATAGGAAGAAAAACATCTTTCCATCTACGTTATAGGGATTTGGGCAAAGTGAGGATTTTACAAGATTTTTGAATTTAACTTCAAGGCAACAAGAACCAAAATAAATGAATAAAAAAACTTTTAAATTCTCAAAGGTTCTTTAAGGCTGCCTACCCACTGCACAGTGAGAAGAGGGAGGCTGGGCAGGCATCCTGGCAGATGTTTCCCTGCAGAAGGGCTCTTCCATGGGAGCAGTGGGTTTCCATGCCCCACGCTGCTGCCGAGCATCGCTTCCCTGGAAGGTGTTGATGGCTGCCAGCAAGGATGCCTCTGACACACGGGAAATCACGGCCTCTGCAAGCAGATGTGCACGCCAGCAGCTCTTTTTTCTGGAGGAATTAAAGATCTCTAATTGAGTAAAACAGCTCAAACAATGGAAAGCCATGTGGGGAGGCCCAGGGGATTGATTGGAAACATCGAGTCCTGTATTGACAGGAGGGAGATGTGTTGGTGCACGTAGGCAGAAAACCACCAGGAAGACAGAAAAACAGATGTAGGCTTGGCCTTGAGAACAGAAATAGACCTCCCTGGGTGCAGGATTTAAGGGAAAAAATAGGTTTAAAAGCCTGCATTAAAAAAACCTGTTCATTATTACCCATTTCTGCTCTGCTTAGGAAAAGAGGATACAGTCACTCCAGATGAGTATGGATATGCCCAAAAAATGCCTGACCAACATAAGCAGCTTCTCCTCCTCCAGAAAAAAAATAAAACACACAAAAAACCAACAAAACACTAAAGCCCAGCTAATAGTTGCACAGAGCTGAAAACAACAGTTTACAGTGTCCAGCCCACAATGAAAGAACTTATTTCTTCAAATGTTCAAAGGCAGGGTAAATTTCCCATAGCAAACACCAGCCATAACCTCTTGCTTCAAAAACCCTCTCTATGGCTGCTTCTGTGTGGAGCTGCCTGTCCGTTTCCAGAGCTACAACGGTCACCATGAGCCTCGTGAGATTGCTGTGCATCCACAGGGACAAGCACAGCAGTCCTTTTCAAATGTCTCAAGAGGCACTTTGGGATGGGTGGCTTCACCCACTCAACCACAAGTCACATCTCCAGCACGGGGAACCTGGAGGAGCATTCAGCAGAGTCACTATGACAGCAACCTACTCCAATAGGAAGGGTACAGGAGGTGCAGCCAGCTCTGCCTCCCTCCAAAACACAAGATCATAGAATGGTCATGGACACTTCCAGGGATGGGGCACCCACAACTCCTCTGTGCCAGAGAAATCAGCGTGGTTAAGAATGCAGATAAACAGCAGATACCAGATTAAATTCAACAAGCAGCCTCTGCACCCAGGTGTGTGGATGCACAGACATGCTGCTGCCTCACACACAGCATGATTTACAAATGAGACCACTGTCATGAAGGTGCGCTGTTCCTAAATCAAGTGCTGAGGGCAATGACCCAAAGGAAATTTTGCTACTCATGATTTAAGAATTCGCAGGCAGATTTATAAAAAGTAAAGCTTCATAAGAAAGTGGACATCAAATATGTGAGGCACTTTTATAAACGCAAGCATGGGCTGAATACTTCAGAGCACAAATAAGCTGTGGCAAATCAGGTCCTTCAAATCCATGCTGCTATTGAAAACCAATGGGGCCTAATAAGGAATACATTATTACAATTTTTCCAAGTTGTTTGCTGTGCATCTAACACCTTATGTCTCACTGTACTGCTGTCACATGAAATATTAACAACAGCAACTACCAGTTAAGCACTAAACATATACATTTGTGCTGCACTTATTCCCACCATAATATCTAATAATGCCAGATGATGAGCTTCATGTTCCAAAGCTTGATTTCTCCCTGGCTAAATTCACTAGGAAGAGGGAGTAGAGGAAAGAAGAAATACTGGTAAGCTTTCCACTGGATGTACTGTTGACAGCGCAGGAACATGTTTATTTTTGTTATTCCATCTGGTGCTCATTATAAGCACCACAGTTTTGGATGAGTTATGGCCAAACTATCTAGTTATCAATAAAACATGGGCTTACTGAATCTGCAGCAACATGAGACATAAGTGCAATAATCTCCTGTTTACTGATGGTGTGTTATGCAACATTATTTTTACTCAACCCCAACTATTGGAAAATTAAAACAACTTTGATCACTTTTGGAGGTTCTGGTCTAAGATTTCCATTTGTAACTATCAATTATTTAAAGAACAGTTTTAAAGTGTTCTTAGAGGTTTAAAAAAAAAACCCCAGTAATTTAAGCAGCAATGGCAGTTGATTATACGACTTAAGCCTCATATGGAATAAAAAGTCCGTATAAAACAGTCACATTGCCATCTACTGACAGCTCTTTATGAAAAGGCTTACAGTTTTTATTAGCTGCCTGACTATATACTTAATACTCTCTCTTGACATAACAGAAGCACAAAAATTAGGGACATACAATGTATGTTGTTCGGTACATCCCACTGCAATAATCCTGCTTCTGTTCGAATCCATCCAAAGCCATTCAGGCTTTCACAGTTACATACTGCAATTAGACACGATTATTAATGGCATTATTGCTTGGTATTTCATAGGAGGTAAAACTGTTTTCAAGAAAGTAACTACAGAAGGGTATGTTAATAAATCTGGACTGTGTGCACAGTACATAGGGACTTGCTAATAGGATTTCCTTAATAACAGCATTTATTTCACTGCCTATAACACCAATCACTGGAAACCACAGTTCTTATTATATTGCGTGAAAAACAGATTTCATGTTAAGGACACATCATATCAGCTATGGTGTCGCTGATGTACCTGCATATTAAAAATATTCTATATTATCTTTATACTGAAGTACATTTTGGCCCAAGACTCAATGCCCTATTTATTCAACCAGCAGCATGTAATTGCACTTTAAAACTAAATGTAGGTCACATAGCTGTTCTACCTTCCTGCAGCCCGGGTCAATGGATCCTAAAGCTGACCTGTAAAGGAGGTGATGCAGAGCTCTTCCATGGAAACAAATAAACCAAGCTGGGATTTCCTCGCTGTAACACAACTAGCTTGTTAATACCTTGCACAAACTCAAGATCTTCCTTTGTTTCTCAGTGCTTTATTTCCTGCTAAGAATTTCGGCATGCTCTCTGATCCACGGCAAAACGTGATCTTTCTTCACCCTTGCCTCTTCATTATAACATTCAAGTTTGAAAGGAGAAAATGAAACAAAGTAATTGATCAGGTCCTGTCTACAGCACTTTTGCCCAGTTTTTCATGCCTCCAAATCTGCCATTCACAAAAGAGTTTCTAAAGTTCTGCATTGTCTTGGAGACTTCAGTTTTTGTCATTTCTTGCACTCATTTGAAGACATTCCAGTGCCTTGTCTTTTCTGAGAAGTTTCCAAATTTACACAGCCACTTAAATATTTTTAGAGCTATTGAGCCATATCTAATTACCCCTCACCCACTGCTATATCTGTAATAACTAAAATAACAAAATGTCAGGATAGAATGACAGGCATGGGCACAGCATGAAGGCCCAGGCAGACTGCTGCAAGGTAATACCATGTTTGCCTGAAATTCATTTGGTTTACAGATAAACAACCCAACTGCCAGATTTACCACTCTGCAACTCTCCATTTTGTCTTCTCATCCAGGGGTTGCTAGCAATCACCCTGAAATGAAGAGCGTGCAATTCAATGAGTGCAGGAGAAACCACGAAAGTTAATCTCGTCTCCTGTTGCAAATGATGCCATTTTTTCTAACCAAGTCCTACACAGAGTGAGTTGAAATATACTGCACAAAATTTATAAAATTTCCCATTGCTATCATTTAAGAACAGCCTGAATGGAGATAATTATCTAAGGAACAAATAATTTCCTTAAATAACAAAAAAATCAAAGCTGGCATATCTTTACAGAATAAGATACCTGCTACCCTAGAGGTCAGCAGCAAATTCCACAAGTTTTCCTTAAATGAAACCATCCTCTCAACTTTTCTTCTTTAAAAACGGGGATAAGCACTTTTACTATTGAGGCAACAACAACAGCCTTCCAAATTTAAATGCAAGTACATTTTTGAGCAAAAAACATAATCCTTGTGGGAAAAGTAAAACAGTTTATTTCACTAGAATTGTGACTCAAGCACAGGGAGATAAACTATAAAAACTTTGGACAAGTGTAAGATGTTTCCTCTTAAACTGCACAAATACGGATTTTGCAACTGATTGGGAATAGGTTTTGGTGGAGTTTGGTTCATTGCATTTTAAACCATGTACTGATACAGCTTTTGCAGATCTAAAACAGTTCAAAGAGTGACAAGGGCTTAGCTAAAAAGAAACACTACTTGTGTTTGAACAAATTTGACGGAGTAGAGTCAGCTCAGACTTCCCCACTCCCCATGTTCAGGCTCTGCTCCCCACGGGAGAGGCTGAGGAGCTGGAGTGGCCGAGCACTATGCAAGGAACACAATCAGTCCATTAACTCCATTCAGACGTGGAACTACTTTTTGTTTGCAATGCAGAGAAAACAGCAGTGATAAATTATTGCTTTAACATTGTAGCAGCATCTGCTGCACGCAGCCTGTGGGGCTGAGATCTGGCCTTTGATCTACACATCACTCACACTGAAAAGAACAAGGTAATCCAGATACCTGTAGGACTTGCGTGGCTTTGGAGGAGCTAGAAAAATAATACTCTCCAAGAATCACTGCTTTTGTTTTCTTTTTTAAGGGATTAATTTCATTTGCTTTCACAAGCAAAAAGGAAAAAATGAGGAAAATGTCTGTTGTAGAAGGAACCACTTATATATTTGTCATGGATAAACATATAAAAATACTTACATGCAAGTCATGGCTGAATGAGCAAAGAAAACAGTTAATGATGATAGAAACCAACTTCTGTGACTTACATGAGAGAGCTTCTCTCAGTTGTTTAATTTTAGAATAATTTCTGTATGGTTAAAAAAGCCAGCAAATTCTGTGGTGTCAGAGTGTCACTTCTGCAGTGCAGAAGGTCATGTCATTCAGTACATTACCCTGGGAGAGCCTCTGAATTAAGAGTTTGGTCTTTTAGTACCTGTAACTCATTAAAAACTGATTTAAAAGTCTCAAGGTTTCAAAGCCACCAACAGCAAAAAATAGAAGTTTGAAGAGTGCATAAGAATGGTGCAGCCCTGAGGGGCTTGTGTTCCTGCTTCTGAAAAATTGCTTGATCATTGTCCATGCTTAAAATAAAAACTATAAAAGAACTTTGCAAAATTAAGCCTTAAAGAATATTTCTCCCAAGATGTTATGAAAAGTTTCAAAATGAAAGAAAACCTTTAATTGCATGCCTTTAGCACCTGAATCTGCATATTCAAAATAAACAGTACAAAAGAGAGGAAAACTATTTAAGATATTCAGACACACACACACACTAAAAAGTTACTTGGCTTTCAGACTTATCCATACTACAGCATGAAATGCCCTTGGCAGTGATCTGAAGGCACAAGAGACAATACAGGGTGTAGCTGTCATCATGAATGTCTCATAACACCAGTGGCCAGGACAAAATGCCTTTGAAGGCTGCAATGAGTGACAAGACACTTTAAGAAAAGAGAGAAAAAATCAAAGGGCATTGTCATTGAGTAAATCAAACTTTGTTTTGATTGTCTGCAAGGTCAAGATACTTGCATTATATTAAGGGTTCATTAGCACAGTCAAGTATTAGTTGTTACAGGCTCATTTTTTTGCTTTGAAGGTCTAAAATAATAAAGTTACACAGAAAAGCAAAACACTGACCTGCCGAGGGATCTCAGCACAATCTATGCCCTGATCTCTTTGTTACAATGGAAACATTGCATATTGAGTAGCTGAAGTAATAAAACAAAGGTCTACTTATAGAAAGCTTTCTCCACAAATTTTAATAATTTTAAAATTTATTGCATATAATACTCGCTAAATTGTATTGCATATAATACTTGCTAATTATTTCAGCACAAATTGTTAAATTTTAGGAAAATCTGCCTTACTTTTTTAATGTAGAAATTGAACAAGCAAATATCCACGTTTTTACTGAACTGCTTAGGAAGTAGTTCCATGCTGAAAAACTTAGTCCTAACAAATTTTTACAACCACTTTATGCGAAGTTTAGAGAAAGGTGTATGACCAAAAGTGTCCTCTGAAAGAATGTACTGCTCTTGTTGGCTCTAAGACACTGCAGAGCAAACATTCACAAAGGCGTAAGAACAAGCTGTACGCGACAAATGGGACAAAATTCACAGTCATGGGTTTACTGAAGAAGCCACACCTTAGTCATAAAGGGGGGGAAAAATTGTAAACTGATTTAATTCATCTTATGTTCACTCGTACCCAAGTGGTATCAATCATACTTTATTAAAAAGCAGGAAAATAGATGGCATTATGAATATGTCCTTCAGCAGGGTAGGAAGCATCACGATTGCAAATCACTCATGTACAAATCTAATCCCTAGCTTGAAAACATTGAATACCTAGCAAATCTAATTATTAGACAAAGGTCTAATTTTGCATTCCTGCACCTTCTCAGCTGCACAGCACACCCAGAGCAAATCTGTAACACATCTGCCAACACAGAAATCATGAATCTTACAGCCCGAGTGCTCGGGAGCACTGATAGTCCTCATGACAAGTTTTTAATGAAATAATGCTGTGCCTGTCAGTGGAAAAGAGAAGGAGAATACATTAGACTGACACCTAAAGAATCATCCTGCCAAACGCTGCATCCCAGAACTGGAGGGGGAAAGATGTAAAAGGCAGAATGCATAATGTGCTCATTTGTGGCCTCGTCCTGAGCCACCCAGAGTAACTGCAACCAGCACCAATTTTCTTCCCAAGGAATTAAAAACATTGGGGTGTGAATAAGTTCAGTGTCAAAATATCAAATGATTGCCCACAAATACATACTCTGAAAAGAAAGTGTTTTCTCCCCATTTATTTCTACAAAATCACCAACAGCTTTGATTTGTGCTCCATTTCAAGCCATGCCAAGAAACACGATACACAACAAATATGAACTACAGACATGTTTACTCTCTTATGCTTCCAGATGTCTCAGTTTTACATGCCAAATCGGCTCTTTCAAAATACTACCTCTAACTTTTCAAAAGTCCACTTCCTTTCCATGCTGTGCTTTGTGGTAGAGAAAAAGCACTGCATTTGGAAGGCATGTTTCAGAATGATTTTGGGCTATTCCAAATCAAAAATTCTATCAAATTCAACATTTGTACGGGTTCAGTAGCAAAAAGAAACCAAGTGACTATTAAAATATGGCAGAAATACTATGATTAATTGCGACTCAGAAAAGACAGGAGTTCCCAATAAATATTTCTCTTCTATACTTCAGAGACAAAGGTGTATGCCTCAGGATTGATGAAGAACTTTCCTGTATTGAGTCAGGAATATGTTAGCTAGCAGCTTTTGAAGTCTGACATTTTAAAAATCAGACCCAGATAACTGAAAGGTTTTAAAAGAACCAGCCAGGCATCTTTCTAGGCTGTCAGTGAGTTCTGTCACACTGACAGTCTCAGAAGACTGAAGAGTTGCACCAATATGACAAGATAGATCTTTACAAAACTCTCACAGTAATTATCAGAGTAAAACATGGAGAAAAAACAAAAAATTAGCTTCTAGAAGTTCATTGTATGCACAGTGGTAACTCCTATATCCTCAAATCCAAAACTCAGGATCTTGTGGTCAGTTATCAGTCAGAAGCAGAATTCTGGGACAAAATACTCATTTAGAAAAATGTATCAACTTCTTCTTTGTATGCAGTGGAAGTAAACTGAAGCAATTACCTCTCACAGTATCAAAACCCTTTCATTCATCCCATTCCAAAGATTTGCCTTGGAAAAATGCTGCTTTCATCTGCTCAGCTTAAATGAAACATTTAACCATTTTCAAGGATTGTCTCTGCCTCCTGGGTCAGCCACACAAACATACCCCTTTGTGCCCCAATAATCAGCCAAACTTTCTTCCCACAAAATATCTGAATTTCTAACTAGCTGCCTTTATTTTGGATGCAAATACTGTCTCATAGCTACCATAAAATATAGGATGATAATTAACTCCAACAATGTCTACAACATTAACCCAATTTACTTTATTCAACTAAAGAGGGACTTTGTGCATAGTGGTAAAGACAATGCTCATTGTTTTCAGCACATTTTATATTAGTCTAATTGGCAAATGTTCCCACACCTGCAATTAAAAAATTATAAACTTTATAAGCACTGAAGGAGCATGTAAAATTTTATTTATTTAAATGACTTGGCTATGAGTATTTTCAAAGTGATGTGTAATTAACTAACAGAACCAAAAGACTGCAAACTTATTTAAATTGAACACGATGGGTAATGACCAAGAACCATGGGCTCAACTGATTCTTTCCAAAAGAAATCAAGCTAGTGAAGCTAAAGATTTTCTCTCATCTTTCTATCATAATTTTGGATTATTTAATCCTGTACCACTGAAAACATCAAAATCTTGCCTTCTTGGTTTTTTTTTTTTCCTTTAGAACTAGATTCTCTTGTACTAAAGTGTTCTTTGCTTCCTGCACTCCTCATGGGAAAAACCCTAGATTGAACATTGAGACACTTGTCTTTCTGTCCTATTCTGCTTTCTGAGTAAATCTGAAAATGTTCCATTAAAAAAATAAACCCTGATCCTGTATTTATATCCTGTAAACTCTGTGGAATGTTGAGTATCCAAATTATTAATTAAAACACGACCAAATTTCTGTAGAAATTCTGTAGAAGATAACCATGAAAGGCTAAAAATAAGCTCTGACAGTCAAAAATCACCCAGGCAAATCCTGAAAACCTATTATTTTCAGGTCAGTATAAATTTAGGCACTTACCAAAACCAGAAAATTTCCCATATCTAGCATAAGACAGCATAAGACAGATACTGCTCATATAAATAGGAAATTCTAAATGGAACACACTGGTATAAGGACAACATGATCACAAGGTTTTTTACAGACTGATGGTTTTCTATTTTTAAACCCATTTATTTTAAATCCGGTTAAATCACATACAATTCTGATACCTTCTGAGGTAGGACTTGAAGCAAAGAACAAGACTAGATTACAGAGTTCACATAAGGATTTTCAAGCATAAAAGGCAGCACAGAAAAATAAATACAGGTCAAAAGAGCAAAGTTCTAACATGATATGTTTGAAAATGTGGGGGGAAAAAGACTAAACTATGCATTTTTGAATAAATCTTAGATTTAGAAAAAAAAAATTTTAAAAGGAGTTCTCTTTCCTCTAAGTATCTGGCATTCTGACCTATGCACTACAAAATCTGTATTTAAAGCAATTAGATTTTACTGTCTTGGAAACCATAATAGAAAGAGCAATTCCTGCAACTTTCAAGTTCAGCCACAGTGTCAATGACACTATAGACTGTGGTGCTCCTCTTCTGGCAATCTCCTGTTTCTTCCGCACTCAAACTTAGGAAGTTCTCCAACATTAAGTGCTGTAAAAATGGCACCCTTCTGAGTGTATCTTCAGCTGCCTTTATAAGTTTATTTTGAATTAAAAGCATGCTTACCTGCAAGCATTTATGGAGAGGCCAAGTTCAAACACACAATAGAAAAGTACGTAAATACAAAATAAAAACAAATTACTAAAACTGAAGATTCCAGTTTCCCTTTTCTGACAGCAGCTCCCAAGGAGGGAGAGCCTTCCCTGCCGGGCTAGAGCTGAAAAGTGGCAGCAGTGGGATGCACATCAAAGGTAACAGTGAGCAGCATTCCCTCTGAAGCCCTTCTCCATCACTCTTGTCCAATCTCCCATGGGGCAAACTGAAAAACAGGACTATGAGTGTGGCTTCTGCACTTCCAGGTTCAGTTTCCACCTGATATTCTACATGAACATTTTACATTTCAGGTGCTTGATCCATGTGTCTCTTTCACATCACTTCAAGATTTCTATGTTTAGTGAGTTAGTTATTCAGGTTTGTCTTCTAATAAAACACAGCTGTCATCTTAAAAGCCTTCTTATATCCTTTGGGGTGCTCACTACTCAGAACTCAAATAAATAGGTAAAACCCAAATTTCTGACTGCTTTGCATCCTGTTAAAAACACACATAGCTTATTTAGTTAAATTGTTCTTATGTTTCTACTACACATAAAAGCATAGACAGGTAAAAACACTGCATGTCAGCTCTTCCTTCCGTAAAAGGAAAAAACATTTTCAAAAAAGTAAATTCCTTCACACATGCATTCAATACTCCCACTTCAAACACTGTTTTCAAATTTTCCTATTGGAAGGTGAGAGCACAGAGAAAAATAATTCAACTAGACACTACTGATACACTGAAAAAGAAACTTGTAATAGCAAGGGAATTTTAGATGCCAAAGGAGTACCAGCAAATTAAAAAATGTGCTGGGAGAAAACAGCAGCTTGTAGGCCATCTTTTGGAAGCTATTGAAACACAAACCATGCTGAGCTCAATGTTTCAATGAGCCTGCATGAAACAGAGTCTGACAGTTCTCTGGTTTCAGTGTAATTATAAACAAGCACATTCCTGCATACTCCTTGTCTGGGCAAATGATGGTACAACAACTGCAGGAACAACTCAATGTCCCTAGATACAAAGACTCAGCAGGTATTAAAAAATAGAAAAGAATTCATACCTCAGGAGAATACAACCAAGCATTTCAGATAACCAAATCTACAAGCAGATGGTAAAATGCAGAAGCAACAGGTATTAGATGACAAGGTCTACTTTAGAGCCAGCCCTCAGCTTCTTGACATTAGTGTTCAGGGAAAGAAAAGAAGCACATAGCAATAATGCTCAGGCAAAGCACAGTGCACTACAAAGATGTTGATCTTGTCTGATGTTTTTTCCCTACCCCAAGTTATCTTGCTGGTCTTTTACAGCTGGCTGTGAAGGGACACTCTTTGCTTTTTGATTAGCTTTCTTTCAGACAATGGTGTCTCAAAGAGAAACCCAACTTACTGGTGCAGTATTGAGCTTCCCAGCTGACAGAGGAGATCTATTCTGAACCCAGAAAACTTGTTATTGTAACACTCTGTCAAAAAAAAATCCATGTGTTAAAGGCAGAGTCAATACAAAGCAGGGAAACATCCATGAGCCGCTGGCTGGTGTTGCTGTACAAATATTATCAAGGAGCAAGACACAGCCTCCACCCAGCAGAACTAAACCAAAGCTCACCAAAGTTGCCTATTTCTCTGAGGTATTTTCTTCAAATTGCTCTGACAGGAAGTCAAGAGCCATCAGCCTGATCTGCAAGTGCCCAGTAAATAATACTTTCCTCTAGTGAGCACTTAACTTATACAGCAGAGAGAAAAAGCCATCAAAGCCCATCTTGCTGCCACTTGAAATGAGATGAACAGGCAATATCTGACTGACTTGAACACTGAGCTGCACTGGGCTGAGCGCCACCTCTTCACACCCTGAGCAGGTGAAAACAGCCACGCTCCCAGAAAAGGCTGTTGTCAGAATCCCAGCAACATTCCTCTACAAGCATTTCTCCCTGAATACATTACATTGATTAACTTGGAGAAGAATCATAACAAGTGGCCCTTTACATCAGTGGAGGGCTGTTTAGGCTGCCCAAGAACAGCAAGTGGCACAGCCCAATATGAGAAGGCAATTTAGAGAGAATTAAATAAACACCAAAAAAAATCATTAAAACCATAGAATGAAATAAAAAACAATAGTTCTGCAATACTAAATGCATCCCTAGTTTAGATTTTTGCTCTCTTTAGAGTTTGGATACTCAGGGAGAGCTTATGTCAATAATAGCACTGCACAGAGCAACAGCTCTTGGTTTTCCTCCCAACGACCTATAACCCTCTTTCCAAAAACAACTATTCTGTAATATGAGCAGTGACTTCCAATGGCAACAGACTCATTTATTCTAGCCGAGTATCAGATCCTAAGTGCTAGAAATGTCTGAAGAGCCCTTTGAATGAACAATGACTAAGAGACTTCCACAAATTAATAGCTGTTCTAAGTCAGATTTATACATAGACACCTCATTGCAGCAAAGTTTGAAAACCTGTAGAAGAAACTCATCATATCAGAGTTTCTACCTGGTCAAAATCCTGAAATCCCTGGTCATTTTATAGAAAAATAAACAGAATAGTTCCTCACTGTAAATGAGGAACATAATGAAAACTATTCCCATTGCAACAATGCTGAAATTTAGAGTGGATTTGATATGCTGGTACATTAAACATGGCAACTAATGAAATAAATATGAACAAATGTCAGGTTAGAACAGACACAAAAATAGCTAGAATTAAAATCTTGAAAACCATTACTAGAAAAATAAGTAACACAAATGCATGCTATTATTAACCATTTTTGTAATGAATCTATCAATATTAAGGGATTTTGTTCCAGTAATAACATTTCATAAAAATTGGAAAGCAAAAGTTGATGAGAACATTAGTTTTCTAATTTACTATTTTTTACTTGAATAAACACTGGTTTTAATTTTATCCTGTTAGTTAGAACAAAAACATTGAAGAAAATGGATGATTTTTACCAAGTAGGACTTTTGTGAATTTGCTGAAAGCTGTCTGATTAATTTGGTACACAAACTTGGAGGGAAACAGATAGCTAGAAAAATGTGAATGTTTTTTCTAGTACAGAAAGCAAACCATTAAAATACTGAAAGCTTTCTCATATGTCTGATTCAGGCATTCACCACAGAAGGAGGTGAAGTCTCCAAGCACTTGACCATAACCAAATAAAGAAGCAAACAACCAGTAGAATTTGATATTTACAACTTCTCACACACCCTCACTTCCTACTAGAAAAATATTTGAAGAGTCCTGTTTTATAAAATGCACACTACAGAAAACTAATGCAACCATAGAAACTGAGCCCTTCTGTGCAAGCTATATTTTCAATATTACAGTTTATAGAAAAGAACAGTACCAGCACAGAAAACTTATTTCATTTGCAAAAACTATTCTTTCAAGCAACAGATTTGGTAAGGATTCCATATTTAGGGTAAAAGCTTTTCCCATGGGAATTATCTTAATATTTTCTGTGTTTTAGGGAGATGGAGGTTATTATTCTAAGAAAATTTGAAGCATCTTACTCTCAACTGTTCTCATCATGATGAAACTTGAACCGCGATTTAGAAAGTTTGCTTTGCCACTAATGAAATCAAGGAGATAGCATTTATAATCTTCCTTTGAACTCTTGATTAAAATACATACATAAATAAATATTTATATTGGTAAGCATTTGATAGTTTTGATCTACACTCCTGACACTTTGATCCCACTGGCACTTCTCCAGTGCCCAACTCCAAATGAAAGATTACTTACATATTCTTGTTTGCTCTTTCAAAAGGTGCAGTGTTCAATAAGCTGCATCCCTAAGAATTTCAACAACTGTTTCTGAAAAGCCAACAAGCAAGCATGGCCTCCAACCACTGCAGCAAAAATGTGATGCACACGTTAAATAGCTGCTCTCTGATGAAATGGACCTTGCTTGCCACTGCTGTGTGCTGAGTGCTAAAACTAGATTTGCTATGTGCTCAGCATAAAGTTATTATGATTTTGTATTCATGAAAACAATTCTGCTTAAAAAGAGTTGTTAAGTTACTGTCCTTTGCCTCTAAATATTTATTCCCTACAATGAGAATAAGTATACAACAAGAAGGAAAAAGAATCTCAGCACCTGGTAATTCTATGAAAAAAAATTTGAGGTCAGATAACTGAGATTTCGTCACAAATTCCCCCAGAGGACAGGCACCTGCTGGTAGGGTGGGGGAAAACTTGATTGCAAAAACAAAGAAGAAAACAGCTTTACATGAGAGTCAACTTTATCTTAAAGCCTCCAAGACTGTGCTGCAGGGAAACAATAACACCCTCTCTGCCATGTGCTGAGCCTTTACTGTGTGTTCCTGAAATTTAGCCTCAAACAAGGACAACACTGGCTAATTAATTGCCTTGTTGATAGTTTCACTTTTGTAAGACTGCTTCCCTCATATTTTGCCCATACACTTTACCAGGAAAATTATCTTTTCTATGCTATTGTCTATGATATAATATTTACTTGGACAACTTCTGTCTTTTTTTACATCCCTATTTCCTTTCCATTGTCCCCAACTAAACAAAGTTCCTAATTTAAACATGCACACAAACTATTTATCTCAGACATAGAATCGGGGTTTTTTTTTGCTCTACTCAAAGATTAAATGTGGCAAAGTCTCCTCTGTAGCCACTGTACTAACAGCAGAGACGTAAAGGCCAATGTGCAGCAAGCCTGTTTTCCCAGAGCGTGTCCTGCAGAGAGCAGCATCAGAGCCTTGGCAGCCACCGAGAACCACAGGGCAGGCGGGACTCAGTAAGTGGACAGCATCCCTGAGCACAGATCAGCTCAATCTTTTTCATTTCCTGCTATCCTATGCTAGGAAACTTAACTGGGGATGCCTTTTGCATTATCTCCCATCAGGCTCACATTTCCATTGTAAACAAATCCATTTGCCACTTCAGTTGTTCAGCTCCGTCTCAATGTACAGGGCTGAGAGGGCAGAAAAAAACATAATAAATGGTGTCACGTCCAGATTTTATCACAAGGAGCTGAACTAAATAACTTATGAGTCCAAGTCCATTCTATTGAGTTATGAACTAGCTCTTCCTCCTACAGTAAATTAAAATTCTTACTGCATACAAAAAGCCCAGTGAATGCATTTTATTACTGTTGCAGGCAAGTGCAGAAGCAATGAAGGCAGAGCTAAGGTAAATATATAACCCAATGCCTCTCTGGTGGATTGTTTCCTAAACCTTATAATTTTATTCACTGGTATTTAAATGTTGCATTTTCTGCCTGTGTATTCAGAAGGCTCAGTAGAAAAACAGAAGTTGCTGGGACGTGGCAAAATCAAAGCTGTATGATGACAGAAAAATCTACTGTCAACAAGGAAAATGTCCTAAAAGCAATGACAACTTTCTGCTACACTTTCCCACAAGCAATCTCATACCAATTCAGGTATAGGCATTTTAGCTAGCATTTGGGAAAAGGGCAGCGAGCATAAGGTAAGAAAAACTTTGTAAATGAGAAAATTATAAAGTTTAGATCAAATGGAAGCTGGTATTTATTGTGTAGTAGATATTAATGATTTCATAAATATACATCCAACTATAATAATATATATTTACACTAGACAGAAGAACACACAGTTGAAATTATTACCAAGGAGCAAGACAAAAATCCCTAAATGGGATAAGCATGATTGTGTGAGATAGGACAGTGGACAGAGAAGGGTTATTCTGAAGTCATAAGAAGGAAACGGGCTAAACTTCATCCCTCTGGTTGAAAAACTCTTAATTTCAGCAGGTCTAGGATTCTGTCCAAGGAAGAAGACAACTTCTGCCATAATTGAAATACAAGGACTCAGTGATTGAGAGACAGAACAAGCATAAACCTCATTGTCAACTGTATAAACTCTGAACAAAAAAAAAAAGCACTATTCAAACATAGTGGGTTTTTTTTTCTGCAATGACTAGATTAATCTACCACCATGCCATGCATGAATTACAAAATACATTAAAGTGACTAGTTAATAAATGTAAAATTGAAAAAAAAAATTGCTGGTTTGGGCCCATAGAGGGGCAAGGCTAGAAGTTACATAATCAACACAGGATGTTAAATCCATAAATCCATCTATAAGTTAAATACTCAACACAGGAAGATCCTGGAACTTACTGGACAGGATTTCTAGCCTAGATTTTGAGGACAGCTCTTGAGAAAAGCATGATAGTGTTACTAATGGGACTCAAATACAGGAAGATCATTATGCCAATTCAAACTGAGCAACAGAAAGCAAGTTAATCTGTACATGACTTCAAAAATTACTGATAAAGACGGCATATTAACAAAAAATATAAAGCAGCATGAAAAATCAACCTCTAAAAGGGGATTAATTTTAAAAATATAAAGGAAGTATTTCTTTCCATAGTGGATCCTAAAGTTATGGGGTTTGTTGTTATATGAAGTTGTAGAGACTATCAGAGAGTTTGGAAAGGAATTAGACAAATTCATAGGCACCAAAGCTTAGATCATGGCTCGAAGGACTAGAAGGATACAAATGAATAATAAAAAGCAGCTTCAAGCACTGAGGAATAAACTGCAGACAGTCTGTAGTCTTTCATGCTTCGCCCAAAGTAGCTTCTCTTTCTGTCATTGGGAAACACACAGAAAAAATTCTGCCACAGGAATAAATGTGTTTAAAGAAGCATGCTTTATAAACAAATTTAACTTTAATTCCCCCTGCATTTTAATGAAAAGGAGAGAAGTTTCTGTAAGCCAATTAAGGAATTGGAGCACATACTCCAACACAAAGTCTCTGGGCATTTTTGGTATCATCAACACAGCTGCATCAGTTGTGACACCAGACAGAATGAAGTTTGGGATTTATGGTGGATGTTTCAGAGCAAGTCTCTGCTGGCTTTGACACCTCCCACTTCAGTCTTGGGCTGAGAAAGTGCAACCTTAGTGGGATCCAACCCCACTCTGCTGCATGCTGGCCCAGTCCTCATCAAACCAAAAACTGAGAAGGCATCCCTTCTCAAAGAGGGAATAATCCACCAATTTTCAGAATAGCCATATAAGAAAGACTTCATTTACAAAAAACCAAAACCAAACACACCAAGCCATGGACAAGGACTTTTTTTGTCAGCTCTTGCTTTCTACAGATTGTAAAGCTCCATGAGACTTCAATGAGACTTCACAGCATTTGACTCGGCACATGGAGGTTCAGCATGATCTCACAAAGGGATTCAGGTAGAAATTCAGGTGCCCTGACAGTCACACACTTCTCACAACTAGAACAGCACAGATAAGATCCCAATTTTGGCAAGAGGCAAGCACCACCTAGACCTTGCTCTTACAACTGGTCTGAGGAAGGAAATCTGTAAATGAAGTCTAAGACTAAGCCCTTACTGCAAACATACTTCAGATTTTCCATCAGTCTAAGGTCTTGCTTATTTCACACATTTTGAAAGAGTATCCCATCCCAAAAACAGCTAGCTAGCTTGGGAAGTAACCTAAAATCATGTTCTCTGCACTCTGAGGAAAAATACTGCTGTACTTTCAATGCCACACTAATCTAGGACTGCAAAGCCTACTCTCTACCAATTATTTAGGTCACTCCTTTTTGGCTTTGAAATTTTTCATGCACCTACTCATGGAGAACCTTTTCCTCACTCCTGTGAGCTCATACACATTGATGTTAACCATGCCTACATAAATCACTTCAGGCTTTCCTAGGAGTTCAACTAAAGGAAGCCGAGACATTCCTCAAAAAGAACCAGATGTAGCATCCACAGGAAAAAGAAATAATTATCACAGTAAGGAAAAATGTCAATTCAATCAGTTTCTATTCATGCATTGCTCAGAAAAAAAAATCAGTCTTAGCAAGTCAACTCCAGGAAATGCTGAGGAATAAGAGATTACACTCTCATAAGACACTTTTCTGTTCTCAGGTGACCCATTAGTCATTCCTCCCAAGATTTCCTATTTAACTATTTTGAAAAGATCCAAGCAGAAATTTCTTCACTGCTTTCATCTTGATAGCTTTTTGTGTACACTAACACCACAAATTCAGACTTGGCCTAAAATGGATGTTACTTCATTTCCTCTCCGTTGACATCAGATTTCTTCACTTTTTCCTTATAGCCACAATTAGGACAAAGGATCAAAAATGTCCCAAGGAGCTGTTCTTCAATCAGTACACAGCTATTACCACCATATATTGCATTATCAATAAAAGAGGCCAGCAATAACTGCTCTTTCTAAAGGAGAACCAAACAAGCTCTCTTTATAGGACAGCCAGCAGCAAGATGACTTTCCTAATAGGTAACAAATTGCCACTCTGATTGGAGCCAGCTGCCTAGCAAAAAATTGGAATCGTGCATTGATATTTTGGAGCACTTGCTTTTGTAAAACATTGTCTGGGTGCAGCACTATTTATATGCAGCCCTTCTGCATGCTGTGTTCCAGATGAAGTGACAGCCACCATCTTCAAGCAGCTGCAAATTCATCTCTGCCACTGAATCATATAAATCAGGGTACTTTTTTTTGAATTCTTTTTGGTATAATTAGGACAGAGAAAAAGTACAGTCCAGAATCAACAGGTATACTAGACTACCATTCTACATGGCAGTCCAGAAAAACTCATTCAGCTCTTATAGTTATGCTATTCTATTTTGACTGCCTTGTACCAAATTTGCAATGGCAAAGAAATTTACCCCTTCTGAGCTCTCCCACCTCGAGGTTCATGCAGGCTGATAAAGGGAGCCAGGGTCCAGGGGAGAAAAGCAGAGCAGAAGGGGCACTTAGCCACTGAGGAGGGGCCACTGTCCACCTTTCCCAGGTCTGCTATTCCTTGCCACAGTTACACCTTCCCCAGGGGCCACCCTCTTCCCTGCAGATGCCTGAGGAGTTTTGAGGCTTGAAAGGAAAGGAGCAAAACGAGCCCCGTCTGACTGACTCTCCTCACGCCCCTACACAAGTGCAGACCCTTGTGTCCATGATCAGCGCTAGACTGGGAAGTGCACAGCTTCCCTCCCGCCTGGAGCTCCTGCATCCATCCCAGCCACAAAGAGATACCAGGTTTGCTCCAGCCCTACAGTCTGAGAGACACTCCATCCTGCAGCAGGCAAGAACAAACATCTCCATCTGGCAGCAACTGCAGCTGCTCTTTTCCACAAGGGAGGCCAAAACCAAAACACAGATACATTCTTCTCTCGAGCACTTTCCTGTCACATCCAAGATGGCCACAACGCAGTGTCACCACAGAATTCCAGAAGGCTTCAACCCACACAGAGTAACACCACTCCAGAAGGCCGCAAGCCTCTGCTCAACTTGTCCTCCAGCCCAGCTTTTATCCCCTGATGCAGGGCACCTGTGAGCCCTCTGTGCCCTTTTTGGTTGCTCAGTGCCCTCAATGCTGCTCACCTGCTCTCACAGCTGTGGCCCATCAGCCACTCCCAGTTACCACAAACTGTGCCCACAGCAAGGTTCAGAGAGCATCTGAGCAATATCTATAGCTTAAAACAGCTGACAGAAATCAAACAGCAACTAATTGTGGCACACAGCAGACAAAGTCCAACAGATGTCCTCAAAACCAGATAAAACCATCTAGATTACAATCCACATAAAAACTACCAGGTCTCTCACTAAACCATAAAATGGATACATCTGCAAAAAAATCTACAGAGCAGTTATGACATTCCTTCTTTTTATCTTATTTACCTAATCTGAATGGGAAAATAAAACCTCCAAAACTATCTCACAATTGAGACTGTCATGTGGACATGGTAAAGAAAGCCACTTGTGCACTTAGGGTAGAATGATCAGCATAGAAACACAAAGCTTGGTTAAAGGCACTCATCACAAAATGCAGAATGTGAATTACTTTCACAGAAATACACAGCAATTAAAAAATCCAATGGTCAGGAGACACATGCATGCCTAAAAGGCAACTCCCAAAGCAGTGTTTTGAATTATATATCACTTTATCTATTAGAAAGTAACAGCTTTAGAAACACAAGCCCTTCTGCATTCCTCTTCCCCACAAACGACCCCAGAAACAAATCAAGTCACTTCTGACTTACGTGCCTGGTACCAACAGCAGCCCAGGGTGGAATGGGGGATTTGGTGCCCAGAATTCCCAGCTGGTCAGCAGCAGCACAGGTCACACTTGAGATGGCCACAACACACACAGTGTCCCATGGAATTCCAGAAAACCCACACAGAGCAGCAGCATGGCACCTCAGAAGGCTGCAAGTGTGTGCTCCTTTTGTCCTCCAGCCCAGCTTTGATCCCCTGATGCTGATGCACGGCACCTGTGAGCCCTCTGTGCCCTTTTTGGTTGGTCAGTGCCCCTGGCACTCATTGCCCCCAATGCTGCTCACCTGCTCTCACAGCTGTGCCCAATTTAGGATAAGGCTCAGCCACAGCCCCACCCCAATGACCACAAACTGTGTGCCTACACTTTCTGGTACTGGCTTCTTTTTTTTCTTTTTTTTTTGGACCCCACTAGATACATATTGAAATTTGGTTTGTGATGTAGGTGCTTTTCATCACATTCTTAATAAATGAAAACAAAATGAAAGTATCTCCAAAGCTTTGGGGGTGCTCATAGTAAGAATTTCTAGCTTCAGCAGACTTGTACCTGAGGACAAAAGCAAGGATATCACTAAGGTTCCAGTCAAGTGCAAGAGTTAAGGCCACAAGACTAGAGATGAACAAACTGTCCTCTGAAATATGAGCACAGTCTCTTAACCACAGCAAAACATCTTCTCTCCTGAAATTGCTTTCTTTCAAACAGCATGCTATGTAGACATATGTCAGTGCCATTACAGGCTAAATCAAACTGAAAGGATAAGACAGCCTGAAGAAGTTACGCTGGTTTAGTAACTGGTGAGGGTCAAAGGAGTTACAGATGTGCTGCTGGCTTCCTGTGCTTATGGCTCTTGTTTGCCAGAAGAAGACAACTTCTGGCAAACCACTCACTTTTAATAAGCTTCATTTAACAGAATAACTGTTCTCAAAAAACAAAAGTGGGTTGTCTGCTTACGTTACTATTTTAGCATTCACAAGTCAGTTGCATGAACTTACAGTTTTGCAGAAGGAAAATATTTCTTGAGTTAGCAAACAGTCGCAATGTTCTGGATTTTTGGACCAGATCCTGAGCCCTTGCATATCTCAATATCCAGAAGCATTCCACAGACCTGATTTTAACCTTTATTTTTTGTGAAAAAACAGATTTTTGGACTAATAGTTGCCATTATCCTTACCTCTTCTCACCCTCATTGTTATCACCTCAATATCACCACCTTTAATAAACCAGTTCTTTCCAAACTTAATAGAGGCCTGGACTTTGAGGACATTTATTTTTCTCTTTTCTTGGGAAAAGAAAAAAGGTGAAGGATTAAAAAAAAAAAAACTACTTAGACTGGCCCAAGGTGAGCTAACAAAAAAGGCCCCCCAGGAAGCCACAGCTGAGCACAAAAGTTTTACCTAAATGTAGGAGCAAGGAAAGCATCTCCTAGCAGAATCATCTTTTTGTTGAAAGTATATAAAGGATGGTGGCATTAGTGATGTGCAGTCCAACAGGATTCAGGCTAACTCAAGTCACTCATCACAAACACTTAAAAATGCCACATCTTTTCTCTAGAACATTTTCCTTATACTCTCACTAATAACAGAGCCAAATTTGAGCTATTTTAGGAACTAAAGGGACTTCCTCACAGTGCTAAAATTCAGTACTTACAAAAGGAAATGCTACATTGTTAAAATATAATGACCTCTGCATTTTTGTAACTCAAGGAAGAACTTTAAGATTTAAAACTAATAAAATCACATAATATACCAAGAAATTAGGTTCTGAAAGTTAGTAATTATATTACATAAAAATCTTAAAGAAGAGGTGAAATTTCAACTGCAATTTGAAAGAAAATAACTTGAAAATGTCACCACTCTCCTGAACTTTTGGGGGAGCTAAACACATACAAAAGCAACTGGGAAATATTACGTTTTCCCTGTGCACAAAAATTATGAAAATAGGCTTTCGCAACGTATAAGTTAATAAAGGCATTTACATGAGAGAAAGTGAGACACAGAAGAAACAAAATATGATGTTTCAATACTTTCACTCTCGGCAGGTCCTTATTTTGTCCCACACTACACCACACCACCTACAGATTTCATCTCTCTACCTGACCCCAATAAGGCAAGAGTTTCAAAGGACTGATAGTAAATACCAGCCTACCTGCCCTGCAGTCGTGTGCCTTGAGGTTCAGGAGAGCTTTTACTTAGCAGAGATAAACATTCAGCCCCTAGTATCAGTCCAGGCTGGGGATAAGCAGATGGAGAGCAGCCCTGCCCAGAAGGATTTGGGAGGAGAGGCTGGACATGACCCAGCCGTGGCACTCACAGCCCAGAGAGCCAAACGTGTCCTGGGCTCATCCAGAGCCCCGTGGGCAGCCGGAGAAGGAAGGAGGGAGGCAGGGAGGGGATTCTGCCCCTCTGCTCTGGCAAGAGCCCACCCACACCCAGCTCTGAGATCCCAGCACAGGAAGGATGCTGGAGTGAGTCCAGAGGAGCTCACTGGAAGAATTGGGTTTATTCAGTCTGGAAAAGAGAAGGTGACCTAATTGTGACCGTCCAGCACCTGAAGAGAACCTTTAAGGAAGATAGAGAGGGACTTTTTACAAGACCATGTACAGGATGCAGGAGAGTAGCTTAAAACTGAGTGAGTTTAGACTGGATATTAGGGGGGGAAATTACTGTGACTGTAGCAAGGCACAGGAACAGGTTGCCCAGAGAAGTTGTGGATGCCCCATCTCTGGAAGTGTTCAATGCCAGGCTGGTTGGTGCCCTGGTGTCCCTGCCCATGGCAGGTACTTGGAACAAGGTGATCTCTACGGTCCATTCCAATCCAAACCATGTTAAGATTCTGGGATCTAGTAAACAATTACATCCTTTTCACCTTGACCCAGCAGCAGCTCTTCCCCCAGATTTATCACAGGCTAGGTGCCACAGGCTACTCCTTGAGCCACACCTACACTGCAGTCATGGTATTACAGACATCCCTGAATCAGTTACTCCAAACCAGCTCAGGTTCTGCTGGCAGAGTACCTGTGAGTAAAAAAAAAACTCAGCACAGGTTGCAACACCCAGCTGCCCAGGCTCAGGCTGTTTGCTGTCTGTAGTGGCAAAGAAAAACCCCAGCTGCTTTTTTTAAGGCAAGCCAAGCCCTTCTGAAGGAGCAGTAGTCACAGCAGGACTGCAATGCAGATATATTTCAAGAACCTGTACCTGCAAAGTCCCCTCAGAGAAAAAAGGCAGTTAATTCCCTAAACCAAAATGGATCCCTGAGGATCTGAGCAGAGGTCAGGAAGTTCTGTAATGGTCTCTGCAGCACAACAACACCAACAAGGAAGAAGCAAGCTCCCAACAGCTTCCACAGGATCAGAGGGATTTGTGTGAAACAATCACATCAGTGGCACCCAACCTCCTTTACATGGAATTCCTTAGTAAGGGCAAGAGAGGGTCTACTGAAAAAGTCTGCATATTGCAACACTTCCCCTGGAGGACATAAGCACTGGTCACACCTTAGCAAAAGGAAGATATTTTTACATACTAAAGCATATGACCATACAGCTTTAAAAAAAAAACCACATACATACTCAATGTAGTGATTGTTCTCTGTGTTGCTGGAGCCAGTTACTTCATTAATTTGCTACCATATAAAAATAATTCCACAGCATTTTCTACATCCAAAAAATGCATATAGTAATAGTGACAATATCATCTCAATGCACAAGTACAACACACAAGTAAAGCAAAGAAACAATTGCATGTTTTTCTGCCTCCTAGGTAGTTAACGCTGCTTTTAATTTCATCTCTGTCTTTCCATATTATCATCTGCAGAAGCTCATGGCCAGGAGTTTGCCCTGGTAATAGCTGACTGTTCTCTTTGATATCACTCCTTGCTCTTTATGGACAGCCCAATACTCACTGTGATTAGCAGGGGACAGCCCTGTCTATCCAGATAAGTCAGGAGTGCTTAGCAGTTCACTCCATGCATCACCACTAATTGCTGTAAAAGAAAATTCCTGCATTACTCTTTTAAACAAACAAACAAAGAAAAAGACAATTATCTCTCCAGGGAAGTCAACAATGCTTCACCACAGTTGGGAAGAATTTGTTTCCATCAGTAATTCCAGGAAATAACACCTTATTTGTCAACTTTTTTATTCTTTGTCTGAGATTTAATGTTCCATGAACCTGTACTGAAATATTGGTTGCTAAAAAAATTTTAGAAAGTTATTATCAGGTGGGTCATAGTAATTGCAATCCTAGAGCTGAAAGGAGCAACATGCCCTAGCACAGGAATAAGCATGGGTGACAGTGACTAGCTACAAAGATAGCTTGTCTATTCTCAGTTTAGCTAATATTATTGAAAGAAAATAATAAACCACAACATATTAAAGCTGGTATGGTTTCAACTTCGTATTTGCAGAAGGTCTGAAAAAACTCACTCAAAATTTTAAAAAGGCATTACAGCTCATTCACTCAGAGCTACACACAAAGAGAAATACCAACAAGATACTCTCAGGGGGTCAAAACAACAAAAAACTTGTCTGGTAACCCCAGAAAAACCAGAGAACTTTGTCAAAAGGTTTAGAGCAGCATTATACCAACATGAAATACTTAAAGCATTTAATTTAACCTACTCAACTCCACACTCTCTAAGTCAGCTCGATTTTAAGTTACCTAAAAATTCCAAGAAGGAATTAGTAGGAGAAAAAGACAGAGCAGAGATACAAAATAAGAACCAATCCTGATTTCCAGCAGTGTTCAGCTAATGGAAATTCCAAGAGGAGGTAGGGTCCAAACGTGTGCCCGTCCCATGTTCTGCTTTAAACACCCCTCGGCCTTCCCGTGCCCTTCTCCCAGGTGGGATTTCTGTCATTTGCCCACTCAGGAGCTGGGTTAGGGGCTCCAGAGGTGGGTGTGGAGCATTGCCTGTGCCGTGCCAGGGATGGGCAGCCCCTGCAGGGCTGGGATACAGGCTCTGGGGGTGAGGGAACATGGATGGAGCAGAGAATCTCCTCACCAGAGCAAGACTCAATCTGCCCCTTCCCTCACACACACACACACACACACGAAATGTTTTGAGCCATCAGTCATTTCAGTCACTCACAAACTGGACAAACTCAGGGAGAAATTGGTTTTCTCCTCAAAAGTTATATTTATAAAATTATACTTTGAAGAGACATTTTTAAAACAAGTGGGAGATGTGGATTTGTTTTGTTGACTTTTCTTTTGAGTTCTAAATGATCTGCTCTTGAAATGTGTCCATGGCAACCTTCCTGGTTTTGTTTCTGATGGTGACTGGGAAAGTTTTCTTAAGGGAAAATATGGCCTATATATACTGAGCAAACTAATACCAAGACTGTTGTAAAGTATCCTTACATAAATATGAAATTTTACATCCCCTTTTGTTAAAGTAAAAACAAAATGATGCTATGTCCAATCATTGCATAAACCATGTACATCCCATTTTGCCACAGGATAATTATGTTGTTTCAAAGAACATTTTTTTCCATCAGATATTTTCCTTGCAATGAAAGAAAATTTGGCTAAGATTGTATCAGTCAACAGCAATTTTCTCACAGATAAAATTTTCTAAATCAATCTCCTTCACCCAGAGCAATCCTTCTCTAGGACAGCACTTAAGATTACATTTCTCAGTTGAAGGAATTGTAAATGGGACAAAGCATGTCAGATGAACAAATATTTTTCAAAAGTCATTGTAGACCCATCAATGATTTTACAGACACTTTCACAGAGCTGAAGGCAAGGAAATAGAAAGTTTAATGCTAGTTTCACAGACATGCCTTCCTTTGCCACAGCTGCCAGATATCATGACCACGCCAGTTCCAGACAGAAACTCCAGTTCAAGCTAAATTTCTTTTGGTGGTTTTGGCATGAAAATAATGCAGCAAATCATTTCAGTCATCGATAGCTCTCACCATATCAGAAAACAGTAAAGTCCAGAAAAGTAATTTCTGAAGGGAACATCAGTAAGTACTCAGGAACACTCATTTTATTTTGCTTTGTGTTTTGGGGGGGCAGGTTTTTTTTTATTTGCCTTTTTTTTTTCCCTCCAGACTGCCTCTAACTTGATTCCAAGGACTGAATGCCACTCAGTGGCTGTGGTATGTCAGGTGCCTCCTGGATTGCATCTTCCCATTCAGGTTCATCCCAAAGGAATCCAGTTCTCACAGGCAAAGACCACTCACTATATAACACAAACCAAAGCAAAATGTGTGGGGACTACTGCAGATTTCCCTTCTTTATCTAAAGATGCACTCAAAGGTGACTTTAAAAAAGACCACTTGTGTTTCCATGAAAGAAGATTTATACACAAAATAATTCAGGTGAAAAAGATTTTTGTTGGATAAGAACATCTCTTGAAGAACCTCACTCAGTAAGTTAGTGAGGAGTTAATATGACATTTTCTGGCAACACTTTTTTAGCTTGGCTTTTCTTTGAACCTCTGGCTGACACAGCAAAAGGACATTTCTGAAAACATCTCAGTCAATCAATATATGAACCTCTAAAGAGAATATGTAAGGAAGATTTCTGTGTCCTAATTAAAGTTTTGACACAGAGTCACCATTTAACATTCACCATAAACTATTTTGATCCCTACTGTCAGACTCCACATGGAAAATCCAAGCCATGCAAGTAGTATATTTAATATCTTTCTGCTGCTCTCGTGCAAACCTGATAATGAATTCAACCTGCTAATTAACTAGCTTCTAATTAATTCCTGTGCAGCCATTAGTGTGCTGTCACTCTAGCATATTACATTAGTTTTCTTCTATTGTTACTTTGCTCCTTATTTTTCTAGGAGGACCATATTGTGAACTTTATTTCATATTGGAAAACCTTCATGGCAGTATCTTCATGTACAATACAGTTATTGAAAACACACGTTGCCTAAGATAATAATTTATAAAGTAGCTGGGAAAACTTACCAGAAATTCAAGGTATTGATTTTTTTAAAAACTGCTTCCATATTGATTATTATTGGATTGTCCTGTACTCATTCAGAAATCCTTATTGTTTACAATACATCTTTGCATAACTACTGCTAACTGTAAGTGGGCACTAAAGTCTATGGACCTGTTTGAATAACTGGGGCTTTAGAATTCTTAAATAAAGTATTTTTATTTTAAATTAAAAATTTCCTAATTAAGATGACAATTTTTCTAATTTATATCAGTGCCTTTAGCCCCTTGAAAACATAATTTTTTTCCCCTAAATAACTAAACGTGAATTAGAAAATTAAAATATGGTTTGCCTTACATTGTAATACATCTTTTCATCTGGAAATAATTAGGGAAGGACATATATATTCAAGCTTCTCTTTTGTTTTTTTTTGTGACTACAGTCTAAGATCTATTTTAAGACATTTTAATTGTGAACATTCTGATCATCAGCATGATAAATTCAGTAAACAGAGGTCATTTCTGCATTGTTAACTGTAAGCTCAAATTGTATTTGTCACAGGAGAGAGCTGGAGTATAGGTTAGACTATGCATACTCCTACTCATCTGCCACCAACCATCAGGATCTAGAAAAAAATAACAGGTTCACTCTTCAGCTGGCTGTAGATGACACCCTTAGTGTGGCTGGGACCCACTAATGAACACAGACTTTCAGCAGCCCAAACAAAGGCAACATATGAACAGCCCAGGTGACTTTTACTCCTATTTTCATCCATTTATAGAGGGAAGAAGCTCAGTAGGAATAAATGGGTATCTAGGATTAATGCCCTGTGATGTGACCTCCTTCATCTGCAGAAATTAATCTGTACCCTAAATACTGAATGCACAGGCAACCAAATGCCCAGTGAACCTGTGATGAGACTATTCCTAGCCCCAAAGCACAATGCTTAAGGTGCTGTTTGCGATGCAAGCCTACTTAAAACAAATATTTGTTTTCTTTCTTATCTTCTCACTAATCAGAGTGCAATGTTGGTGGTTTTGGAGCTATAGGGTCACAGAGATCTCTTGGCTACAAATACCTAAGGGAATGCTCTTTCCTCACACCTTTTCTTTCTGCATCCAAGGGAAGCAGCTCATCTCCTCTCTGCTGTCTGCACACACAAAACACATCTATTATATAAGTTCAAGCCTTCTAAGCAGGGAGTACAACTCTTCTCTCTGTATCACCAGCTGACACTCATGCTGGATGAGGTGCTCTTTCTGGCAGCTCTGGAATCTGGAGGTGATTCCTTCTTTCTTATCGATGTAAAGAGATGGCAAAGCACCACAGGGTATCCAGAGGTCTTATCTCAGATTTAGATTTTGATTACTGCAAAGTGGGAGAGCTCCTGTCACACTGGTAGGTTAGAAATCCTCATCAGTCAATAAATTGCCTGGTCACAGCCTGAAGCAGGAGGAATATATCCTGCATAGCTAGTAATCCTTCCTGCCTGCTCTCTAATTCCTGATTTTTGGAATTCTAATCAAGATACTTTGGTAGATAGGTAGATGGGGCTTCAGTCTTCACATCCACCAAAAACTTCTTAATAAACCAAAGAACCATGAGAGCATCCTTGATACAATAGTGCCAGCTAATCTGGAAATTATATTGGAGTAAAAAAAAAAAAAGCTATAAATGAAGCTGCAGCCTCCCTGTGTAGCTCTTACTACCTATATCACAGTATGGACCGACACAAGCAAAAAAAAAAAAAAGAAGACACTACATATTTCTATAGTTAAGGGTCCTAGAAGTGAAAACAGATTGTTTCCATACATGTTTTGAGACCTTTTCACATAAAATTGAGTGACACCAAAATAAATTTAAATAAATATGTGAAAATAATCTTCCCAACTGATTCCAGTTTTTCTTAGAGACTTTTAATCACTTATTTTCAGTGTCAAAGAAATGTTACCTGCCCCATTATGAAATCCCAAGGGAGGCACAATGCTCTAGTTTTTCATAAGGAAAACTAAACAAGGTCACAGATATGGAGGGAATGAGGGCTGGAAGGAGTGAAATATATGGCTATGACAGACAAAGAACTAATGGAAGAAACTACGTACTTCTACCTATGCTGTGATTTTTGCAGTGTTGGCATATATCACTTATCTTGCTATAAGAGATGAAAAATAAATCTTCTTAATGATGAAGACAGTCTAAATTCACTGGGAGTGAGGCACTGTACAGCAATTTGCACTGCTAGCAATAGTTTTAAATATCTTCCTCCAGGTCAGGCTTTCATAGCACACAGCAAATTCACATCCATTCAGAAGTGAATGTGTGACTTGAACCAAATCTGATTTTAGGGAATTCATTTCTGAGACAAATGACCCAATTGAGTCTAATGGCTCTGTGAAGCTGCCTAGAGTAAAACATATGAGTAAGAGATTGCATGTTTGAGGCCTAAGACATTAAGAAACATACTGCTGCTACCCAGTGATAGCATCATTAATGCAGCCATTTATTGGTTTATTTTTACTTAGAACGGGAGAAAATGCATGGCCCTTCTAAGACCATGAGAAATCAATATACTTTCAGCTTTTAATAACACGATCTAAACTACCTTCTCTTGTCTGCAGTGAAATCTGCTATGGGAGTATGATGCCTTTCGTTCTCACAACAATATTATTTCCATTTTAACAGACACAAGAAAAGATTTCAGTGTAACCCTATTTAAGCCTTTGCTACACTACCTAAAATGAAAATTATATATATTAAAAAGCCCAGAAAGTGCTTCTAATGTATTTTTTTCACAATAAAGTAAAAACTATAGCCACCAAAATCTGTATAAAATATAATAATAAAATAATAAAATATGTATAAATCACAAACTTGTGGTAGCACCAAAGCTTGTATAATAGGATGTCATTGACTACAGGGTCCATAAAAATGACAAATAACACATTCCATAGATGCTTATGGACCCATTGATACCCTATATTGAGAATATCCCCTGCTACATTACATTTTTCCATGTAATTTCCCCCTCAGTATTAAACTCAGCAGGAGGAGCCCTTCCAGAAGCATTATGCCTCCAGGAGAGAGGGCAGCACTCCATAAAAACAGGGATATGTTAGGTCAACACCCATCACGACTCCTGAACCACCAATGCCAAAATCTTTCATAAGTAATTTATGTTTGGCTTTATTTGAAATTCTCCTTATTCACTATTATTCTCACAAGAGCTGGGCTGGAACTCAAAGAAACAGCATGAGTTAATTCTGCAGAGTTCATGTGTGAAACTGTGGCTTTGGGGAGTATTTGGGTTCTATTTTAAAAACTAAAAACTCACACACACCTGTTCTAAACACATCAGTAGTAACAGGTAGTGGCTCATCTGTCTTAAAAGAAAAAAAGTATTCATTTGCAAAAGGTGTAATTAAATTTTTTGAAGAGCAATCATTATTTCACTGAGTGCAACATAACAGCCTTCCCCTGCTACAAACACTTAGCACTCTGTTGAAAGGGCTTTATCATACTGGCAACCTTTATTTTTGATTTACAGCACAAGAAAGAGTCTCTTCACTACAATAAAGTTCCTTCTTCCCTTCGAGTACACCAAACCGAGTGTACAGGTGTTTTACTTGCTTGTACCAAATGTTTCATCCCTATTTTTAGAACTTTTGTAGTGTCACCAGGGTCCAAGAAAATTAAGCACCTCTCAGAATTCTCATCTGTCAAGGTTGTCTTAAAACTCCTAATATTTTAACACACTACTTCAATTTCTCTTTGTGCTTAAAATGTAATACCTGACATCCAGGATAATGCAATTGAGCTTGTTCATTTTGGCCACTGTGTCAAATGATGAAGTTTTCAGGACTGCAAGCTCCACCAGTGAAAAGTCTGTGGGACTCCACAGGGGCAGACATGGTGCTGTAGGAATACATTTCCAAAACTGAGCCAAAAAGTGTTAGGAAGAACTTGATTCAACCCAAACACAATGAGGTTGCTGCTAAGTATCTGCATTACTTTTTTTTTTTTTCCAGGCAAGTGAATACTTCAGACCATCTGAAGTATCTGAAGCAACTTGACCATCACTTAATCCAGCAGATTCAGATTCAGCAGGCATGCTCAACATCTCGGCTTCTGCAAGCCCCAAACCTTGGTGCCAACGAGTTACATAAAGGGGATTGCAGCTGACATAAACACTGAACCATGGGAATTGAGATATTTGCAAATTTAAGACTTAACAGGATGATAGACTGAAGGAAACCAGGAGAATATAACCATCCTCTGCCTCTCATTTGCTGGCCAGACAGGGCTTTGCAAAGATATCTTGCTCTATTTGCCTTTAGAGCTTGACAGGGACAGTGGTTCTCCAATATGGTACTGAATTAGGAGACACCGTGTTTGTATTGTTAGAACCTTAATTGAAACAGTCAGAGAGAAATGTTTTATTACAGAGAGAGAAAGGACTTTTTTAATAAGACTCTAAGGGGACTTGGCTTTAATGATGCTTAACACACTGTTTTACGCCACACATTAAATCTACAGGCTATTTCTTGTTAAATGTCGGTTGTTTAACAGCAGGCTGGCATCAGATTGCCTGCTGTGGATAGTTAGGGCTGCCTTCTGCAACTTCTGACAGGCTCAACACTGATTACAGACAGCACCAATTTTAATTCTTACAGTGTTTCCCTTCCTGACACTTTCTTTCCCAAGCTGATTTTTATAACAGATGTTCTTCACATGGCACAAGCACAAATATAATCAATTGTATCACTTGAAACACTAGGTAAGAGACCAGGATTATAAAAAAGTAGGTTCATCTGTTCTAAAATGAAATAAACTCTCATCATTAAAGCCTTTTAATCATAAGCCAGCAATTGAAAAGAGAAATCACAATACAGAAAACCAAATTTAATAGTATATTAGTAAATCAGCTTTCATTTAGAATGATGTTAAGACTAACAGACATCAAATAAGCAGGTTTTTAGAAAAACCTAACAAAGTATGAATTTTCAGCTGAAGTTTTTAGCCATGGTTCAGTTATCTTTCAAATCAGTTGACTACCTTTATTTTTCCAAGCAGTTTTTTTGTCTCTTATCCCACTTGGGGAATTTGCACATTCTCCATTCAGAGAAAGGGGTGAGGAGGGTTCGTTGTAGTTGCCTTTTTGCCAAAATATACTTTTTTTTTGTCTAAATGTGGCAACACATATGCATCTGAAGGAGCTGATCTATACAAAGAAAATATGACAGTTCACAGGGTAATTTCATGGACTGAAAATGGCATTTCTACCCAGCTTTGAACAGGAAAAAGCACTCAGAGTTCTGCACTAGTTTTGGTACATAAAGTAAAGTAAAACATCTCAAATATCCTAGCACCATCAAAGACTTACATGATGAAGTCAACACAGCATAAAGAGGTAACAGCAAACAGCTCACATAACCAAGGCACAGAAAGTTTTCTGCCGTGTGTTTTGGTGAGCAAAGATTAAAACTTCAATAACACATTGAAAACAAAATTTCTTTTCCGATTACTAGAAGACACACACACAAAACCAACCAATGAAAAACAACATCCAACTGCACCAGTCAAAGAAAAAACTACGAAGGAAAAATAATAGCCAAACTTCTTTAAATATTTCTAGCCTGGAATGTTTGTAATTCTATGTATGGAAGAATAATTTTGCAGTGGAAGCCCACTGTTGCCTGGCTGGGACATTTGTTTGGAAATGGAATGGTTTCTTACTAAAAAGCCAGCTGAAATACATGGAGTACTTGACAATATGAATGAAATACAGAGCACCAGAAGTAGGATGTGGGCACAGCCTTGCATTTCCACCTTGTAGGCATTCTCAAGTCAAACATTTATATTAGCAGACAGCAACCCCACAGACAGAACCTATCTTTTTCAAGTATTACTGCACTCATTCTTGCATAAATACACTCACAAATCAGAGATAAAAAACAACTATGGTGCATTTCACAATTCTTTCAAGATGCCTGTCCTTTCTAGCTTTCACATTTTTAATGCTTGGAAAGCATTTAATTTTAAGTTCTCCCACTAATGGATTCTGGGGTGGCCATTCCACATCCTAAAGAATCTGATTTTCATTTACCATTTCTGTTCTCCTTTTATTTCTATTCCCTTTTTGTTACTTTTCTGTATTTAATTGTTACTTTTCTGTAGTTAATTTACCCTTTTTATTTTCTTTGTTTTTGCTCTGAGCTCCATTTACAGTTTTTTCTCTATTCAAGCATTTGAGATGGTTATAGTATCCCTTCAGTTCCTGTGTCTCTGATTATGACTCCTTTTTTTGGTTGGGGCTCCTCCCTCCCTCCAAAACCAAATACATAATCTTCCATTGAATTTTGCCTGCATGAAAAGGGTACAATGAGACCATTTAATCTTCTCCCACTAATTGGTCTCTTCAAATCTCCAATCTCTTTTAATAGGGCTTTTTTCCCCGAGTTCCTTTCAGCAAATTCACATTTTGTTGTGCCAGCTCCAGCAGCACGAGCACGCATCCGGCTAATGCAGGACCGTTTACATATTAAAAACGTACATGCAAATGCTGAGCACAAAATAGAATGACTTCAAAACAGATTTTAGATTAAATCACACACCAGTGCAAATCCTTTGGAGAACACCCAAGTGTCCTGGAATTAAACTTTTACCCCAGGAAACAGCTGGAAGCATGTGGTAACTACATGATTTGGGTTGAAAGGGACCTTAAAGATTACCTTGTTCCACCTCGCTGCCAAATGCAGGGACATTTTCCACCAGGTCAGGCTGCCCAAAGCCCCAGTCAACCTGGCCTTGAACACTTGCAGGAATGGGAATTTATGCCTATCTTGAGCAAGGGAGGCAGTGAATAGTGCCTGTTTATGTCATACAGAGATCCAAGCTGAATGCTTCCAATACTTTACAGTTGTGGGATACATACATCATTAATTTAAGACACTCGTGTCTCAAACATAGGAATCGTAGAAACCACTGTATTTGGATTTGGAAATTAGACAATTAATGCACATACTGCAAAATGCTTTTGTACCAACACGTGCTGAATGACTCCAACTTGAAGGGTTAAAACATCTTACACGATGGGGTAAGGAAAGAGGGAACAGTCTTCTTCAGAATCAATTCCATCAATCTATTTAAACTAGTCCAAAATACACTTGGATGAAAAGGAGTTTAAAATATAACTGCCTGCTAAGGGTACATCCATCCAGAGAGGACAGTAATCCTCTAACTTCTGTAATCCTACACTTAGGTATTTTTAGTTTGGACATATCAAAAGCACTAAAATATACCAGCTTGATGTTTGCCAGGTGAAACCTGGAACCTAAAACCATCTCTGTTCACCATGGACTTGTGGACATCTGCATTTTTGCCTGTTTGAGATTCTCATCCAGAAAAATTATTTCTGCTAGGAATAAACCAACTTTCTATGATACATGTATGCTCCACCTTAACCCTGTGTCACATCCAGGTAATTCTCCACGCTGATCTGTTCCAGTCTGACATCTGTGTGCTAGGATTGAGGTTAACCTTGTACATTTCTCTAACAGGTGCTCCATACACTCCAGTCAGAGATTTTAATTTCTTCCCTAGTGGTGAGGACACCTCAACTTCAAGGGATTAGGAAAAAATGAGGAGATCAACAACAGGTGAATTAGAAGCGGATCAGACACTTCCCCATTGGAAAAAAATGTAAATGATAAAAGCTAAGTTTGATCCTCATGTTCATGCATGCTTTCAAAATAGGATTTGTCAATTGCAGATGCAAAGCAATTTCAATTTTATATTAGTCACTTTGTCTAGTTTATATTCTGAAACATTAAAGCTGCATAAATGACCTGTCAAGTATTGATGTAAGCTTATTGACAAAACAGAATGCTTTACAGTAAAGGCATAATCTCACAAGACTCCACACAGTGACTCTGTAATTACTGTTTTAGCCTCTGCACATCAGACCTCTAATATACTATGCAAAATTCAGCAAAACTTAAAAACAAATAGCTGATTTGTGTAGGACTCAATTATCTGAAAGAAATACTCATTGAGAACAAAACCAGAACTATTCTAAAAACAAAATGATCAATTATACTTCTTTCACTAAGGTTTACAAATAAAGGGTAAACTCAGCAATTCCTTTATAAATTCATGAAATCCTTGTGCAGTAACATTTAGATCCCTCCCATATCCTCTAGACAGCTACAACAGTGCAACAAAACAATCTAAAAAAGAAGCACAAGAGAATAGCTATTTTGTTGGCATTCCATGTAAAACACAAGTAAACCTCTGTATTAAGACAGGGGATCAGATCTAGCCAGGGCCCCCATTATGGACTGGGCAGGAACAGAATCGTCACTTATTTCCACAAGGGCAGTGAGAGAAATAAGCAACAGAAATCAATACCAGGTTCAACAAGACTTTAAAGTCCATAAATTATATCTATACTTAGTTTTCTTCTCCTGACTTTGGCATCTTGTATGTGCTCTCTGCATTTCTACTCCCACTGTCCTTGCTTAGCATGTTGCATACTTATTTTATCAGGAATATTTTCATTATGCTCTTTCTTGATAAAAAAATTAAGTGGAAAAAATGTTAAATGTTTTTCATAATCTGTGAAATGTAAACTATCTTATGCAAGCTCTTGGGACTGGATATTACTCTTCTTTTATCAGAGAAAACATCTCTAACAATTGGTTTGTCAAATACATATATTTTTACCTGGTTCTGGTTGCTTGTTGGCCAACCACTGCACAAACCTACCCCAAACACAGAGCACAAATTAAAGACCCAAGGTTTAACTCATGCTGCTTGCATAAGAATGACCACTTTGAAAATTCATTTTGAAGACTGGCTTAGCAGTTAAGGAGTTGTTCTATGAGGATTCACTCCTTTACACAAAGAGCAGGCATAAGCTGTATCCATTCTCATGGATGCATTGCTCAATAATCCATGATTTCGGTATCAATGGCATTTTTTTTAATTGTACAATATTTCTTCAGTCGCTCTATTTTAGAAAGTTTTTATTCAGAATTTCTCCAGGTTTTTGCCCCTATTAATACGCATCTACAAGAACGATGCCTTTAAATACCAATAACTGTCACTCTTCATCCATAATTTATGAACTTCTTAACACAAAATCCATAGGTTTGACTTTTTGCCCCTTGACTCCAAAAATTAAAGCTGGACAAAGCTATAGAGAACATCATAGGAATGTAACTATCATTACCTGCAATCTCAAAGACATCTGCTGTTTACATAAAGTTCATATTTTTTTCACATCTGGGCCAAAATTCTATTAAAGGCACCCTGTGGCTTCAGATCAATTTTATTTACATTTTAACAATGTTTGACAAGATAAACCTCTTAAGAAATATTGTATCATTTATGAGAAAGGGCACTGAACCTTAAGAAAATAGATAAACTGAACCCTTATAAAGGCTTCCCTCAAAGGGATGTTTACATTTGAGCCACTGTTGTCCATCAAAAATATGTCTTTGTTCTTCATTATGTGGAGAGTAAATTTCAAAAGAAAGAATGATGTGGAAAAAGAGGAAAAGCTTTACTCAAATGAGGATGAACAGGAGACTGGATAAACAAACATTTCAGAGAGAAGGCAGAAGTCAAGCCCATAAATCAACATGACAAACTTTTTAGAAGTATTTCTTAATATGGATTCAAACTTATTTACAAATTAAAAGATTTCATTCCTTTTAGTGTCTTCCAAATCTGAAGAGCATATAGAGCAGATTATATGATGTGGAAGACAATGTTGAGACTAATTTTGAAAGAAAAGGAAGGACATTAGGTATGAGCCAATGAGCCTTCACAACTGTGTCCAGTATATGTGAGACTGCAAGACTGCATTATACACAATCACATGTGTAAAATATTAGCACAAAAAAAGTTACCCCTGCCCAAAATTCCACTTTTACACATGCAGATGGTCATGAAGGACTGGGCCATGTTTCTGTTAACATTCTTACTGTGCTTCCCAAGAAAATACATGTTATCTCATACCTAACACAGCAGCACAGACACCCCCAAACGTACTGGGACCCAAACAAATCAGCTGACACTTTGAAGCCCAAAAAGCACCTCAGCCATGTTCTCAAAGCACCAAAACCAGCCCAATAAAGCCCTGCTTCCTGGCCCTGTGCTGGCACACG
This sequence comes from Taeniopygia guttata, assembly GCF_048771995.1. Lineage (NCBI taxonomy): Eukaryota > Metazoa > Chordata > Aves > Passeriformes > Estrildidae > Taeniopygia > Taeniopygia guttata. The sequence goes on from NC_133028.1 coordinate 73,433,784, forward strand.
TACACACATCCCAACAAAGCTTTCCTATCTACACACTATCAATATTTATCAATATCCACACACAACTACTGCTGTCATAGGAAAGCAGCAAAAAACAACAGTTCAATACCAAGCTGTTAATTCCAATATCCTCCATTTTCTTACCATTTTTATAGTGTTTACTATCTGGACTTCAGGTAGTCATGTTTTTCTATAATTCTATCTTACCAACATAAAGTCATGACAATTGATTTAAGTGCTGTATCCTTGGTTTACAGGCTGGATTTCACTTCCAGCATGAAAGCTGAACTCAGAAATCAGTATATAAACTTAGAATTTGCACTGGTTTTAAATGAAATCGAACAATGAAATTAGCTCTCGTGCTCAGCAACAAAGACACAGCAAGAGAAGGGCAAAACACCTGGCAGAGCAGATACTTTACTAACATAATCAGTCTTTCAAACTTCTGATTTTCCAGTGACATGCTAAGTTGTTCAGCTTCCTGACTATGCCTTACAAATATGGATAAAGATACCACATACAGACCAAGCACCTACTTTCCAATGCAAACTGTGCTTAATATAGGGAATCTCAGGACAGCAAAGCTTGATAATTCTGAACAAAGCACTGACTGAGAAGGCACCATTCAGGAATCCTATAACTTAGGTTTTGATGGTATATGGGATGGATATTATCACTGGGCCTGAATATGATAAAAAGACTGAAATTCTAACTACAGGCTTTAATTTGCAATAAGAAGTGGCTGAATAGTACAGGCACAGATCCTTTCTTCATCAAGCATTCATTTAAAATGCCACTTCTTGGGTAGATCAAGTGGCTGTAGAGGGTTAATTCCACGACTTCAAGTGGTGTATTTTTTCTGCTGGTGGATTCAGGCTATCAAATTTAAATAACATTATGTTACTCAGAAGCTGGCCAGTGTTTCCTCAAAGGTATTGCACAAGGACTTCTTATTGAAAATATTAAATATCACATTTTTCAATCTCTCTCTTGATAATTCTTCTTTGAATTTAGAGATGACCAAGCTGTCAAAAATACATACTGTGCAGCTCATGCTGAACATGCACAGATCACAGCCTGGAAGGCTATTTGTACAGACACACACACATGCACATAAAATCAGCCAAGTTGTTCCAACAAGGCTTGCATGAAGCCAATTTGTGCAATGTGCACTGATAACATACCCTATTAAATGATCTGTGTTGATCTGATGGATTTCTTAAAAATAAAAAGCTCCCCAGGGAAAGGACAATAAAACTTTATATTTAACTATCCTGGACAATCCTCAGATTCCACCATGTAATATGGAAATAAAGCCCACAATAAGGATTTCTTACAAGGTTAAAATCCAGATAGAATTCAGAAAACACACATGTAGAAATCATAACCAACTGAAATGCAACTGAATGAGAAGCAGGCATCATAGTGGCTTTTCATGCTGTTCATCAATTTACAGAGTCCCTTCGGCACATACAAGATAAATTACATTATTTGTTTTGGTAGAGGTATGCCCAATTGCTACTTCAGATGTAAGTTATACCTTTTTCTTTATATTGTAACTGAAGGGAGCTTTTACCTGGCCAGCACCAACAAGTAGAGGGCTTCCTGATTTCATGACTTCTGTGTAATTCTGGTGTGAAAGATTATCATGTATCATTATCAGTAGCTGTCATTGATTATAACTGGTTTACCAGATCTTTAGCAGTGGTAAGGGGCAATTTGCTCTGCTTGCATTAATGTCAATATAATGTGCATTTGTATAAACCAGGATCCAAAAACATGCCTACAATTCTTGTTGCTGTATCCAAGCGAGGTCTGATTATCTGAGTTGTGGACCAATTTCAGTTTCCATCTATTTGAACTGGAAGCGTATAACCTACAACCAAGGGTCTCACTGCTGCAATTGCCCTCATTTCTGCACTGGCCAAGCAGTGGTAGCTGCATCTACAAGAGCTGAAATTGCAGCCTTGCAGCCAGGCTGAACCCTTTGGCTCCCTGGCTCTGGTGGCACTAACCTCCCACCATGGGCGCAAATAGCAGAGGTCACACTCCTGGTGGTTTCTATCACTCGGGTGCCTGAGGGCAGCACTCAGCACAGTGACCCAAAATCTCGGGGAAAAGCCCACTTGAAGTTAAGCGATCCCTTGCCTGTTGTTTTAAGCTGACATCAGAATATTCAGACACCGAAGCACTCCTGGCTGTAAAATGGAATTTTGCAGCCTGCAAAATCATCAGATTAATTGAGGAGGAAAAAGCAAAGCAAAACCATTGAGTGGCTGTTTTGCACTACAAAGCCTGAAAGACAAGCATCAACAATGAAATGAACTGAGGGGAAAAAAAAAAAGCTGCCTTCCTCTAGAGTTGTAGAGTAAGCCTTAATGCAGTCAGTAGTAAGTGCTATCTCCATAACTGCTTGTTTCCACTCTGTTTCACAGTTTAGAACACACTTAAGTTTCTTTTGCTCTGGTAAATTGATTTTTGTACAGCATGAGGGGATGTGTTCTGCTTCAAACCATAAATTTAAGGAAATAGTACACATCTCCTTACACTAAGTAAAAATCAATTTTCTACCTGTAGGTGATGAAACTATTTCTCACACCTGCTGAGCAGACATATATCTCATAAGGCTTAAAGCTATAAACTGGTGCAATTCAGCAAGACCAAAAATAAAATGTAATCTTTTTAAAGATATTTTACATGTGACTCAGGTGTTCCATTCCAAAAGTTCTCTTTAGTTGTATTTACTGTTTTAATATTAAGCTTTCTTCTCTTCACTCTTGTATGCTCTGCTGTCATCAAGAGACTTGGTAAAACCCCAAACCACATTACATCTGAAAAATGCAAAGCAGCTGTCTCTCCCCTTCCCCTGATGGTAAAGGGCATTCCAGAAGAGCTGCATTAAAAGCTCAGATCTGAATCTGAGCACAAGAGAAAGACATCTGTTAATATCTGGCTGTAGACTGCAACAAAATTATCTTATTTGCAAAGCTTGCTGTGTGCTAAGCACATAAATGGTAACGCCATGACACAGAAAGAAAGCTTTACTCTACACATATCTGGGCCTGCCTTCAAATATGATATTCAATATGCAGCTCTGAACATATATTCATACTTATTCACTCCAAGCAGTTCTGCACATGCAGCATTTTAATATGGGAAAAGCAATACTGAACTATTTCCCCGTATAACAGTACAGAAACAAGTATTTTAACATTCAAGTGGAATAAAGCGTTCAGAAAAGAAATGGCTGGCAAAAAATTGGCTTATTTCTGGCAAATGCATTTCCAGTCAAATAAGGGAAACTTCTGCCTGTCAGTCAATTCATCAGCATTTGTTTATATTTAAGTGGTGATAATATGGCTTTCAAGATAGGAAACTAGTGAACAAAGATTACATTCATTTTCCTTAAAAAATAAAAAACCTCCAACAATCAAGCAAAAAACTTAACCATCTCTACCAGGTTCAAAATGGAAAAACTGTTCAGAAACAGTAACTGATATGAACTTGGTCAGTATAATGAAGCAGAAATAAAGCCAGATGAGAAGCAGAAATTAGGCACCACATGTCTGAGTTGGAGTAGTTTATTATCATGGCTTCTTTTGTTAATTCCCTGATTAACATAACCATGGAAATACAAAATAAAGAAAGGGAAAATTCACTTCATAGATAGCCTCAACCAGAATTTTCCAATTTTGATACTAAGAAATTGATTGTAAAGATGCATATTTAGGACTTTAACTATATCAGTGTCATTTTAAAGACAGTGTCCTGCTTTTGGACAAGAACACCATGCCAGCTACTAAAAAGAAAATTCACTCTATGTTGGACTTAGAAGATTGATAACACACTGATGTTTCAGCTTACCCCAAAATCAATGACTCTATTTTCCCTTACCCTGACAGCGAGAAAAGCACAAGAAGCTGGGAGGGAACGTGGCCAGAAAAGCTGACCTGAACAGGCCAGAGGGCTGCTCTGTGCATAGACTGCTACCTGCTGGGCTTAAACCCCAAAAATCAGGTAAGCACCCACAAAATGGACAGCTGCTGCCAGTTAAGTGCCCAGAATACAGAGCAATTTTGATTTAAACGCCTAATTTTGAGTTTGATGTCAGGCATCCATGTTTGACAAATTTGGTCCATATTCATCTTCCATCATTAAAAGCATAGATGTGCTATGCCATAGGAGATGGAAATTGTCTCTGCCATGCTCTGGGGAGAGGCTGCACACCATGAGGATGATTTAGGAGCAGAGCTGCTCCCCATGCACCCTGCCAATGTCCTGCAGGTCAGGACAAGGCACTCTAACTTGAGGAGGAAGGACTTCAAGCTCCCCTTTAAGAACAGACCCTTATCCACGTTCCCACGGGATGGTGACCACAGTCAGCCTCAGGGCTCTACCTCAGCCTAGCAACAGGCACACGCAAGGTGAAATCTAAAATACAGCAGGGACAAGCTCTGACATTTCCCTCACATGCAACACTGCGCTCACCAGTGAAACATGAAGTCACTTGGCTCTAAAAAGCAAATTGCACCAGTAGGATCTTTGCCACATGTGCTCTTCCTCTCTGTACTATTATATTACAAGAAAATTTTAATCCCAAGCCCACTGAAAGTTCCTTTCAGTTTTGCATAAAGAAACACATGACTATTTTTCATCAGCCCCATCTTCATCAATACAGATAAAAACACGCTCCTCTTGAGTCCCCTAGAGAGGATCACAGCTCAAATGAGACAAAGATTATTCTAAATGGTGGCACAAACCCCAAAAGAAAACATGCCTTACAAATGAGTGCAGCAGCTTTTAATTTCTGCATTGTGCAGTCAAGCACACACATTCTTGTCTGATGCAGAAGAATATGATCACCTAGGGGCATGTCAAAAATAACTGTTGCTTTTCCCTTCCTATCCTTTCTTGGGAGACCAGAGTTTGGTGAGGCAATCAAGAAATTAAAACTGACATTTCACAAACTGATTGTCATGTTTTGGTTTTTTCTTTTGTTTGTTTGCCTATTTAGAGTATGTATGGCTATCAGGCAAATACACTGAGAATCTGACACAGCCTGCACAGCAGTATCTGAACTAATCCTGAAGAAAATTAATTCTCTAAAAGAATAAACCAAGAAATCTCAGGAGGTCATTGTGACATCTTACATTTTCCAGTGTGAACTAAATGCTTTAAACTCTGATATAAACAATTACAGCTGCCTACACTTCATTTTAAAAAATTACATATTCCTCAGTTAAAAGAAATTTCAAGCTCATCCTATTTGAAAACACAGTCTGATGTAGAGAAAGCAACAGTTTTTTGGGTTTTGGTGCACAGGCTTAGTTTTCCTTTTTTGCCACGATAAAAATAAATTATTTTGCAACCATTCCTTAACATAGAACAGGATTCTCACACCATCCTTAAACAAAATGATCCTAAACTGAATAGTACTTTTTCTTTATCCAGTACAGTACAGAGAAACAAGACAATTTGGGTATTTTAAATATTCATTTCCAAAGCAATCTGTATGGTTTGTTGCCTTAGTTGCACAACAGCTATGTTTACAGAGACCCAAATTTGGCAGCCAGCTCCAGGATTCTTGACACCTGTTTCAGAGCTAAATAAATTACTTCAGGTTACACTACTGCAGCAGCTAAAAAACTGGTTATTTCTTAAGTTAGTTTACTTTCCAGAACGGTTCATTTCAAGAACAAATCTGTGCAAGCAAACCAACCTTGTCCTAGAAATCCCTGAAATATGAGGAAGTAAGTGTTTGTACAACTAAGTTTTAATCCTTGACACTAAGCCTTAGTTTTTTTAATGCAAGTATTAATGCATGTATGCTATCAAGATGACATGGGTCTGAGACAAATATTACTGTTTTTTCCATTACAAATTATATCTTCCCCAATCATACTGACAGACTTCAAAATTTATAAAGAACATTTCCAATACCTGCTTATTAACATCTACACTTGAATTTATGCTAGAAGGGACAGTTTCCTAGGTTTTATACACTTGAATTTATGCTAGAAGGGACAGTTTCCTAGGTTTTGCACTCCTGTGTTCATTCCACTGCACAGGTAAAAAACAAAGCAGACCAGAAAACCCTGAATATTCCAAAAATTCTCACCAGATATGCATATTGATAAAAGTTCATGGAATTATACAACACCTCATGTTGGAGGGGACCCATATTACCAAGTCTGACTCCATTTAAAGTAGAAAATAAATTTATTTTAAAACTACAATGACTGAAAGACTTCATCAGCCATTAAGGAGAAATTTGAAAATCTGAAAATTAAACTGTACCTTGGCAGGTATCAGTAGCTCCTATACCATTAAATAGTTGGTCAAATTAGTAACTCCATGTGACATTAGCAAATTTGCTGTGTTAAACAGAAGTGATTTTGCTAAATTCCAAATGAAAGAACATAGAATGGTTATGTTTGGAAGGGACCACAAAGGATCATCTCCATCAACCTCCCTGCTCAAACAGGGTCAGGTTATTTAGGTGCAAAGGCCTTAAAGAATCAGCTATTCATTTCTTTCCTGCTACAGAAATAGCACCATGATATTCCAATTCAGTGCAGAAATATTTAAAGGTGCATATCTTGCCATGCAAAAATTAGAGTAAGTGCATATGTTTGTAGTGGTAGAAATGCAGTAGTTTGCTTCACTATTTTGTAAAAACACAAGTTACATAAGATTACCATCGTCCTTCTGACACAAACACTAAATTCTCATGTAACTCAATAGTTAATATTTGCTTTGTGTTTCAAAAATCTGATTCTCCGAGATGGTTTCTAAACAAGGTAAATAATTTAAGATACTGCAAAGTCTACATGTGGAAAGGTTCACATGAACCTTGAAAATTCTTTTGTTGCATTATTTAGTATACTTATAAATGTCAGATTACTGTTCATAGAGGTATGTCTATTTAGAATGGCATTTTCAGAATAATATCTGCAAAAGTTCATATCAGTATTCCTCTCAGTGCTGCTAAACCCAGTGCTGGTTCCTTTATTTCTTTTTTTTTTTTCATTTTTCAACATGGCAGGTGCCTTTAAAAGAGATGCAGAACTAAAAAGAGAATAAAGATTAAGCATGTTCTATGTCAGGTCAAAAATGTTCCAGAACTGTACAATTGTTATTGCCATTGTCTGTCTTAGTTACACACAGAAGCTCTGATCAAGTAACAGCATTCTCCACTGAGCTCTATGCACTACAGTTACAATTAAAGCAAACAAACAACCTTTCTACCATTAAAAAAACCCAACAAAAACACCCAAAAAATTCACTGTTCTATGGAGCTTTCCCTCAAAATTCAAGACAAAGAACATGAAGACGAGGAATTTAAGAAGAACAAAAAAAAAAAAAAAAAAAAAAATTTGCCAGGATATACCCAAGTGCCCAGAGGAAGATTTTATTTTAATTAACAACAATGAAGATATGGAGTAAAAATAAGTCAGAACCAATCATTTGGTATTAGTTTCAAAAGTACTTGTCTTGTGTTTTCACACTGAAATTCTTTTTCCAGAGCTGGAAGTAATTACTACATAGATACGTACAATTTCTGACCCTACAAGGAAACCTGATTCATTGAGAATGCCAGCTAAGCTACGACTGATTACATTGAAATTTGTGTTAAAAAATGGCAGATTGGGTTTTTTTTAAACTCTTCACCTCCATCAGTTCTTTATACATATCCAAAATATTTGCGCTTTTTTGACCTGTATTTTTTTTGTTCAAGGGCAGTTAGTCACAAGGTAGTGAAACATGCTTTTACAAACCAACAGATCAGAATAAATTAGTTAAAAAAAACTCACTCCCAAGCTGATAGCATACCAGAGAAACTCATTAAGAAACAAGGCATCAAAAGAACTAGCTATATAATCTTATTGACCACTTTCTCATGTTTTTCAGCACCACAACTCATGGTGTTTACCAACATGAATTGCACAAAGCACCAAGAACGAATATTTACCTGCAGTGTGTAATGTTTCATAAAGACCTTTCCTAAGTTTCCCAAGGCACTTTGGGCCAACTGATCTTTTATAGATCTATTTCCTAGATCTATAGATGTATTTCCTAAGATACATGCTTAATTGGTATACAGAACTGACAACAAGAAATATCACAGAAGCATAAAAACTTATCCAGATATCCAACACTGGCAGTGTCACAAGTTTTAGAGAAGTCACATAATACAACTTCCTTTTCTTCCAAGAAAAAAGACTTTTCCGTATAGAAAACACAGAATTATTTCATACAAATAAGAGAAAAAATTCTTATCCTAATTTCATTTTTTTTTTGTAGACAAAACAATTTGGAAGAATTGCAAACAGTATTACTACTGCTTGGAATTTCAGACTGAATTTATTTCTTATGCTATTTAAAATACAGTTGGTTCATGTTCTTCATAGAAGAAAAAAACACTGTCATATATTAGTCACTATAAACATTTTTTGTTTGTCAACATCTTTCTCACTCTAAAGCAAACAGAATCGATATTTTGAAGCCTTACATTTTTTTCACTACAGATACGTGTGAAAATCTAATGTTAGGCTTCAATTTGAAATTTTACCTGCTTCATTTTTCCTACCAATTATATTCCTTCGTGACATCTCGTTAAGACAATCCATTTCTTTCATTTAATTTCTGCTACTTCAATAAGTAACAGCTGTTGCCAAAAAGAACTGCATAAATTTTCTCTTTTCTTTTGTCAAAGC